>NC_083794.1:14870398-15296173 GCF_015708825.2 Lethenteron reissneri
CCAGAGAATTATTTGACGAACTCCAGACTGCCCTCCAGAGGAAGAATGAAACACTACAAGTGATGCCAAGTAAACTTACCTACTCAGGATGTGAAGGGACCCACATGCGACCATTGGGCAAAGTTATGACGAAGTTGACAGTTCAACAAAATCAACATGAACCATCCCCTATATGTCATACAATACCCAGGAAAAGAACTGATTATTGGGATCGAACTACTGAATCGCCTGAAACCCATTATGAACCTTGAATCCCGACAAATTTGGGCACAGTCAATGCCGGAGCAACAAAGGGACTCAGAAGATGAAGACGTTATGAGAGACTCCACGGGAATCCAAGTGATAACACAAGAGCTCGACGACCTATCAACGACAATCAGGAACGAAGACGAGCTCCCAGCAGGAATTCGAATCACTCAGCTAATGACTAACAGACTGAGAGAAGACCGAAAGGAAGCCGACTTAGAGTCAGTATCACCAAATGACCGTCCCCTCATGGAGTATACACCGCCCCCTGGAGGCCAAACCGACGAACTGCAAACTGATGAAGGAGAATACAAGGGCAAGAGCGTATTACCCTCGGATGAAGCCAAGGCAACTCAACCAATAGTAACGCAAAAGGAACTTTCAACCGAGCCGCCCGAAACCACGAAGGCCCTAGATCCAAACCAAGAGAAAGGAGTCCTTACAATAGAAGAACAAATAGAACAACAAATTGAAGCAGCAGACGCCCTAGAGAGCGACACTCAACGAGACGAGCTACGACAACTGCTCCAAAAATACAACTCCCTGTTCTCCAAAGACTCCTATGATTGTGGCAAAACCGACCTACATGTGGTATCCATTCCCACACTGGAGGGAGCACCAGCGGTATACGTGAAGCAATACAAGATTCCACTGGCCGCCTATGAATCGATCCAAGAAACCCTAGAGAACCTACTCAAAAAGAACATAATCCGGGAATGCAACTCGACCTACAACTCACCCATTTGGCCAGTACTAAAACCCACGGGAAAATGGAGACTCACGATCGACTACCGACAACTCAATAAAACAGTTCCCCTATCTCGATGGCCAATGGCAGAAATCGACCACGGTCTCAACCAAATAAAAGGTGCAAAGGTACTCACCACAATGGACCTAGCAAATGGCTTCTGGACCATGCCAGTAAAAGAAACCGATCAATACAAGTTGGCCTTCACCTTCAACGGAATACAGTATACTTGGAATCGCTGCCCGTTCGGATACTCGAACTCACCTGCAGACTTCAACATATTCCTCCACAAGGCGATGGGCGACGCAAAAGAGCGAGGCACCATCGTCTACGTCGACGACATACTAGTCAAGGACTCCTCATGGGAAGAACACCTCGAGAGCCTCCAGCATACCCTCGAGCAGTTAAAGGAAGCAGGCGCAAAGATTTCAATACAAAAAGGACAGTGGGCACGCAAAAGGGTGGACTACCTCGGGCTCCAGGTCGGCACTGAGGGAATGTTACCCCAAACCAAAAGACTTGAAGCCCTCCTCGCACTCAAATCGCCCACCACAGTCACGACCCTTCGGAGCTTCTTAGGGATTTGCAACTACCTTCGACAGTTCGTGGACGACTACGCAGGAATCGTTCGACCCTTAGTCAAACTACTGCAAAAAGACGAACCATGGGAGTGGGGACAGGAACAGGAAGCCGCAGAAAAAGAATTAAAACGACAGATCACAGAGGCATCCTGCCTAGCATACCCAGAGAAAGGGAAAGAATACTACCTGGAGACCGCATACTCAGATCATAGTATCAGCTCGGTACTGTACCAGAGACAGGAAGCAGAGAAACGAGTTATTGCCTATGCCAGCAAAGCCCTCCGGGGAGTGGAGATGAAGTTCTCCGAGTGTGAGAAGGCGATATTTGGAAACATCTGGGCCATACAACATTTTCGGAACTTGTTGAACGGAGAGAGGATCATCCTGGAAACGAATCATGAATCCTTGGCATACCTCAACAGTAAGAAGATTCGAGAGGGCCGCGTAACCAGCAGCCGAATAGCCAGCTGGGCACTGACACTCCAAGGCCTACCAATCACAGTGAAATACGCAAAGAACAAGAAAAGTCCAATGGCCCAAGGTCTTGCCGATTTACATGATTGTACCTTTGACAGCATGGAAGCAGAGGACGAAAAGATACCTCCGGAGGACAACAGGTACCTGCCCTTCAGGAAGGAGACATGTGCCGACCTACCAGTGGTATACATCGATGGATGCTCCAAGATGAAGGAGAACAAGCTTCACGCTGGGTCAGGAGTCATTTGGGAAACTGGCCCACTCGCAGGGATTCAAGAGGGATTTCAGCTGGGACCAAAGTCAAACCAGTATGCAGAGTTGGTCGGGGTACACATCGCTGTCCAGATGGCATCCGATAACCAAATACGGACCATGGTGGTGTGCACTGATTCCAACTACGTACAGCACAGCTTCCTGCACCACCTACCCATATGGAAAAAAAACGAGATGAAGAACCATAGGAATAAACCAATTCGCCATCGAGAACTATTCGAGGCCATAGATAAGATGGTTCAGAACAAGGATATGAAGATATTTTGGAAGAAAGTCAAAGGACACTCCAAGATACCTGGTCAAGAGAAAACTGGGAACGACCAAGCAGATGCTATAGCAAAAGTGGGAAGCCTGGAAGGCACCCCGTGGAAGCTAGAAGACCAAACCGACAGAGACGGACAACAAGAGTCGACGAACCAAGACATCGCCGTGATAGGACTGGTCACAAGAAGTGGGAAGAACCCGGCAGAAGCTGGAACCAGAGCCCAATTGAACAGTGCCCAGCCTTCCGAAGACCTGATCAGAATGCAACAAGAGGACGAAACACTAAAGACACTCGCCGATCATATCCAAGATCCAGCAGGAAAACCAATCACTACTGACAACTTGAATGACAACAAAGAGCTCGAGATCATGCATAGCCAAATCAAAAGGTTCTCAATGCGAAAAGGGCTACTGGTATACACAAACGAAAAAGACGGTCGACCTAGATGGGTAGTCCCCTCTCAATATCGAGAAATAATGTTACAACACGCCCACAATGAACCGTGTAGCGGCCACCGATGCGAGGTGAATACGGGACAGATGCTGCGACAGGTGGCCTACTGGCCAAAAATGGGGGTAGACATACACAAACATGTGTCCAACTGTCTCGTGTGTTGTAAGTACCAGCCAACGACCTCACAGCATAGGGCACCCCTACAGAGGAGGGGAGCAGATTATCCTTGGTCCAACCTACAAATCGACTGGATAGGACCTGTCAACCGATCAACCAAAGGGAACAAGTACATGCTAACTGTGACCTGTGCATTCTCTAAATGGACAGAGTGTCTACCAGCACCCAACAACACCGCGGAAACAACCGCCATACTACTGATTAACCAAATATTCAGTAGATGGGGCCTACCGTCAACGATCGATTCAGACAAAGGAAGCCACTTCACAGCCGAGGTCATCACAGAAGTGTGGAAGATGTTGGGAGTAAAAAGACAATTACATGTCGCATACCATCCACAATCCTCAGGACAGGTGGAAAGAGCCAACAGGACCATCGTGAGCCTCCTAAAGAAATATGTGTCTACCACGGGCCGCGACTGGGATACGAAACTACCCCTAGTCTTGATGGCCATGCGAGCCACACCCAACCGAGCTACAGGCAGGACACCCTTCGAGATCATGACAGGGAGGCTAATGACCCTCCCAGTACACCTGTTATATGTCCCAGCGGAGGACGAGACCCCGACGGCAATGACGCCAACTGAATACCTGACGGGACTCAATAGTCACCTACAGAGCACATTCGCTATGGTCAGGGACCAGTTGCAAGTAGAGGCTCAGGGGAGCAAAGCATACTATGACCAAAAAGCCAGCCACGCAGAATACCAGCTAGGAGACCAGGTGTGGTACCTCAATTACGAGAAAAGGAAACAGAAGTGCAGGAAATTCCTGCCCTCCTGGACAGGACCACACGAGGTGGTTGACAAAATGTCCCCAGTCGTATATCAGCTAAAAATCACAAAGACAGGAAGAGAGCAGCAATACAAGTGGGTGCACATCAACCAAATCAAACCGTACCCTGTGCTGGTGGAGCGAGATGAGGAATAAAGGTGGAAAAGGGGGGGGACTAAACTAATGGGCTTATCACACTACAATAATATGTAACATGTTTTCCAGGGAATGGCAGCCCTCCTGCTCACGCTCCTGCTAACGTACCTTGTCAAGCTAGAAGGGAGCCAAGAGCTGATCAAGCCAGGACCAGAATCCGGGGTGATGCTGAGAGACTCCTCCAGCTTCCTAGTAACCGAAACGAAAATAGTAACCCAACAAGTCTATGTCTCCTTGGAACCTGCCTTGGTGGTAAAGAAGCACTTCGGGAAGTTACCACCCCAAGCCACCCAAGCAACCCGAATATGGTATTATGACTTCCTAAGATATAGTGAACAGAATATCGGAACGATCCTGAAGCAATTACAAAGAACCATGATACTTCCCCCCACCACTGTCAACCTAACACGTTCCAAGAGGTCTATCGGCCTGGGAGGGGTCTTTGGAATACTATCCGGTTTTAGCTCCTTAATCACACTAGGAGTATCCATATCCAACGCCGTAAAGATTGGACACCTCACGCAAGGTATCGAGAATTTACAGCTCGATATGCATCAGATCCATCAGCAAATACAACACCAACAAAAGAATCTGGTCGAAATGGGATCCACCCTCCGAGACACCGTGGTTCTCGTAAACCTACATTCTATCATGATTAACTTAACATTCCAAGAATTGAGTTCTGCAATCCGAGGTCTATACGAAGAAGAGAGTATTCGAGAGCCAATTCAGTGGGTGATCCAAGACTTGTTGCGTAGCATCAGCGGCAGCGTCAGTGATCTTATACAAGGACAAATTCCGTCATATCTGGTAACTCCAACACTGATAAAAGATGTGCTACAAGCAGCATCCCCGGAAACAATCAGTCCAACTCAAGTACAAATTGCCTTCAACATGGGTACAGCCACACCCATACATGTGGACCCCCAAACTAGACAGCTGGCGTTTTTGCTAAATTTACCCCTGGTTAAACCCGGAAATGTATTCCGATTGCGGACAGTATTGAACGTGGGTACATGGAATAACGACATTTACTCCAAGATGGAAACTCCCTTAGTGGTGGCCTACCAGGAAGAAGGCCCCCTTAAGTACCTGGTGCCTGACCTAAACCTGTGTCAAATAATGAAAGAGGTTCATTGGCTCTGCCCAGGGGAACCATTTCTGACCAATACAGCAGAACTAATGTGTGGTCTGTCAAACCTAAGCTCCAAGGAAACTTGCAAGTTTAAGCTAAGTAAACCCAAAGAAAGAACCGGAACAGTGGCCATGATAGCTAATGCCCAGTGGTTGATTAGCACCCCTCTAGACACGGCAATTGTTTCCACCGATCAACACTCCATAACCATGGAAGTTCCGATTCCAAGCCACGTCGCACTGGTCACAATACCAAGAGGAACATTCGTACGCATAGGGGACAAGGTATTATATAACCTAGACAAAAGCCTACACCAAGCGGAGGTAGAAATCGTAGACACATTCCGAGGCCACAAGTTTGAGATAAGCAGCACTCTGTCCAACTTGTTGAACAGTAAAGAATTCCATATGGTGAAATTATCCCTCAGCGAATCAGAGATTAACATAACAGATCTTACTTGGGCGACCGAAGTGGCTGGATATCAGCGAAATCAACAGATGGGGATGGGTATCACAGGGGCAACAGGGATGATCATACTAGTCCTGGCTATTCTAACCTTAACATACCGTGTGGCCAAAATGAATGCCGAACTTAAAAGATTAATCGCAGGCACAAGCCACATACCATTCGAGCCCAGGAACAGGGATAGAGCCAAGGCCTGATGATGCCACCCAAGAATAACCGTAGAGACTATCTTTTTAACGATATCTCCTATAACATGTAGTCAATAGAATAACGTTCCCTCCCTTATCGTTTTACCTTCCTTTAGAATTTTTTTTTCTCTCTTGTCACATATAACCTGTTAAGTTGTGACACGTACGCGCGCGTTGTAAGGAATAGCAGCAAAACTTGAGGACAATCGATGGTTCATGATGGAAGAAGGGTATACATATTTTTAAAAATAACCCGTGGCCATTTGACCACTGGTCATTTTTAAAAGGGCGGAATGTTGTATACTAACCCTTCTTCCATAATTGAGATTAATAATATTTGATGATTTTTATATATTATCTTTTTACTTGTTTTTTTTAATGAGTGAAACACACCAAGCGCAGCAAACTGCAAAACACCAGGTGTTGTTAAGTAATGAACCGGAGGAGGGCTAGGATGGCAGAATTTACAACGTTGCTTCAAGGGAAGATAAGGCCTGATGAACGGGCACATGTCACCCGTGCAGGCGGCAGAGACAGTGGGAGTGTCAGCCAGACATAGTTAAGGCAAAAGCCCAATCATCCTGCATGGTTTTAAAGTAACGTCAAAATTCGAAATTCAACAACAGAGTAGGCTAAATTATCGATCCTCGCGCTCGCTCAAATTGGAGACCAGGCTGCGAGCTACATCAATGAACCATTGCCCATTTGCTAATCCAATACTGAATGTTAATATTACTGAAGTCAAAACGAATTCTATGACCTCAGCACATGGGCAAATAATAGGGCAGTGTCGACTCAAAGGCAATGGAAGAAACAGAGGCGCCTTTGTCTAAATCACAACCACAGAAAGCCAGGAATCATCACTGATTGTGTGTTCAGGAATTCCGAGCTAGTTAGAACACGTGCACAGGGGGGGAGCTGATGTAAACAACCCTGCGCGTCTGGATGTGAGGGGGCCTTGGACCTGGAATCAAGAATAAACACTCCCAGAGCAGAAGGTTGGACAGGGGGAGAGGTGATTTAAAAGAGGGTTGTATATCTCTCAAGGCACAAGACCCAGCTGAACAACACGGCTGCGGGGGTCACCAGAAGTTCGCATTCGCCTAGTTAAGACAAAAAGCTCAATTATTCTGTATTGCTATTAAAGTAACGTTAAAGTCGGAATTTAACAACAGAGTAGGCTAAAGTTATTGATATTCACACCCACTCCAATTAAACCAGGTCACAAGTTACGCCTACTGAACCATCACCATCATTAAGTCAATATGAAATGTTATTTCCATACTTCAATACTTTCTATACAATTCGACCCGAAGCATATGACAATCAGAACCTTCCTAAGTCAAAATTGAATCGCACCCAGACAGGAGCGAATAGTCAATATAAGGTTGAAGAGGGAAGGAAATCAAGAGCACGGCGAACTGCAAACGTAAGCAAAAAGCCGGGAACAACACCAGCCCAGCAACAGCGAGTGGGGCTTCGACAGGCCATAAAGTAGAATAATAACTCCCGGGGTCAGGGGACACAAGAAGAAGCAGGCAGACAAAAACCAGAACTGACTCCAAGGTTCAACCGCCCTCACCTACTCAGGGGTGACGGAAATTAATGAGGCCTTGAATTAACGGCAGGCAACAACAACGGCGAGCAGAGATAGGGTGGGGCAAAGACTGCGGGCTATGGAATGCAACTTCGTGTCAGTAAAGCCCTGACAAACAAGTTAAGTTAAAGACATCACAATACATAATATCGCACATAACATCAATGTTAACGCTATTCACCGTAAACTATATTCCGCTTATATAACCATCCAGGCACCAAGGAATACGAATTCCTAGGATCAAGAAACTTACCCCTTAACCTAAGATATCGGGAATAAATTAATAGTAATAAGTATATGCATGAAAGACAAAGTAAAACTTATGAAAAGCCAGGATAACGGGATGAATCACAACCAGGTCGAATATAATACATAATAAAAAAAAACGATGTTAAACCCAGGGTCGGAGAGAAAGGGAGATCCCGGCCGTCTTTGTATCCCCGCAGCGCGGGATAGGAGTGTGTATACGCTCGGGGAAACCTACACTTGAGTCAAGGCACCACGATGGGAAACGACAGACCTTAGGTTACATACAGAATCATAACTGTGAAATAGTAAGGGACAAATGTTAACTTAAAACTTTTAACCATTTCTTTGTGCGCCGGGTCGGAGAGAGTGTTGCCCCCCTCCAGGTTGTGCAACACGAACAAAGACGCCTATGAGACGATTTGTAACGTCTGTGTTTTGGGTTCATGAAGAAGGCCAGACAAGAGATAAATTGCACCCAGACAGAGAGACGACTTCGAGACAATTTGTAACATCTGGTTGTTTGCTCGTGGGTTTTATGGAGGGAGTTGACAACGGAATATACCGTCAGTGATGCACACAAGGACATACGGACACACACATGGACACACCTGCCTACGGACAGATCCTGACACAGCAAAAATCGGAAGCCCCGCCTTGTGGGCGGGATCCAGGGGGATTTTTCAGCATAAAGGAACGGATCCTGAACATTGGAAACCAGTGCGACGGGAGGGTCCACTCAGAAGCTCGACCGGGAGGGTCGACTCAGCAGGAGTGCGACGGGAGGGTCCACTCAGAAGCTCGACCGGGAGGGTCGACTCAGGAACGAGTGCGACCAGAGCGGGTCCACTCAGGAGTGCGACCAGAGAGTCGACTCAGGAGCGAGGGCGACCAGCGGGTCGACCCAGGAGCGAGCTCGACCGGGAGGGTCGACTCAGGAGCGAGCTGCGACCAGCGGGTCGGCTCGACTCATCTTCAGCTCGTCAATCTCTGCTGCCGCCGGAGATCTCCGCTGCCGCCGGTGGTGAGCGTCGCGACTTGGCGACGATCCAGCGCTGCACGCTACGAGCGAGTTGTGGGCGCCACCTACCGACCGGGTTCCGAACTGCGACAGCGTATCAACAGCCATCCGAGCCAATTCACCACGGTGACAGGAGAGCGCCTGATACGTATGACGCGCACCGCCCCCTCACCACACGACCACCAGGCGTCTGTTTGACATAAAGAATCGACTCCGAACACTGACTATTCAAGACAACTCTTACCACTCAAACACACTCGAACCCATAAGTCATCCGTGGCTGGGAAGGCATCACAACGAGACCGAGTGGTGGCCTCCGTCGTATAAGAGTATTCTTAATTTTTATCTTTAATATTTAGTGGGCTGTACTCTTAATCGCATAAATTCCCAACAGATCCATCAATACGAACTGATTCTTGGCACCTCCTTCCGCCGAGCCACGCTCACGTGGGGAGTGGTGGCCACCGGATCCTTATCAGGTGATCTGGTCCCCAATTAGTAAACTTGGTATAAGATAACGATCTTCGGAAAAGGAGCACCGTCGCAGGCCCTTACTCCGAGCCGTTCTGCTGTCAGATAACCTGCCGATGTATCTGTTGAGATTGGTGCCTTTAAGAATAGTAACTGTTTTGATTGTGTTTTTTTTTTATCGCCGTATAATCTTTCAAGTATCTTTCAGTCATAATCGCCGCACGTACTCGCATCCTCTACAGAATATTCAACTGTTCCGTGACCCAAGGTGTTAACAACGTGATAAGGGTTGCGTATGATCAATAAGGAGTGCGGTACTGCGTGAACAATATTGAGTATAATCATTTATTAACGTTAAGGTTTTCTTAGCATAGTATTTGCACGTTTTAACGACTCTCTCTCTCACTAACAACCATCGCGTTATGCGGGATCCATGTGCAGTTGTCAAAGTGAAATCAGACAATCGTTGATGATACTGTATTGATGCCGTATTGACGTTCCGGGATTGAGAGTTCGCATACTATATCATAGTTAAGGTTGAATTAGTAATAAATTGATCAATACAGAAGTGGTTGTGTGATTCTTTCCTGAAATCTATGCATAAGATCTGCTTCTGCGTTGAGATTTGAACTTGGTGACCTTAATAAACACACTAATACATACTCAGTAAATGTTAAAGCGATAACGGGGTGAACCGGGGTCTGGTTATCATAACGACTTGCGTTATCATAATTACACCCACTCGCATAATTAATACGATTACCTATCGAATTGGCATAATTAAAATGTGCGTAATTACATAATTAACATATTTTCGGATAATTACACATTTGGCCAGATTTCATTTAATTATTATTATTTTCACTGAATATTCATAACCCACATATACAACATAATAATTTCACCCACGCACGCATACAACATAACAAATTTTCATAACCAACATATACAACAGGTGCATTAGTACAGTGGTGAGTGCATTGCACTACGATCGAGCTGACCTGAGTTCAATTCCTACTCACAGCTAACATTGGGTGATGTATACTTGAACCGGTCCTGGGCCTCCACGAGGTTAACTCAGCATTAAATGGTACGGTGTGTAAACGTCATCCCTGGGGAGACAAATTGTGGCCGGGCCTTGTGCTGGCCACTCACCCCCTCGTGTACCATCCTGGCCTAAATAGGTACTCACACACAGAACTCGCTCCGACAGACTGTTAATGGATATAGGGGGGATCTTTGTATTTGCATGTCTATACGGTTATATTTGTCATGGTGGAGGGTCCCACGAACATTTTTTCGCCATGCGAGTATTGTTGTTGGTGCGTGTACCCCCTACTGTACACAGGTGCCGCAGCTGTGGCTGGAGGTGCAGAGGACGGCGTCGTCTGGAGCCCTTAGCCCCAGGCTGGAGGCCCTGCGCGCGTTACGCCGGGCCCTGTCTAACCCGGACGCACAGGCGGCCTTCATTGGGTGAGCAGGGGCTGCACGATGGAGCTCCCATCGTGGGGCTTCACCGTGGAGCTCCACCGTGGAGCTTCACCGTGGAGCTCCATCATGGGGTTCCGCAGTGGGTTACGTGACACGTGTGTGTCAGTGTTGAGGGGAGTTGTGCCGCAGTGGGTTACATGATACGTGTGTGTGCATGCGTGTGTGTGTGTCAGTGCGTGTGTGTGTGAGCGTGTGTGTATGTGCGTGTGTGTGCGTGAGTGTGTGTCAGTGCGTGTGTGTGTGCGTGTGTCAGTGTTGTGGGGAGTTGTGCCGCAGTGGCTGGCGCCGCACTACGTTTCGAACTCGGCTACTTGACTTGGACCCCCTCTCACGACCAATAACAGTGGTGATTATCTGAACCAGTCCTAAGACTGAAGAGACAAAGGCGGCCGGGCGTGGTGCTGGTCACCCACCGTGCTGGCCTTGACCAGTGCTACGCGCTCCCAGAACTTGTCCCGACAGCCTGTTGAGGCTACGCGGGGGATCTCCGTCTCTGTGTGCCAGCGTGGAGGGTGGCGTCCGCTCGCTCGTGGCGCTGCTGGCGCGCGGCCCCGAGCTGCAGCTGGAGGCGGCGCGCTCGCTGCTGCGCCTGTCGCACTCCGCGCTGCCTGCGGCGCCGCTCGCCTGTCTCGCCTCCACCTCCTACCTCGTCACGCTGCTGGGCGGCCACAGCCCCCAGCTCACGGCACGTACACACACCCCTCACGTACACACACACGCCCACACGTGCACACATGCTCACAGGCATGCCCGCACGTACACACACGCCCGCGCGTACACACCATGCCAGGCTAGGTGCACCTTGAAGGTATCACGTGAGCTTCCAAGGCTCGCTTCTGACGGGAGGTCACGGAACAGACCCAGGTATTATGGGCTAACACACACACACAATATAAATACAAAGTTCCCCTTCGTAGCCTTTAACAGACTGTTTGGGCAAGTGCTGTTAACGAGCACCGGTGGAGGCTGGCACAGCACACGGGGAAGTGGCGTGGCCAACGCCTCACCTGGCTGCCTTTGTCTCCCCGGTCAGTGCCGTTGTTTACACACCGCACCGTGTGTTCAAATGAGGCAGAATCGCCCTATTAATACTCGCACACACTGACACACGCGTGTGTTTGTGCGTGTGCTCTTGCAGGAGGTGTGTCTGTACACGCTGGCAAACCTGGTGACGGAGAGTGCGAGGGCGCGGGAACAGATGATGGCACAGGGGCTCCTCCCCGGGATCGCATCCTGCCTGCAGGTCTGCACAGGGGGAAGCTGGCAGCCATGGGGATCTGGAGACCAGGGAGACCTGGGAGATGAGTGAGGGGGGGTGGCAGAGAGATGGGCACAGGGAGACGGGGACCTGGGAACATGTGGACAGAGGGCTTAGCAGGCCTGAGAATAGGGAGACGTGGCACAGGGAGACAGCGGGAGCTGTGGCACGAAGGAATCCTCGGGGCAGGGGGACCTGGGAGCAGGAACCTAAAGACCGGGAGGCCTACGGACCAGGCAGACTTGGAGAGCTGGGCCGAAGGGGTCGTGTGAACTTGTGGGAACCGGGAGATCTGAGGCAAGGGAGACCTGGGACCAGGGAGACACCTGGAACTGACGAGGAAGCAGGGAGCTGAAACGACGACTCGTATTAAATCATTCGACAGTGGCACGAGCAGGGCCCGTGTGCCAGCTTTGTGGAGCGGCATGCGTAATTGAATTAAAGCTCGCGCGGGGACTGTAATAATTTAAAAGTCGAGTTCCACGCAGGCTGCATTAGCGAAGCAATCTCTCTGCCACACGCGTCATGTTGCGTATGTTATTTGTGACGGGCAGTATGGACTTACGTTAATCAAGAAGTAGCAATGCAATCTCGATGATTATCTCTGCATTGGTTAACGTCGGGCCTGCTCATTCACTTTTTGTTCGCTAAAGTAGTGCAGTAATGCAATGACAACCGCGAGCATTGTTAGGGAGCACCTATTAAGGGCGTATAGGCGTAAAACAATGTGCACACGTGCGTACAAACACTCGCTCAAACACTCGCACACACTCATGCGCGCTTCGCGCTGTGTGCACCCGCAGTCTCCCCACGGGGCGGTGCAGGAGGCCGCTGCGTTTGCGCTGTCCCAGCTGCTCCAGGCGCCCGAAGCCTTCGACCGCATCATCCCGTGAGTCGCTCCCCCTCGATCCGCCCCATCGTTCCCCCACACACACACACGTACGTGTACATCTATGTGCGTGTGTACAAGCCGTGTCAAGATCGGCCTCTGGAGGAGGCTCGTGAAGGGCGCTACTGGGCAGTGCCAGACTAGGTGTACTGTTAGGCTACTGGGTAGTTGGAGACAGTCGCCCTCTAGAACCAAGGAGGGGCAGAGGAGCGATGCTCACAACAACGGGCGGAGGAGCGCCGTGCAGCTAAAACGCAGTGAGGTGGCACAGTGGGCAGCACAGGTGGTGCATCTGTTGGTCATCTCAGTCGACCCATTGCACCTGGGTCTGTCCCGTGAGCTCCTGCCAGTGTGCCTACCGCCTGGCTTAGTTTTTGCCAGGCCAAGGCGGTGCAGCAAAATGTGGACCTGCCAATCTTCCACCTGTACTGAACAGAGTGCGGCCCCCTTGCTCGTACGCGTGGCTGGAAACATCTTGATATAATAAAGAGATCCGCAGAGCTTGGGCAACTGTTGGTGGTGCCAGCCTCACCGCCTGGCTGCTACTGCTGCCTTCCCGCTCGTCTGTGGTTCCTCCTCATGGCGCCTCCGAGTCGTCCTCTCTCTCTATACGAGAGCGAGGAGCGGATGCCGTGTGGCGGTGGCAAGGTACGAGTTGACATCATTATAAAGGCTGCGGTGACGTCTCCTTCACTTGGTGGCGAATGGCGGCTCTATTTGTTGTTGTTTACGTGCCGGCGCTGCAGGGCGGTGCGGGCGGCCGGGCTGCCCTCGCTCCTGCGGACGCCGCTGGTGCTGCCCCCCGGGGCTCGCGACATTCCGCCGAACGCCGTGGAAGCGGCGTGGTGCCTCCACTACCTGGCGTGCAGGTTGCCCACGTGGCGCGCAACACACAGGGGCACGCGGGGCACACGGGGGCTGCGTCCGAGGCTTGTGGCCTGTGTTCCCTGCAGCCTCAGCAGCAGCAGGAGGATGATGAGAGAGGATGGCGTGCGTGTCTGCGGATGGGTGTGTGTGGAGCGGTAGTGTAGTGGTTAGTGCGCTGCGCTACGAACCCAGCCACCTGAGTTTGATTCCTGCTAACGGCCACGATGAAGACAATGATGATGATGAATCATTGATAATGACAACAATGGTGACCAGAGCTGGATTATGACATCGCTAGGGCCCTAAGCTATGTCATGCTTAAGAGGCCCCATCGACGAATCCCTCTATATGTTTGTCATATCGGAATGAAAACCGTCTTACAGAGTATTTTTTCCCTATCTTCTTTATTTTTGAACAGATTATGTAAAACTTTTATGATGTGAGGCCCTAAGCTGTAGCTTACTTAGCTTATGCCTATATCCGGCCCTGATGATGATATTGATGATGATGATGATAATATCCGCGATGATGACGATGCTTTATCGCTGACCTCCCATTGCCGCGTACCCCCCACAGTGGAGCGAGCGATCTTGTGGAGGAGCCTCTGATCCGCGAGGCCGTGGGGGTGCTGGTCGAGCTCGGGGGGCGGCTTCTGAGCTCCCCCATCCCGGAGTACGCCGAGCTGGTAGGTCCGAGAGGAGTCACGGGGGGTCACGGGGGGTCACGGGGGTCACAGGGGTCACACTCACACCTCAAGGGTGGTCGTGGTTTTAGGTGCAAGTTCGCTGTGACAACCCACCGCGGAGATGGAGCGACGAAATTAGCTCGTGGCAAGGGTGGCACACGGATCGTTGCATCACAGAACCGTGAGCCACGGTCATGATGATGATTATGGCTTGGAGAGACTTTCATCCAGCAGTGGATAGACCACGGCTAGTCAGAATGAGGTCCCATCATTGCCCGTTTGTCCGCTTGGGGGGTGGGAGAGCCTCATCCCGCAGTGGATAGAGCACGGCTAACGATGACCGTGAGTTTGGTCTGCGCGCTCCCCCTCCCTGTGCCCGCGCGACGCAGCTGGTCGTGCCCCTGGTCCGCTGTGTGGGCAACGTGGTTTGCGGGGGGCTCGGCGAGGGGTCCCGGCGAGCCGTGCGCGACGCGGGGCTCCTGCCGGCGCTGCTGGTCTTGGCCGAGCGCTTCCTGCCCAAGCGCCCGTTCGTGAGCCGCGAGTGCCTCTGGCTCGTGGGCAACTTGACCGGTGGGTGCCGGCGACGCTTTGGCGAACGTGCTTGGAGGCGAGGGTGGAGGTGAGGGTGGAGGCGAGGGTGGAGGCGAGGGTGGAGGCGAGGGTGGAGGCGAGGGTGGAGGCGAGGGTGGAGGCGAGGGTGGAGGCGAGGGTGGAGGCGAGGGTGGAGGCGAGGGTGGAGGTGTCGGTGGAGGTGAGGGTGGAGGTGAGGGTGGAGGTGAGGGTGGAGGTGAGGGTGGAGGTGAGGGTGGAGGCGAGGGTAGAGGCGAGGGTGGAGGTGAGGGTGGAGGTGAGAGGGGAGGGTGGAGGGTGGAGGTGGGTGGAGGCGAGGGTGGAGGCGAGGGTGGAGGCGAGGGTGGAGGCGAGGGTGGCGCCAGCAGCTTTAGCCTCGTCCCGTTGGACAATAAACTGGACATAAACTAAACTATTTTTAAATCCTTTATATTAAGTTCGCTTGCTTGCTTGCTTGCTTGCTTGCGTGCTTGCGTGCTTGCTTGCTTACGACCGTGCAAATCTTTCGGTCGTTTTTTAACCCACTTCCCGTGATCCAATCGAGCTGACATTTTGCACACAGACTCGGTGTGCGAGACAATTAATGTTCGTGAAAAAAATTTCTTAAATTTTACACTGTTTAGGGAAAACAAATTAAATATTTAATTACCAATTGCTTAATACTGGCAGACAATCATCTGACCCATAGGTGGCAGCCATCTCAAGCCAGAGGACGAGAGGACTCTAGCCGTCACGCATATAAAGGATTTAGAGTGAAAAACTTTGTTTTTACGGGTTATACTTATTATTATTTTACCAGCGAAGGCCCACTGAGCTATATCGCTGTTTTTTTCAGAAGCGACCTGGCCACAAATGACAGCATTGGAACCTCATTTGCCAGTAACAAAATATGATAATTGGTTGCTTACCCTTTTATCTGACTGCAGGTATTGTGGTCAATGCAAACATGACTCCTTGTAAAAAAGGTGTCAGTTTTGTTGCCAGATAAAAGGGTAAAAAAACTATTATCACAAATGACAGCTCAACTAAGTTGCTTATCATCATGTGGAAACTTATACCAGCCAAGTACTCTAAACGCGTCATGTTGTTTATAAATGTGGAGGGAAAAACCGGAGGACGCGGAGAAAAATCCACGCGACCAAGGGGAGAGAGAGACACGCAAACTCCATTTTTTTATGTTTCCTCTGGAAACACGGAAGTTTTATTGACGAAAGTGTTGAGTTTGTTTTTTGTTGTTAATTGTGCTTGTGCACCACCACTGCCAGCATCACCAAATAATTTGTCTCAATTGACAAACAACTCAAAACGTGCATCAATCACACTCTGTGGCCTTGGAAGGAAATAATATATAATAGGCAACGTTTCTGATAATGGTCCTTTGTCATACGACATAAAGAAGGGCTATTGTCGAAAACGTCTCCTATTATACAGGGTGTTTCAAAAAGATGGACCCAATTTAAAAGCAGTACTGCTTTTTCATCTTAAGGCCACGCACATTGTTGCTGTTGTTGACACGGAACGTGTTGAGTTTTAACACGTAGCAGGCTTTCGCGACCATTATCCATAATAGAGGTTTTTGTGAGTTAGATCGCGTAAATATAAATACGTCGTTAAACCCGCCACCATCCGACACAGCCCATTAGTAAGGTATGTCACGAAAACAAAACATGCAAATTCGTCATGAGTATAGCACACCGGTTTGTTAGAGAGTAAACTCACAACATTTACATTCGAGTATGACGCTTCGCCAGTAATTACAACAGAATGGCTTTGTCTGGTGGTGGCGGGTTTTATGACACATTTATATGTACACGATCTAACCAAAAAACCTCTTATGGAACCTCTTATGAAAGTTGTTGTTGGTTGTGCACCACTGCCAACGCAGCAGCAGGGCCAGCAGCAATCGCCAGTCGCTGGGTTTATCCGAGCCAGGGCTGATGGGGCCCTCTAGTGGCAGATTCCACAGGAGCGGCTCCCCACCACCGGTGGGACGCCTCTATCCCTTCGCACCCCTCTACCAAGAAATGTCCATCACAGTGAGCAGTGCACCACATTGTGACAGAGAACGGCCCCCGTAAGATGACTGCAGAACCACACCGAGATGCGTTCGACAGTCCTCCTCTGAGCTCGCTACGCTCACGCGCGCCGTTGAGCAGACTCGGGGCGGACAGCGCCACCTGCCAGCGTCGCCCCCGTGCCACATGCGAGTTTCTTGACGCGTCCCTCTAACCCCCGACCCCGACTCCGACCCCTCTCAACCTCCCCCGTCCCGGTTCGCCTCCCAGCCGGCGAGCCGGCCTGGTGCTCCGTGCTGCTCCGTCTGGGCGCTCACGTTCACCTCGCCGCACTGCTGCGCCACGGTCAAGGGGTCGGACTCATGGTGGGTCCCCCTCCAGGTCGACTCGGCCTTAAATGAGTTACACGGTGCGGCGCGTGAGAGATAACGATGTCACCTCGCGATGCGCTGCCGCCGGGCGTTAAGTCGCTCGCTCTCGTACGGAGGGAACGACTCGGAGGCACGAACAGGAACCACAGACGAGATGGGAGGCAGCAGCAGCCACGCAGTGATGAGCCGTTGCTACCAACAATTCTCCAAGCACATAGAGACCCACAGACTCACACTGAGACCCATAGACTCAGACAGAGACCCATAGACTCACACAGAGACCCGTAAACGGAACGCAGAGACCCGTAGACTCAAGCAGAGAGCCACAGACTCACACAGAGACACACAGAGACCCATAGACTGACACAGCGAAGGAAGGGATGGGAGAGAATGAGGGAGGCCTGTATCCAGCAGTGGGAAGTTACCGGCTGACAATAGCTGCTCTTGCCCCAACAGTCTCTGCACGTTACACGGGGCGCCTGTGTGTGTGTGATGAATAACCGATCCGCTGATAACCGACTCCGGGCGGGGTCATTTCAGTCAACATCAAATAAGCAGGGAGGGGAGACGCATGCCGGTTATTAATTCATGATGGCACGTGTCTGCCTGTGTGATTGTGTACACATGTGTGTGTGTGTGCGTGTTGGGAGGAGTAGTGTCGCGGTTCGCACGCTGCGCTACGAACCCGGCAGCCCGAGTTCAATTACCACCCACGGCCAACACCAGTGACGAATATTTGAACTGGTCCTGGGCCTCCCCAAGATCGAATCAGCCTCAAATAAGTACCTGGCGTGGTGTGTAAACATCGCCACTAGATAGACAAAGGCGGTCGGGCGTAGTGCTGGCCACCCACCCCCTCGTGTACCGTTCCGGCCTGAATAGGTGCTCACAAACAGCACTTTCCCCAACAGTCTGTTAAGGCTATATGGGGGATCTTTGTCTTTGTGTGTATGTTTGTTTGGGGAGCGGTGGCGTAGCAGTTAGTGCCCAGCGCTACGAATCTGGAGACCGGAGTTCGATTTCTGCTCACGGCCAAAACCAGTGACGATTATCTGATTCGGTCCTGGGTCTCCCCGAGGTCTACTCAGCCTCAAACGAGTACCTGGTACAGTATGTTAACATCCGCAGGGGTGAGACAAGGCAGCCGGGCGTGATGTTGGCCACCCGCCCGCTCGCGTGCCGTGCCGGCCTTCATAGGTGCTGCTACTCGCTATCAGCACTTGCCCCAGCAGTTCAAGGCCACACGGGGGATCTTTGTCTGTGTGCGCGTGCGCGTGTGTCCCACAGGCGGCGCGCGTGCTCTGCACCGTGGCCGTGCGTGCTGGGCCCTCGTGCTCGCTGCTCGGGGGCTGCCCAGAGCTGCTGAGCGCCGCCGCCTCCGTGGCCCTGGGCGGCGAAGCGGCGCCGGGGGATCGTGACCCCGAGCTCCGGGTCACGGCGCTGCAGCTGTGGCAGCCGCTGCTGGCCAACAGCCCCGAGGTGACAACGGCAACGATCAGAAGCTAGGACGATGATAAAATAAATCGCAAACAACGATGACGATAAACTCGTTATCTATTCGTGCGAATGATGGCAGCAGCGGTGTGGTTCGGCAGCTGAACGCCAGTGTCTGCTGCTGGCCACGACGAGAAGGCTTCAGCAGAGAGAGAGTTGGTGTCGTGTCGCTGCTCCCCCTCCTCCTCCTCTGTTGAAGCAGCGCAGTCCACAGTGGTTCATTGTCCGGTCCATAGATGGCTTGCACGGCCGCAGTGGCACTGATTAGCACAGTTGGCTACATATGGTGCGAATGAAGTTCAATATACGAACTTATGTTCCATTGTGGACGTGGGCCTGCTGTTGATGCTCTGATGCGGTCGAGGTTTTCAACCACGAGTGTTCATTGGGGAGGAGGGCGATGTTTTAGTCTCGAGTGAGGCGTTCATTCTGGACGCTGATAACAACGGTAAGCAATAACGTGACATCTCAGCCATCAGGAGAATTCCACAGACACTCAACTCCAGAGGCATTGGTCACACTTCAAATGTATTTTATGTAACCAAGTGAGAGTTCAAGAGACCAAGATGGAGTCTCATTTGCGGGAGTGACCCTGGGGCATGAGTCCGCCATGAGGGGCGATGATCTCTGGCTGCTGTATGAGCGTGAGATCCAGTCGAGTCATTTGCGGCATAATGTTCGAACTTTTTTGGACCCTGATGCCGGCACACAACGTCCAACTCTTGCTATTCCCTCCAACACCCGAACCATGACCCTGGTGGCCGACTCGCTGACCCTATGAATCTGACCCTTGTGTGGCACCTGCCTGCCCCCCGCCCCCCGCCAGGCCCGTGCGTGGTTCGAGAACGAGGGGGGCCCCGCACAGCTGGAGTCGCTGCTGCTGCAGAGCAGCGGCGCGGACGAGCGAGTGCGACAAGTCGCCCGCGTCCTGCTGCAAGCGCCGCCCCCTGCGGAGGGGTGGCTAGTCACGTGAACATGCCCCCCCCCCCACTCTGCCCCCCCCCCTCATTATCCTCCCTGACTTGCCGTCGTCGACTGGACCAGCTCAACTAGCGAGGAAATGGTGTCGAGCTGGGACGATTTGTCAATTATGCCTCGAGATTCCTGGCTGGCGGCTGGCTGGGCTCCTCAGTGGCTGCTGCTGGTCGTTGCTACCGAAGCTAGCTGGGTAACTGGCTACGCGGGATTTTCTGTGTAACAAATAAACATTCGGTTGAAGTTCAGAAGAAGTTTAATAATTATTATTATAGATAGCGACACCAAAGAGGTTGGAGTAACGGTTCATTTAAAATTGTTACCACATTTCAATTTGCTATTAATGTCATTCACCAGAATATTCTTTAAATCCTATACAACCTTTTTAAAACCCCTCACGGTACATATTATCTTAAGTAAAAATACAGATTAATTGTAGTGCTCCGAGTACAGGAGGGTTGTGGGAAGAGTATGAACAATGACAGCTGTTTATTATTTCACACTGCAGAGCAACAACGGAATCTCTGCTCGTCGGATTTAAAATAAAATGCACTCGCCTCTAAGCCACTGGGAGTCGCACGAACCAGAACAGCAATGATTAAAAACGGGATTCTGGAGAGAAAACAATCTGAAAATATAGGAGGAGGTTGTGATGAGTGGGACACGTGGTGTGGATGAGGAGGTCGTGATGAGTGTGACACGTGGTGTGGAGGGAGGAGGTCGTGATGAGTGTGACACGTGGTGTGGAGGGAGGAGGTCGTGATGAGTGGGACACGTGGTGTGGAGGGAGGAGGTCGTGATGAGTGTGACACGTGGTGTGGAGGGAGGAGGTCGTGATGAGTGGGACACGTGGTGTGGAGGGAGGAGGAGGTCGTGATGAGTGGGACACGTGGTGTGGAGGGAGGAGGAGGTCGTGATGAGTGTGACACGTGGTGTGGAGGGAGGAGGAGGTTGTGATGAGTGTGACACGTGGTGTGGAGGGAGGAGGAGGTCGTGATGAGTGGGACACGTGGTGTGGAGGGAGGAGGAGGTTGTGGTGAGTGGGACACGTGGTGTGGAGGGAGGAGGTCGTGATGAGTGGGACACGTGGTGTGGAGGGAGGAGGTCGTGATGAGTGTGACACGTGGTGTGGAGGGAGGAGGTCGTGATGAGTGGGACACGTGGTGTGGAGGGAGGAGGTCGTGATGAGTGGGACACGTGGTGTGGAGGGAGGAGGAGGTCGTGATGAGTGGGACACGTGGTGTGGAGGGAGGAGGAGGTTGTGATGAGGGTGACACGTGGTGTGGAGGGAGGAGGAGGTCGTGATGAGTGGGACACGTGGTGTGGAGGGAGGAGGAGGTCGTGGTGAGTGGGACACGTGGTGTGGAGGGGGGAGGAGGTTGTGATGAGTGTGACACGTGGTGTGGAGGGAGGAGGAGGTTGTGATGAGTGTGACACGTGGTGTGGAGGGAGGAGGAGGTCGTGATGAGTGGGACACGTGGTGTGGAGGGAGGAGGAGGTTGTGGTGAGTGGGACACGTGGTGTGGAGGGAGGAGGTTGTGGTGAGTGGGACACGTGGTGTGGAGGGAGGAGGTTGTGATGAGTGGGACACGTGGTGTGGAGGGAAGAGGTTGTGATGAGTGTGACACGTGGTGTGGAGGGAGGAGGTTGTGATGAGTGGGACACGTGGTGTGGAGGGAAGAGGTTGTGATGAGTGGGACACGTGTGGAGGGAGGAGGTTGTGGTGAGTGGGACACGTGGTGTGGAGGGAGGAGGTCGTGATGAGTGTGACACGTGGTGTGGAGGGAGGAGGAGGTTGTGATGAGTGTGACACGTGGTGTGGAGGGAGGAGGTTGTGGTGAGTGGGACACTTGGTGTGGAGGGAGGAGGTTGTGATGAGTGGGACACGTGGTGTGGAGGGAGGAGGTTGTGATGAGTGTGACACGTGGTGTGGAGGGAGGAGGAGGTTGTGATGAGTGTGACACGTGGTGTGGAGGGAGGAGGAGGTTGTGATGAGTGTGACACGTGGTGTGGAGGGAGGAGGAGGTTGTGGTGAGTGTGACACGTGGTGTGGAGGGAGGAGGTCGTGATGAGTGTGACACGTGGTGTGGAGGGAGGAGGTCGTGATGAGTGGGACACGTGGTGTGGAGGGAGGAGGTCGTGATGAGTGGGACACGTGGTGTGGAGGGAGGAGGTCGTGATGAGTGTGACACGTGGTGTGGAGGGAGGAGGTCGTGATGAGTGGGACACGTGGTGTGGAGGGAGGAGGTCGTGATGAGTGGGACACGTGGTGTGGAGGGAGGAGGAGGTCGTGATGAGTGGGACACGTGGTGTGGAGGGAGGAGGAGGTTGTGATGAGTGTGACACGTGGTGTGGAGGGAGGAGGAGGTCGTGATGAGTGGGACACGTGGTGTGGAGGGAGGAGGAGGTCGTGGTGAGTGGGACACGTGGTGTGGAGGGGGGAGGAGGTTGTGATGAGTGTGACACGTGGTGTGGAGGGAGGAGGAGGTTGTGATGAGTGTGACACGTGGTGTGGAGGGAGGAGGAGGTCGTGATGAGTGGGACACGTGGTGTGGAGGGAGGAGGAGGTTGTGGTGAGTGGGACACGTGGTGTGGAGGGAGGAGGTTGTGGTGAGTGGGACACGTGGTGTGGAGGGAGGAGGTTGTGATGAGTGGGACACGTGGTGTGGAGGGAAGAGGTTGTGATGAGTGTGACACGTGGTGTGGAGGGAGGAGGTTGTGATGAGTGGGACACGTGGTGTGGAGGGAAGAGGTTGTGATGAGTGGGACACGTGTGGAGGGAGGAGGTTGTGGTGAGTGGGACACGTGGTGTGGAGGGAGGAGGTCGTGATGAGTGTGACACGTGGTGTGGAGGGAGGAGGAGGTTGTGATGAGTGTGACACGTGGTGTGGAGGGAGGAGGTTGTGGTGAGTGGGACACGTGGTGTGGAGGGAGGAGGTTGTGATGAGTGGGACACGTGGTGTGGAGGGAGGAGGTTGTGATGAGTGTGACACGTGGTGTGGAGGGAGGAGGAGGTTGTGATGAGTGTGACACGTGGTGTGGAGGGAGGAGGAGGTTGTGATGAGTGTGACACGTGGTGTGGAGGGAGGAGGAGGTTGTGGTGAGTGTGACACGTGGTGTGGAGGGAGGAGGAGGTTGTGATGAGTGTGACACGTGGTGTGGAGGGAGGAGGTTGTGGTGAGTGGGACACGTGGTGTGGAGGGAGGAGGAGGTTGTGATGAGTGTGACACGTGGTGTGGAGGGAGGAGGTTGTGATGAGTGGGACACGTGGTGTGGAGGGAGGAGGTCGTGATGAGTGGGACACGTGGTGTGGAGGGAGGAGGAGGTCGTGATGAGTGGGACACGTGGTGTGGAGGGAGGAGGTTGTGATGAGTGGGACACGTGGTGTGGAGGGAGGAGGTCGTGATGAGTGGGACACGTGGTGTGGAGGGAGGAGGTTGTGATGAGTGGGACACGTGGTGTGGAGGGAGGAGGTTGTGATGAGTGTGACACGTGGTGTGGAGGGAGGAGGTTGTGGTGAGTGGGACACGTGTTGTGGAGGGAGGAGGAGGTTGTGATGAGTGTGACACGTGGTGTGGAGGGAGGAGGTTGTGATGAGTGGGACACGTGGTGTGGAGGGAGGAGGTCGTGATGAGTGGGACACGTGGTGTGGAGGGAGGAGGAGGTCGTGATGAGTGGGACACGTGGTGTGGAGGGAGGAGGTTGTGATGAGTGGGACACGTGGTGTGGAGGGAGGAGGTCGTGATGAGTGGGACACGTGGTGTGGAGGGAGGAGGTTGTGATGAGTGGGACACGTGGTGTGGAGGGAAGAGGTTGTGATGAGTGGGACACGTGGTGTGGAGGGAGGAGGTTGTGGTGAGTGGGACACGTGGTGTGGAGGGAGGAGGTCGTGATGAGTGTGACACGTGGTGTGGAGGGAGGAGGAGGTTGTGATGAGTGTGACACGTGGTGTGGAGGGAGGAGGTTGTGGTGAGTGGGACACGTGGTGTGGAGGGAGGAGGTTGTGATGAGTGGGACACGTGGTGTGGAGGGAGGAGGTTGTGATGAGTGTGACACGTGGTGTGGAGGGAGGAGGAGGTTGTGATGAGTGTGACACGTGGTGTGGAGGGAGGAGGAGGTTGTGATGAGTGTGACACGTGGTGTGGAGGGAGGAGGAGGTTGTGGTGAGTGGGACACGTGGTGTGGAGGGAGGAGGAGGTTGTGATGAGTGTGACACGTGGTGTGGAGGGAGGAGGTTGTGATGAGTGGGACACGTGGTGTGGAGGGAGGAGGTCGTGACGAGTGGGACACGTGGTGTGGAGGGAGGAGGAGGTCGTGATGAGTGGGACACGTGGTGTGGAGGGAGGAGGTTGTGATGAGTGGGACACGTGGTGTGGAGGGAGGAGGTCGTGATGAGTGGGACACGTGGTGTGGAGGGAGGAGGTTGTGATGAGTGGGACACGTGGTGTGGAGGGAGGAGGTTGTGATGAGTGTGACACGTGGTGTGGAGGGAGGAGGTTGTGGTGAGTGGGACACGTGGTGTGGAGGGAGGAGGAGGTTGTGATGAGTGTGACACGTGGTGTGGAGGGAGGAGGTTGTGATGAGTGGGACACGTGGTGTGGAGGGAGGAGGTCGTGATGAGTGGGACACGTGGTGTGGAGGGAGGAGGAGGTCGTGATGAGTGGGACACGTGGTGTGGAGGGAGGAGGTTGTGATGAGTGGGACACGTGGTGTGGAGAGAGGAGGTCGTGATGAGTGGGACACGTGGTGTGGAGGGAGGAGGAGGTCGTGATGAGTGGGACACGTGGTGTGGAGGGAGGAGGAGGTTGTGGTGAGTGGGACACGTGGTGTGGAGGGAGGAGGTTGTGATGAGTGGGACACGTGGTGTGGAGGGAGGAGGAGGTCGTGATGAGTGGGACACGTGGTGTGGAGGGAGGAGGTTGTGATGAGTGGGACACGTGGTGTGGAGGGAGGAGGTTGTGATGAGTGGGACACGTGGTGTGGAGGGGGGAGGAGGTTGTGGTGAGTGGGACACGTGGTGTGGAGGGAGGAGGAGGTTGTGATGAGTGGGACACGTGGTGTGGAGGGAGGAGGAGGTTGTGGTGAGTGGGACACGTGGTGTGGAGGGAGGAGGAGGTCGTGGTGAGTGGGACACGTGGTGTGGAGGGGGGAGGAGGTTGTGATGAGTGGGACACGTGGTGTGGAGGGAGGAGGAGGTTGTGGTGAGTGGGACACGTGGTGTGGAGGGGGGAGGAGGTTGTGGTGAGTGGGACACGTGGTGTGGAGGGAGGAGGAGGTTGTGGTGAGTGGGACACGTGGTGTGGAGGGAGGAGGAGGTTGTGGTGAGTGGGACACGTGGTGTGGAGGGAGGAGGAGGTTGTGGTGAGTGACACGTGGTGTGCAGGGAGGAGAAGGCCTAAAGCCAGAACACGGTGGTGGTGAGACCGTAAGAGCGGTCCCTGAACGACGCGTCAACTGTGCATCAAGTAGAAGACCTAAAGTCAGATAGATGGTGGCGCTGGTGATGTATGTATGCACGATGAACTTCTTTCGCATCGTACGTAGCCAACAGTGATACATGATGACGATGAGACGAAGAGGAGATGTTGAAGGTCCGATGCGAAACCTATCGACGCCGAGCTGCGAGATCGAGCAGAACGGAAAGAGGCGACGACGAAACTGCGATGGCATCGCATTGCTACGGAGGCGGGGGGGGGGGTCACGGTGACATTGTGACCTTGAGACGCGCTCCGCGGCCTCGCGCGCTGCGGGGAGGGGGGAGGGGGGATCGCGCATCGATCCCTCGCGTACCGCGTGCGCCTCGCCGCCCTTGACCGCCAGCGGTGGGGGAGGGGCTATGGGGAGGGGGCTGAGGGGGAATTGTTCGTCGGAGCCACGGGGGTGTGGGGGGTAGAGGGAGCCAGAGTGAGGGGTCGGTGGGAGCCGCGGGGTAGGGGCTGGGGGGAGCAGCGCAGGACGAGGGTTTAGCCGGAGCCGCAGGATGTGGGGGGGATTAGGGGGAGATGGGCGGGGGATTAATGGGGCGGTGATGTGTTAGGGGCGCCATACGGGGTGGGGGAGGAGAGGTTTAAGAGGAGCCTGGGGGGCGGGGGAGGGGTTTGGGGGGAGCTGCAGGAGGGGGTAGGGGGAGCTAGTGGGGTCCCTCCCCTGCCCGTGACCCCCCAGAGTGATTAATGGATGAGCGCGGCTCCCATTCACCTCGCCCCGTCACGCGCCGCTCGCCGTCCCATCCCAGTAATGGGTCACTCCGATCCAACTTCGCAGCAGAGGCAGCAGCGGCCATGCTCGACCCCTTGCCGGATGAAGGCCACCAGCCCGTGCCGTGGGTCGCCTCTCCGGACCCCCCCCCCCCCCCCGTGCAAAAATCCCCGAGCGGTGGCCGTCCTCTAGAGCGCGTTCCCTCCGCTCGGCTGCCACTCTTTGTGGTGGTGGTGAGTAGGAGGAGGAGGCGCCTCCTCCTCCAGCAGCAGCAGCGGGCGTCGTGCTTCGAGCAGACGTCACGCGTCCTGTCCAAACCCAACTTTTGTTAACAGCCGATGTGATGACGTCTCGCTACAATTATCACTGTGGACGATGCATGAGGATAACGAGTTGTGACGATGAAGCATAGTGACGAGTGATGAGAGACTACGTTATAATACGTTATAATGTTGTGCGGATGATTGCTACGGCGTCTGGAGGCGAATGCGTCATCTCAAAGTAACGCGGTGCTGCTGCTGCTGCTGCCGATGGCGATGTTGATGCAAACCATGACGGGATGATGGTCGCCACAACCGCATGTGGTTGTAGATGGACCGCACGGAATCGGACAGGTGATGATCGTGATGATTGAGCAAAACCCTCAAGTAAACCCCCGTCTCATCCCACTTACCCCCCCCACCCGTCCTCATCTCCGTCCTCGCAGACGCCGAGGCTTAGAGTCGCAAATTAGGAGAGAGCGTCCGTGGGGGGGGGGGGGGGGGCTGGCGGGCACCTGGTGTCCGTCTGTCTGCTGTCTGGCGAGAGGATGATGATGATGGTGGTGGAGGTGGTGATCAGGCGGCGAGGGGGGCTGTCTGGGTGTGCGGGGGGTAGTGGCGACGCGCTGCGTTACAAACGCGGCCACCCGCTCACGGCCAACACAAGTGACGAATATATGAACGGGTCCTGGGCTTCCCCTAGGTCGACTCGGCTTTAAACAACAATATATGGTGCGGTGTGAAAACATCGCCCACTGAAGAGACAAAGGCGGCCGGGCTGGGTGTTGGCCACCCATTCCCCTCGTGCGCTGTACCGGCCTTCATAGGTGCACGGCAACAGACAGCACTTGTCCCGATAGCTGATGTAGCCTCCACGCTGCTTTGTCTTCTTAAAGGTGTTCGGCGGTAGACGTGGGATTGTGGGGGGGGGGGGGGGGGCATTGAGGGCAGTGTGGGGGGGGGGGGGCTGACATCTGGCGTGCCGCGCTTGAGCACACGCACACGTGTACAGATACACGTGCGCGTGTGTGTGTGTCCGCGTGTACAGATACACGCGGACACACACACACGGGCCACTATGAATTAATAACGGGATGCATGTCACGTCCAAGCTTATTGGGTATTGACTACCGCGACCCTGCCCCTGTAGTTATGAGCAGTCCGAGACTTTATTAAAGGGAATGGAAACGATGCCCCCACACATATCGCCTTGACACAGCGGCGTAGTGACAACATTATCAGTGGCGTAGTGACAACATTATCAGCTCAGGGGATGCGGAAATCGATCAGGTGGGGCCCCCAATGTTTGATTTGTCTCGCACGGTCGAAACTCGGCTATTGTGGCTGCTCTTGCCTCTCATCACATCGTTACATAAGTGTTGTCGTCGTTCTCTTACACTGCTGTTGTTGTTGTTCTCTTACACTGCTGTTGTTGTTTTATTACACTACTGTTGTTGTTGAACACACATATCGTAGCTTTGCCCCCCCCCACTAAGGGAGTGGGGGGGGGGGCAGAGCACCCCCTGCCTGCCCCACGCGAGTTACGCGACTGCCTTGACAGAATTGTTTGCGGCAAGTGCTGTTAGCGAGCACCTATTAAGGCCGCCACTCGTCATCACACCTATCACTAAAGGCAAAGATTATCCCCATCTGGCCTAAGACTGTAGGGGCAAGTGCTGTTAGTGAGTAGCACCTATGAAGGCCGGCACGGCACACGAGGGGATGGGTGGCCAGCACCACGCCCGGCCGCCTTTGTCTCCCTAGCGACGATGTTAACACATTGAACCAGGTACGCAATTGAGGCCGAGTCGACCGAGGGGCGAAGGCCCAGGACCGGTTCACTATGAGTAGGGAGAGAGGGGGGGGGTACAGTGTTGTCTGTGTATTTATTTATTTACTTGATCATCACCATCGCTCAGTCTCCCCTCGTTGTTTGCCGGCACTCGCTGCTTGCCACAGATAATTTTTGGAAACAAAGACGGAGGTGGGGGGGGCGAGCACGTCGCGCGCGTTACCGAGACAATTAGCGCCCAGAGCCATCGCTCACTCACAATCTGCAGACCCCCCACACTGACCCCCCCCCCCACACTGACCCCCCCCCCCACACTGACCCTCCCCCACACAACTCCCTCCCGTCAGACGTGGCCCCCCACCGCCCCCACCCTCAACCACTGCTGCAGCCCCAAGCTTAGCCTCGTGGCGGCCCCACCACCACCACCTGCCAACTCAGCCACAACGCCCCCCCCCCCACCAACCCGACTACACCGCCCCCCCCCACCAACCCAGCCACACCGTCCTCCCCCCCACCAACCCAGCCACACCGCCCCCCTCCCACCAACCCAGCCACACCGCCCCCCCCCACCAACCCAGCCACACCGCCGCCCACCCACTCAGCCACACCGCCCACCCCGGGGCGGTGTGCGCAGCACTTGCCCCAACAGCCTGTTAAGGCTATACGGGGGAACTTTGTGTGCGCGTGTGCGCGTTTGTTAGGACGTTCTCTGCCGCGCGCGTGCGCATGGTTCTCCAGAGTGAGGATCGGTGGCGCAGTGGTTAGCGCTGAACTGCGCTACGCAAACACTCAACACAACATAATAATATACAATAGTTGACGTTTCGGGTAATGGCCCTCATTTGTAGCGCACGGCTTGTGATCATCCAGAACTGCGGAGGCAGCATCGATGGTTGGTGGATCACACGAATGTTGTCAAACTCCCCGTGGGCGAATCGGGGCAGGGTTGGGGGGATGACCCCGGGGATGACCTCCACTTCCCCCCCCCCTCCCCAGCGAAGAGGGTAGTGGGGTCCGTGGGGGGAACCACGTGAATCGATTTTCAAGGATGTGAGTGGGGGTCACCCCTGCGTGTTGCTAAATCGGGGACACGGGGTATCGCGTGAGAGCGCGGAGCGCCGCGATAAAGGGCATTGATCATCAACACGACCCACACGGATTGCTTAAGCGCCGGGTGGCTTCCTAAAGGGCCGTGTCAGGGCCGTCATTTGATCAGAGCCGAGCTTCTAATCCAAGCTTCAGGCGCCCAACTGCGAGTAAGCCGAAGAGTCCCCAGCGCGGCACAGGTGGTGGACTTGAGGCGGTGAACGTGACGGTGTTTCGCTTCTATCAGAGCACTTACAGACGGAGTGCCGAGAACCAGATCCCGTTCTCGTGTCACGTCTGGGCGGTGACGCGGGCCGAGCCGTGGGCACGCGGGACGCTCGGGGTGGAGGTGTGCGGTTCGTGCTCGCGGCCGCCCGGGTTAACACTGCGCGTGCGCGTTAACCACCACTAATTACGTTAACCACCACTGATATCGTTAACCACCACTAATTACGTTAACCACCACTGATTACGTTAACCACCACTAATTCGGCGCCGTCTGCTGTACTATGACCGTAACGACCTCGTGACGCTATTCGAGGGAGATTTAAAAAAAGAGAGGAATCCATTTGTGTGCCGCCCTCATTTTGGCCTCAATGCGCCAAGATTGTGCCAAACTCCAAATGCTTTTTTATATTAAACATATCAAGCCAGTATATTATATACACATGCCTGCACCTACTCACCAGCTGATTCCATTCTCATCGTCAAGGGGGTAGGTGGCTCGGACGCGCGCGAGCGGGGAGGGTGGTGGCCCTAAGTGGCCCTGAGTCCGGTACAGGAGTTGAACCGCGACGTCGCGGCCTCTGGGTCCGAGGGTGCAGCCGCCCCGCCGGTGCATTATTGATGGCGCGATCACTGCGCATGGCTGCTGCCTCCTCTGTCCAGTCGAGTGCTCCTCTCGATTTAGCGAGGAGGTATTTTTATCACGGCAGAGCCCTGAGTAGTAGCGGAGTCATTGGGGGTGGGGGCGATGCGGTTTAGGAGGTTCATGGGGGGAGGGGAGGGGGGGTTCAAGTATCCCCGGAGCGCCTCACTCTGTCGACCACAACATATTGCATTTGCTGCCGAGCTGTCGATCAAAGGTTGTCGCCGGTAATCACGGGGCGCCTCGACTCTGAGAGCGCGCGGTGCGTAGGGTTACAGCCCCGTGCGGGAATTGTGTCTCAATTGTTGCGTCTCGTGCGTGTATGTCTCGCTGTGTGCGCGTGTGTCTTTGTCTTTGGTGCTCGCTAACATCACTTGCCCCAATAGTACGTTCAGGCTATCCGGGGTATCTTTGTCTCTATCTTTGTGTTTGTGTGTCTTTGTGTCTGTGGTGCTGGCCACCCACCCACTCGTGTGCCGTGATGGCCTTCATAGGTGCTCGCTAACAGCACTTGCCCCAACAGTCTGTTAAGGCTATACGGGGAATCTTTGTCTTTGTGGTGCTGGCTACCCACCCACACGTGTGCCGTGATACCCTTTAAAGGTGCTCGCTAACAGCACTTGATGTAAAGAGGCGATACGGGGGATCTTTGGCTGTGTGTGTAAGTACGCGTGTCTGTACGCGTACTTCATATCGCCCCGTGTCTGTGACGCTGCGGCGGTAATTCGCGTTGCCTCTGTAATGAGAAAGCGACCGCTGATTTCGCGACCTCTCGGGGATGGCGAGGGGGAGGGGGCATCTCTGTAAATATTTAATGGAGACCGCACGTCTCGCCCAGCCGCGTGGGCATGCAACCAGTGGCGAGCAGTTGCACAACCGGTTGCTCGCAGCGGAGATATTTGATTTTCAAGCGGCAATCTGCTCATTTATCGCTTAGGCGAGTACCCGGCTTGATGGAATTACAACTAACGTCGACGTTTCGGTTCACCGGCCTTCGGGAGGGAAGGAGTCGAAGGGGTATGCCCCTTAAGAAGGGGGAGGGTGGTAGGGGGATACTGCCCCCCCACGTACCCCTCTCATCCGCCCCCACCTCATCCGCTGTCTCTCCCTTCTCGCGGGGATTACGGGAGGATGGTGGAAGGGCCTGTGCCTGCTTCCATCGGATTAGGGACCCCGTCTGCCGCCGCCAGACCATACGGTGCTGTCGCGTCTCTCGGACCCCCGCCCCCCACCCCACTTCGTAGGGGGCACGCGAATGGCGGGCCGGTGGAGAGCTCCCGGTACCGCTGCTCCCCCCAACGCCGTCCCAACAATGACCTCACCCCCCCCCAGTGGCGTCGCGTGGCTGAGCCGTGCCATGGTGGTGTAGGGAGTGGAGTGGGGGGGGGCTGCCCTCGCTAAGTTGCCCCCCCCCCACCCGCTCCTCTCCGTAGCCCGGCGGCCCAGGGGCGGTCACCCGGCCGCCTGCTGCGGGGCCGTCACCCAGCCACGTGGTGACCCGCCCTGCATCGCTGCTGCATCCCCCTCCCACAGAGGAGCCCCCTCCCTGCAGGGGTGGTATGTATGTTGAACTTCTTTCGCACCGTACGTAGACAACCGCGCTAATCGGAGGTACGGGGGAAGGACAATAAACTAAACACAAAAAGCAGCTCTAATGAAATGAGTTTTCAATCTCGATGATTTAAAAGTGCATAGCCCCAGTGGATTCCTCAAGGAGCCGTCCATAAATGACGTCACGCGATTTTGGACGATTTTTGACCCCTCCCCCCCCTCGTCACACGGCGTAGACAAAAAGTCAGACCCTCCTCAAATATGATGTCACAAAGCTCTGCCCCCCCCCCCCCCCCCAAAAATTTAACATCCTTCAAATCGCTTTAAACTATTATCATTGTAGTGCGTATTTAATGTGGCGCTGCATTCTGATGTTTTAGGACAAAATATTTATTAAAAAGTCTATTTAACTAAGTAGAACGTGTTGTCTATATTTATTTAAAGTTGCGCATTTTGATGTGACGTCACATTTCTCACCCCCCCCCCGCGTCACACATCGTCAGAAATGTATGACCCCCCCCAGGTGCGTGATGTCATTTATGGACGGCCCCTAAAAGGATCACTGTAGGGATCCCTCCCTGCAGGAATGTGACAAGTCATCGTGTAAGGACTTACAATTTTTTGTTTAATTTGTTGTATGTATGGGTCGAGTGGTGGCGCAGCGGTTAGCGCACTGCGCTACTGAACCCGGCAACCACGAGTTCGAGTCTCGGCTAACATCAGCTGGCGGGTGATGTAACAATCGTTCCGACTCGCGCTGACGCGAGGGAGACTCACTGAGCCGCTCACTTCCCGGGGACCGGAGTCCCGGGCTGGATGAAACCCACACGGAGTCGTCCTCGCCACAGACGCGAGATGAACGCGGCGGACTCGTGGCGTCCGTGCGCCCTCTCATTTATTGGATGAAGATCAAAAGCACAGGGAGATTAGCCCCCAGCCCCCACCTCTCATCCACCTCCCCCTCGCCCGCGGCACGAATGAGGTCGCCTTCCACGTCATTAGCGGTAACAGCGGCACGTGGTGAATTTCATATCCTTGAGACACCCTCTCCCCCATGTACTGACACAACAGATCGTGACGATATCGGGGACACGGATTCTCACGGAGTGGCACCTATGACATACCACGCGGGCCCCATTCGTATTTCACATGCAGATTAAGTCGTTACACGCGACACGCGCCTGATGATTGGTGGGCCCGAGAAAGTGAGGGCTGGAGCTTTAGAAGCCGTTAGGTCAAGGATAATGGGGGGTCTCCGGGTGTCTCTGCAAGCGTGCTTAACGATGATCGATTATTTATTATCGATGAGGATGGTAATTTGTGATGATGACTGATCATGGGTTCTCCGTGTCAGCAGCCGAGAAGATGGGACGTAGCCGAGCAAATGTTCCGTCAAGTAAAAACAAAGCAAAGCAAAGCGACCATGTTGACAGTTCTACGAATGTGCACCTCGAGCGTTACGATGGATTGCGGAGCACCCCGAGAATCCCGACTCCCTGTACCAACCATCATCGTTATCATCATCACCTCCCAAATTAATCACCAAAATCTTCAACACCACCACCGCCACCGCCACGCTGTGCACCGCTCCCCTCGGGCTCATCTCCACGCGACCCCCCACAGCCAGGACCAGCAGAGCCAGGCGAACGACAGCGTCACCGCTTCATGCGCAACAACAAAAACAAGAGCGACAACAACAACAACAGCGGCCGAAGCGGCGATGACCACGGCACGCGTACGACGCGCGCGGCTGCGCTCCCTCACGCGGCGTTGACCACGATCATGAGGCTCATGAGGAAGACCATGAGGAAGAAGAGCCACATCAAGCAGCGGTCCATGACGCGCGCTACGCGACGCCACTCCAAGACGCGCGCCTGGCCCGCGCGCTGCTCGCGGAAGCAGCGCGCGATCGCCTCCACGCCCTCGGCCACGCGGCGCCGCGTGCGCAGCTCCTCGCTCTCGTCCCCTCCATCCTCCTCCTGCCTATCCTCATCGCGATCTTCGCCAGCACCACCGCCGTCTTCGTCGGACGAGAAACCCATTACCACCTCCTCGTCCTCCTCGTCCTCGTCGCGTCCGCGCCATCCGTTGTTCTCGTCCGGCTGGGGCACCGCGCGCGTCGCGCACGGAGCCGCCCCGCCGGCCGCTCCGGCGCCCTCGAGCCGTACCACCACCGTGTGCCGCGGGGGGGCCGCGCCGCGCCGCTCCTCCACGCCACCGTTGGCCTCCCCCTTGCGCGCCGGCGCGGATGCGGCGCCGCCGCCGCCGCGTCTCCTCCGCCCGTGGCGGCGAGCGGCTCCCGTGTCGGGGGTGGCCCCGTCGGCTCCCCCGCCGCCGCGGATCCCCGGGGCGTCGCGGTCCCAGCAGCTCTCCCCCACGTCGTAGACGAGGAAGATGCGCGCCAAGTAGCCCAGCACCAGCGACTTGACCCAGGGCGGCACGGGACGCGCCTCCGGCCCGCAGTGATGGACGTTCATGACGAAGATGGTGAGCGCCGTGGAGGCGGTGATTAGCGTCATGGTGGCGATGTAGTACTTGCCTGTGCGGGGAGAGGGGGGGGAGCAACGGATCGGTGATGGGGTGGAGTAGAGGTGCAGGAGATGGGCGGGGGTGATGTAACAGAGATGGATCGGTGTGGTGAGAGGGGTTGGTGCAGGGATTGATGCGAATCCTCACTCCCAAAATCACGCCAGATCACCATACACACCACACGTCTCGCCGCCACCATGTCGACACCAATACACCATAACCAGAAAACCACACCACCAACACACATCACAAAGATCTTCTGTATAGCCTTAACAGACTGTAGGGGCAAGTGCTGTTAGCGAGCACCTAACGAAGGCCGGAACGGTACACGAGGGGGTGGGTGGCCAGCACCACGCCCGACCGCCTTTGTCTCCCCAGTGGCGATGTTTACACAACGCACCAGGTACTCATTTAAGGCTGAGTTGACCTACACACATCACACAACCACCATCACCACCACTACCACCACCACTCCCCACCACTAACCCCTCACCACCATTACCTCACCACCACCACTACCACCACCACGACCCCACCACCACCACCGCACCACCGTGACAACCCCCGTGACCCCGCGCGCAGCTCTCACCGATGAGCGGCACGTTCTCGGAGGGCGGCATGCTCTCGGCCACCATGAGCTGGAAGACGGTGAGCGACAGCAGCACCGTGACCCCCAGCGACACCTTCTCGCCCGACTCGGCGGGCAGGTAGAAGCCCAGCGGCGCCAGGAAGGAGAGCATCACGCACGGCAGCAGGAGGTTGAAGACGTAGAAGGAGGCGCGGCGCTTGAGCAGGATGGTGTAGGTGACGTCTGGGTAGGGGTCCGAGCAGCAGCCGTACTTGATGACGTTCTTGGCGGCGGGCATGCCCAGCACCTCCCACTCGACGTTGGCGATGAAGTCCGAGAGGTCCCCTCCGTCCATGCCGCTCAGCAGGTCGATCTGGTTGCCGTTGTAGGTCCACGAGCCGAAGGTGAGGCGGCACTGCTGGCGGTCGAACGGGAAGTAGGACACGTCCACCTGGGGTGCCCCACACACGTGGTGTGGGGCCAAGGGGGGGGGAGGGGGAGGAGGGGGGGGGAGGGGGACGAGGAGGAGAGGGAGGATGTGAGTGAAGCCAGGTCCGCGACTCAGTCGCGTGACCCAGCCCCTCGCGCGACTTCGTCTCCCCGCGCCTGCCACTGCTTTGTCCACATCCAGGGTGAGGGCAGTGGATCTCAACCCGTGGGTCGTGCCCCCCCCCCCGTCCCCTCCATCGCCCCCCCCCCCCGCCCACCCTTTCTCCCCGAAGGACGCGAAATCCTTTCATAGGGACCGTGCACTGATGGATACCGTGAAGGAGAAATTCCAAACATGTTGATAAAACTTTCGGGAGGAGGGTGATGGCTTTGGTGATTCCCGTGCACATGGTGATGATGGTGGTGCTGATGATGATGGTGGTGGCGAATGTGGTGATGATGGTAATTACAATGATGGTGGTGCTGATGATGGTGGTGGTGGTGAATGTGGTGATGATGGTAATCACGATGATGGTGCTGATGGGGGAGCTGATGGTACCCGGCACGAGCTCTTGGTGATGGAGGGCGAGTCCCACGTGATCTGCCCGTTGTTCTGGATCACCACGTTCGTCTCCATGGAGCCCGTGAAGCGGTCATCCGCACTACGGCAACATCAACAACATCAACAACATCAACAACATCAACAAACTCACCATCGACAACACCACCATCCACATCAGAACAGAGCGCGAAAACATCAACAAACTCACCATCGACAACACCACCATCCACATCAGAACAGAGCGCGAAAACATCAACAAACTCACCATCGACAACACCGCCATCCACATCAGAACAGAGCGCGACAACATCAGCAAACTCACCATCGACAACATCAACAACATCAACAAACTCACCATCGACAACACCGCCATCCACATCAGAACAGAGCGCGACAACATCAGCAAACTCACCATCGACAACACCACCATCCACATCAGAACAGAGCGCGACAACATCAGCAAACTCACCATCGACAACACCGCCATCCACATCAGAACAGAGCGCGACAACATCAACAAACTCACCATCGACAACACCACCATCCACATCAGAACAGAGCGCGAAAACATCAACAAACTCACCATCGACAACACCGCCATCCACATCAGAACAGAGCGCGAAAACATCAACAAACTCACCATCGACAACACCGCCATCCACATCAGAACAGAGCGCGACAACATCAACAAACTCTCCATCGACAACACCACCATCCACATCAGAACAGAGCGCGAAAACATCAACAAACTCACCATCGACAACACCACCATCCACATCAGAACAGAGCGCGACAACATCAACAAACTCACCATCGACAACACCGCCATCCACATCAGAACAGAGCGCGACAACATCAACAAACTCTCTATCGACAACACCACCATCCACATCAGAACAGAGCGCGAAAACATCAACAAACTCACCATCGACAACACCACCATCCACATCAGAACAGAGCGCGAAAACATCAACAAACTCACCATCGACAACACCGCCATCCACATCAGAACAGAGCGCGACAACATCAACAACATCAACAACATCAACATCGTACGGAGCCAAGCGCGCTGATCGGAAGTGGTGACATTGCGCCTGCCGGGCTCTGTGGGGGGGGGGGTCACGTGGGGGTCAGCCCCAGTAGACCGGTGCCGGGTGGCGGCGGTGCTGAAGGTTTGGGTCATGGATTTGGGGGATAATAATAATGATGATGGTGGTGGTGGTGGTGATGATGATGGTGGTGGTGATGATTATGATGGTGGTGGTGATTATGATTTGTACAGGAAGTCAGAATTCTCGGGGTGTTCCGCAATCCGTCGTCACTTTCGAGGTGCACATTCATAGAGCTGGCAAGGTCGCTTTTCTTTTTCGATTATGGCGCATTGCTCGGCTACGTCCCATCCTCTCGGCTGCTCACGCGGAGAAACCGGTTCACGCTTTGATTCCCTCACGCCACGACTATTGCAATGCATCGAAACACCATTAACAACATCACCATCATCACCAATATCATCAAAAGCATCGCTACCACAAACACACACAGGGACCCTGCCTCCCTCATGCTGCCCTCTAACCCCCCCTGCCCTCCTAGCCATGCCCAGCCACCTGCTCCCCTGCCCTCCCCTGCCCCCATCACGCTGCCCTGCCCTGCCCCCTGCCCTCCTAGCCATGCCCAGCCACCTGCTCCCCTGCCCTCCCCTGCCCCCATCACGCTGCCCTCTCACCCCCCCTGCCCTCCTAGCCATGCCCAGCCACCTGCTCCCCTGCCCTCCCCTGCCCCCATCACGCTGCCCTCTCCCCCCCCCTGCCCTCCTAGCCATGCCCAGCCACCTGCTCCCCTGCCCTCCCCTGCCCCCATCACGCTGCCCTCTCACCCCCCCTGCCCTCCTAGCCATGCCCAGCCACCTGCTCCCCTGCCCTCCCCTGCCCCCATCACGCTGCCCTGCCCCCTGCCTGTTGTAGAGCACGATGTCCGGCTTCCAGACGAGGCCGCTGGGGATGCGGATGGCGTCCAGGCCGTCGTACTCGTCCTTGTCCCAGCGCAGGTTCGCGTCCTGCCAGATCTGGCGAATCCACAGGTAGGCCGTGAGGATCTGGTTCCTCTCGTCCTGGGGGAGGGGGTCGCGAGTGGGGTGGTCAGTTCGGGAGGAATGGGAGTACGGCGGTTGAAGGGGGAGGAGGAAGGGTGCGGGTGGGAGAGTGGAAGAGGAAGAAGTAATAAAAGGTTCAGGTGGTGAGGGGTGAGTGGGAGGGGGGAATGGGGCGGTGTGAGGTGGCAGTGACGGAGGGGGCGAGGGAAGGGGTAGGCGGGAGGTGGCGGGTGAGTGGGGTGGGGGTCAGGGGGAAGGGGTGAGGGGTGAGTGAGCGAAGGGTCAGTGAGGAGTGGGGGAGTGATGGTGGCGAGGGGGGTGAGGAGGGAGGTGATGGTGGGGGAGAGGATGAGGTTTGGTGGTGGGGGGAGGAGGGAGTGGAAATGAGGAGTGACCGCTCCGTGTAAACGAGAAGGTAACCTCAGCTTGCGATTGATTTGAGATTCAGTGACCTCACCACCTCCATTACCGCTACCATACCAGTGGCCTCAACCCGTGTCGATATCCAGAGCGAAGGTCGTGACGCCCTACCACAGTCTCCTTGCCCTGCACACGTCGTGACCCTGCACATGTCATCACCGTGCCAGTGTCCTCACCATGTCGATGATCTGGGAGAGGGTGATGCGCAGGGTGATGTTCATCACTCGCTCCGTGTTCTCCACGGGTCGCAGGGAGGTCGTGTAATTACGCAGCAGGTCCTTGAGGAGTTTCCTCGCGAACCAGCCCTGGGCCGCCAGGCACCCTGTGGGGTCGGGGGCCCGAGAGGGCCGTGGGGGGGGGGGGCAAGAGGCGGGGGGGGGGATGTCCCGGGAGGCGGAGAGGCCGTAAAGGAGAGCATCATGAAGAGGGATTTGACGTTAATTGATTCGGAAGAGCCCTCATCAAACTACCCCCCCCCAACTTCGCTCTCTCCTCCCCCTCACTGCCACCCATCCCCAACCGACGTGGGGGCACGCGTGGGGTGATTTGGGTAGGGGGCACGCCGGTGATACAATTACAGCACAACGTGGATCCATATATAAACATGTCGCGTCTTCACCGTGACCGCCTCGCAAACAAAGACGAATATTCGCCCGCGTCGCCTCTCGCGGCCGATCAGGGCGAGCGCTGCCAGCGAGCGCGTCTGCACTCGCTCCCAGAAGGCTGTGGAGCTGATGGGATGTGTAAAGAAAAATACGTCCAGCGACAAACATGGTAAGGAGTCGCGCCGAGTTTGCCGAGTGATTTTTATTGCACGATTATCTCGGATTAACGTGGGGGGGGGGGGGGGAGTGGGGGTAACTATACCCGTGTACAAACCTAGCAGGGGGACAGCCCCAGGTGAGGAGCGACGTGGGGAGAGGGCGGAGTGGGACGAGGCGAGGTCGACTGCAGATGACTCTCAGGAGATGGACGGGTGAGGTGAAGGACAGGCGATGCTCAGAAGGGCGAGGAAGGCTGGGAGGAAGGGCAGGTGAGGTTCGGAAGCTGTGAGGAGGTGGTGAGGTCGAGGTGATGAAGAGGAGATGCGCAGGTAAAGAGGTGGAGGATGAGAAGGAGTGGGGAGGTAAGGTGGTGAGAGCGAGGTGAAGAGGAGGAGGAGGAGGAGGAGCGCACCTGGGTGAGAGAAGAGGCAGGGCACCTGGAGCAGCGCGATCTCCAGGAGCGCGAGCCTCATGGTGATAGAGGTCACCAGGGGGTCAATCCCGGGGACAGAGGTCACCTGACCACGTGCACGTGGCACACAGATAGACGAACACACGAAGAGAAAGACAATCAAACACAAGCCCATGGACTCGTCCTCCCCGCGTCTGACGAAATGCGTAGCCCTGCAGCTCCTTGCAGGCATCATCCCATAACGAAATTACATCCCAGATGTCCACTGCCGATCATAGCAACGCATCTCATCACATCTCTCAACCACATCATGCTATCACATGCATCCTCCACCAATCATTCCTTACCATCCATGCATCACATCTGTCACCTCATCATCCCAACGCATCCCTACCCATCCCATCAATCAATCCTTCCTATACGTCACGTTAATTCCAATCCCATCGGACTCCATCCAATACCATCCCATTACATCCCATCACAAATCTCATCACATCACATTCCACTCCTTCCCAGGATGTTACAGAGGATGACGATGATGGTGATGATGATGGTGGTGGGGTTTATCGAGATGTTAAATATGATTATATGGATGCAGGCTAGACAACTGATGGAGGAGGGATGATGATGATGCTTATGATGATTATTTTTCTGAACGTGATAACGATGCTGCTGATGGTGATGATGGTAGTAGTAGTAATATTGCTGCTTATAACGATTTTAATAATGACATGATTTGCAGTTAATAATTAATTATCGTAACTGATGATAATGATGATTGGTGACCACGATTATGATAATTGATTATCGATGATGATTATGATTTTGATAATTGTAGATGATTGATGATCATTATTGATGATCATGATGGTTATTTAAGATGATGATTCATGATGATGAGTGATTGCATCGTAGTTACCGCTGTTGCGTTCCGAGTTCTCTACCGAAGCGACCCAGCCGCAACTCCCGCTCCATATCGGAACGGGAGCCTCTCCCTCCTCCTCTTTTGCTCTGCTCCTTGCTCGCTCGCTCCCTCCTCTCCTGCCTCGCTCCCCCGCTCTGGGCTTGTGCTGGCGGAGCAGGTGTCAAGTGGCGAGCGATGATAGCGACTCGCGTGTTTTATATAGGGGGGAGGCTCAGTGGCACACACACATACACACCCACACACACCCACATACACACGTGCGCACACGCTCACGCATCGACACAGCCAGACACGCACCCACACATACAACAACAACCGCCATTCGCCACTAAGTGGCGGTAACGTCACCACGACGCTTGTGCCAGGCCATGTGCACCTTGAGGCCACGTGGAGTGTCGAACGCCCACTGACAGGAGGTCACGGGGCAGACCCAGGTGCCACGGGTCGACTGACTGAGATGACCGAGATGACTGGCTGATGCACCACCAGTGCCCCTTACTGTGCCAACCTGCTGTGCTTTAGCCACCCGGCGCTCCGCTCGTTGTTGTGAGCGTCGCTCCTCCGCCCTCCGTTGTTGTTGGAGGGCGACTGCCTCCAACTGCCCAGTAGCGTCCTTCACGAGCCTCCTCCACAGAGGCCGATCTTGACACCGCTGGTACCAGTCATCGGCAAGTCCACTCAGCTCCACGTCCTCCTGTACCACATCACTCCATCTCTTCTCTAGCCCGTGCCGCGCCCGTTTAGCCCCCTCAATCCCGTCGAACAAAAGCTGTTTTGGCATGTGGTGGCTGGGCATGCGGGTTACATGACCCAGCCACCGCAGCCTTGACTGCCGGAGCTCACACACACTGACACAGACACACGTGCGCACCAATATGCAAGCCGCCGTTCGACACTGAGCGGCAGTGACGTCACCACACCGCTTGTGCCAGGTTAGGTGTACTTTGAGGTCTTAAAGGCTCGCTGACAGGTCACGGGACAGACGCAGGTGCCATGGGTTGTGCTCCCCACTCTGCCATCTCGCTTGGGTTTGTCCGCCAGGTGGCTCCGCTCGTTGTTGTGAGCGTTTCACCTCCGCCCTCCGTTGTTGTTGGAGAGCGACTGCCTCCCACTGCCGAGTAGCGGCGCGTCCTTCATGAGCCTCCTCCATAGAAGTAGATTTTGACACCGCCGTCTGTGTTAATAGAGCCGATTCAAATTAACACCGAGATCTCAGTGTGCATGTGTGTGTACACGTGTTCCACGCGACGCAGACGACGTAACTTTCTTAGCGCGTCACGTGGGACGTGTTTAACAATCATCGGGCGCGTGCAGCGCGTAACGAAGTAATGTGAATGGGGGGTAAATTGGTAAATGCGGAAATCTGTAGTGTGGTTGGAGGTCGCGAGGACTGGCGTTTGGGAGATCCGATCATAGACCGACAGAGACCCATAGACTCGCACAGAGACCCACAGACTCACGTAGAGACCTTCATACTCGCAAAGAGGCCCATAGACTCGCAGAGACCCATAGACTCGCAGAGACCCACAGACACGCATAGAGATCCAGACTCACATAGAGACCTTCAGACTCGCAAAGAGACCCATAGACTCGCAGAGACCCATAGACTCGCATAGACGGCGTTGCGATGAAACCGAGTTCTCAAGTGTAGTGAATTGGTGGTCTCTGCCCGGTCTCCCAGCGATCAAACGCCTCGCCGTGAATGCCACATCACGTGGGCGTCTCTCTCAGGACGCTCGACGGACAAAGCACGGGAGAGAGCTGCCCCCTAGCGTATAAAATACACTACACCGCTTGCAGCGATCACTGTGACGTCTCTTGCCCATGGGTCGTTCTTCATCACGGGGAGAGGGTGGAGGGGGGGCTTGGAGATGCCCCCCGCCCATCTCTCGCTGAGCAATGGGCGAGGAGACCCACCAGAGCCAGCGTCACCACTTGGAGTTGGTTCCACCCGAGATGTTTACTGCATCGCCCGGTATACAGGAGGTCGTGGGTTCGACACGGACCCTGACGCCTGTATGTCTGCAGTTTGCGTGTCTCTCCTCCCTTGTTGATTTTTCTCCGGATCCCTCGGTTTCCCCCTCCACATTACTGAACACGCGCTTAGAGTATTTGGCTGTTATAGATTTCCAAGTGATCAGTCACCTCGTCGAGGCATAATTTGTGATGGCCAGGTCGCTTCTGAAAAAGAGCGACATAGCTCGGTGGGCATTACCTGCTGCAATAAACGTAGTTCGTAGTTCGTGTCTCCAATGCGCCAAGCGAAGCCGCGGCCCCGAGTTACCCACTTCCCCGTCTCCCTCTTCGTGCTCTGCTCAGCGACTCGGCACGCACGAGACGCCCTTACGGAGCCGGCCGGTGGCCGCGCAGGCCCCGTAAAGCGGTGAGGGTTGGGGGTTCACGCGCACACATCGCGCAACTCCCTTTCTGTGGAAGTCGAGGACGTGCCGCTGGCTTGCCAGGAGAAGGCGGTGCAACAAAGTGCGGACTAACATCACACGTCCCTTGTGAACGGGACAGAGCGGTGTTTCTCACTCATTTCCAGAGGGGGGAGCCACTTTCACCGTGAAGACATCAGTGCGAGGGCCGCCACACATTGTAAACAATGTAAAGCATTGGATTTGACAGCACGCTGATGGGGCGTCTTCACGTGCTGTATTGTCGCGGGCCGCGCGTCAAGTGGCCGCACTAAAGGCTAACAGGGGCCGCCAGTGGCCCTCAGGCCTTGCAATGAAGACCACGGGGAGAGTGAAGCCCCACATCCCACGAGTGGGCTTTTTTACAGGTACTGCGGCTTCTTCACACACGGATACTCATTGAATGGCTGAACATATCTGTATATAGAGGACTGCAGAGCTTGAGAAATTGACGCCCGTTCTGCGCTTGGCTGCCTCCCAAGCTTGTCTGTGTGACTTGTGGGCTGATGCGTCTCTTCGTCACTGTTGCAGAGACACGAATACAAACCCAGAGGCTTGCTTTTGATAAAGTGTTCCCGCTTCGTGCTGTTCAACCATCTCCACCAGCCGTGAGATACGGAAGGGGGCAACACAACTGAACATCAGTCGCTCCCGAATGTTTTTCTATGCGGTCTGCTCTCCCGCTATGACCACACCATCCACATGTACCCACCATCGCACCGCCACCACCATCAATAGACACCATCTCTCGCACCACACATGTTGCACCACCACTCCACAGCACTTCCATGAAAAACTACCACCACCATTGCCGCATCTCGCCACTTTATTGATGTGTAAGACACTTCACATTTATACGGGACCCCCCCCACCCCTTCCAAAATCCTCGATTTATACCTCACTCCCCGATAGGCGGAGAGCATAAAAATACTTAAACATGCGCGCGCATTGTTCAGCAACACGACGATGGCCGATGTATCGCGCATAAACAGCTGAAAGAGTTGCCACCTCTCCGGGTTTGCCCCCTCGGTACAAGTCTGAGAGTTGGCATCTGTGTCCGGGTGGCAGCAGGAACTGATTCGCACGCAGCTCTTGTACCGGTATTGTTTAACCTTTAAATATATCAGCGGGTTTGGTTTGTACTAAAGGTGGCAACCCTAAAGTTCACGGATGCAAGTGCAGCAGCTGGAGGGGTGGGAGGGGGCCAGAGGCACAACCACACGGCCCAGGAGCAACTGCATGCATGGAGCACGTGCCAGGTTCATCCACAGTCCGGTTCTCACGACACACGCCGTTCTGCCTTGCTACGATTACCAATCGACCGACTCCACGCTGCACACGTCCCGACGGTAGCAATGAACACGTTCGCGTCCACGTCTTGCCCAAGCGATTTAGACACTCGATTCTTGCTACGTCGCTTGGGGCTTGTCTACTCATCATCGGGCACGTGCAGCGCATCAACGGCTTCAACTTGTATGTTCGAACGGAGCCGATAAAGCGTGTAAAAGCAGACCGAAGTGGGTCGTGAGGAGTGATGTCTGCGAAACCTTGGGTTTCACGATACAGGCTGGATGCATGCTACACATCACTTGCTCCGGTCACACCTGGCGAGGGCAATTTACAAACTCCGGCCCGGATAGCTGCGATTCGTGACACCGGTGGCACCGCCAACCGCCGTGAACACAATTCCATTACGTGGTCTTAGAAAACATTCGCGCAAACGCCAACATTCGCTCCTCGCGTACGACCGTAAACTTTAACGTACCCAAGTTAGACGCCTTCAACAATACTTACAGAGTAGTGTGAGCTCAGTAGCAGTGCGAGGTTAGTGTGTTGTGAAATGAGTGGTGTTAGGGGAGTGGTTTAAGAAAAGTTGTAAAGGATTACTGGAGTGAGATGAGCGTGGAGTAAGATTATAGTGCTGGTGGGCTGCGGTTTGGTGAAGAGTGCTGAAGAAAAGTGAGCAGCAAGAGTGGTGTGAAGCACAAGCTGTGAGATGAGAGATGCGAGTTTAGAATTGTGCGATAGGAGTGGCGTAAGATGAGTGGTGTGGTGTGAGAGGTGCGAGACGGTGTGACGCGAGTAGTGTGACGTGATGTTATGACGTTTTCCCATGCTCCCCCGTGGCATTACAGGGAGATCTGAACACATGAGTGTATGGACCTGTGCCTGTCTGTGTGCACATCAGTCATTGAGCAAGGGCTGATCTAAGCGCAGTTGTTGACGATCGAGCGTGATGGTGCATCAACACTACCATGCGCCATGCAGGGAATTATTTCCCACTGAATATTTTCTGGGTCGCTAATATAACCGCAGTAGGCGTGCGACAGGTATCCACAGCAATAGCGAGAGGGACACTGGATGTGGCGTTCCAGGTCGGTGTGGACATATTTTACGGGTTGCCGATCCAGACGGATTCAGCTGAAATTACCCGGTGACACGCTGGCACAACCGGCACCCACACAGCCGCCCTCAAGCCAGGTCAGGCAGCTCTGCGGGTGCCACTCGCTGCCGACCACAAGCAGTCACGACCTCGCGTCCGAGTGAAACAGATTTTAACTTATTTATTAAGTCTATGTTCGTTTACTCCTAATAATCACTAGCATCTCCCTCAGCGGGGGCCACTTACCATGGACCAACCCCCCCTCACTTGAACATTCAGTGAATTTGTTTAGCTTAAACACTTAGGTGTACTGTTATCTTAACAGAGGTGGCGTCAAAAGCTACCTCTACAGTTTGTTCCAGTTAAGTTTTCTGAAGGGATCTTTACCTGCCGAAGCTAAGATTGCTTATCCCCTAAGGGCTGCGACTAATGGCCTATGCGGGAGACTGTTGCTATGTCTGCCCAGCGTGCCAAGCCCTCGTCAACCCCTCCGCCACTCCCACCACCAGCCGTCTCTCCTCTTCCTTCTGCTGCTCAATCTCGTCTTCTATGGCGAGACCGTAAGCAGAAAAGTGGTTCACCTGAACGCGCACACACACAGAAGCGCTCCCGTCAATCCACTGCTGGATGCGGACCTTCCTAGTTCGTGCAGGTCGTAGGGGGATCATGCGATGCAGACACACGTGAGCAATTACGTTGAGGTGTTTAATTCAGATATCAATTACAAACCACAATAGGAATGAAACTAATTATTTGTTAGTTTCATTTCTATTTTCAACAAAGCAAACGCAGAAAAACCGAACGAGGATACGTAGATTCGCTGTGCTTGGCAAGGGATCAAGAGAACAACATTGGAGTGGTCTCATGAAGCAGAGGAGAGAGATTAAAAGAAACAAGAATAGAGAGATTGACGGGGTAAGCCGATTAAGGAAGCAGCAGGTCAACAAAAGGGGACCCCCCCCGACCCCCCCCCCACCCCCCCATGCCTTCTAACAGACAGCCAGGGAACCCTGAGCGTCGGAGCCCCAAGATGTTCAATAACGTCCCTTAATTGGAATATGCGCGCAATTTAGATGCTGCCCATCTGCGCGGGTGGCGACGGCGATCGTGCCGATACCTCGAAGACCCAGGAGCCGCTCTCGGGCCGGTACTCGAGGAAGCGCGCGCCCTGGCGCAGCGCCGCCTTCTCCAGCCGCGCGCCGTACTCCATGCGCTGCAGCCGCTCGGGGCTGCGGATCGGCGTGCGGCTCGTCTTGTCCGTGGGCCACACCCCGTCCAGCGTCACCTCCGCTCGCCTGTGCACCGTGCGGGCAGAACCGTGCACAGTAGGGGGGGACGGGGTGGACAGATGGAGAGGAGGCAGGGCACAAGAGTGAGGCCCGGTCAATGCGATTGGCAGAAGCATTATAACAACACCAACGGCCATTCGCAACTAAGCGGTGGATGACGTCACCACGGCGCTTGTGCCAGGCTGTGTAAGCCTTAACGTGTACACATACACACACACACGTCTTACTGAAACAATTCGTGCACTGCAAGTTAGTCGTGAACGTGCCAAATATGTTCGCCTGCGCAGGTTGAAGGCGGGGAGCATGAAAGCGAGAGCGCAGAACCGCAGTAGAACATCGGATTTATTGAATTTGCTTCATAAAGGCCACAGTGTTGTCAACGAATGCGTCGAGTTGACCGTGTGAATGCGTTCAGCAAGACTGATCGTGTGGGTCGCCCGGTTGTGCTGTGCCGGCAACGCGAGTGCCGGCGATGCCCACCCACCTGTTGAGGCCCTGGCCCACGCGGGGTTTGCTGCCGTCGTCCGGGTAAACAATGACCTCCTTGCGGCGGATGTGCACGATGGCGTCCAGGTCGAGCCCGCTCACGTCCATACGGCCGGGGAAGAGGATCGAGCCGTAGCCTGGCACAAGCACCGCTCCACGTGAGTGCACGACCTGCTTCCGCAAGATCACCTCCCCACACTGAACTCCCCTCACGGATTCCTCCAACCATTGTGAGGATTAGGTCTACCGAACTGTTTCGTGTCATCCAAAGTGTTGAACCACCGTAACTCAAGTCAAAAACAACACGCTCACTCAACCACTCACACACCCAGCGACCTGCTCATATACTCACTCTCTCATCTACTCACCTTCTCACCCACTCCCTCTCTCATTCACTCACTGACCCACCGATGTACACATATTAATTTTAATGTTTGCAATTTTACCTTAATACAGCACCCCGAAGCAGCCTGCCTATTTTCACGGACGATGCAACGAAAGATTTAACATTTTCTTTAGTTCCTTACCAACGCGTCCGATGACGAAGTTAGTGACGGTGCAGACCCCATCCTCGTCCACCATCCTCCCCAGCTCCTCCAGTGAGGGGATGGTGAAGTACCCGGCCCGAGTCAGCACCATGCCTGCCCGGCACGACACACAAACACACGCTTTACGGCACAAGCCGGACTGCACTGCGCCAGTTTTGCGGTCATCTTCATCATCATATCGATAAAAGTCAACTTGTAACACGCCGTCGCATGGCGTTTGCTCGCTCTCGCAGAGAAAGACCGACTCTGAGGCGCGAAGACGAATCATAGTCGAGCGGAAGGGCAGCAGCAGCCAGGCAGTGAGGTGGTGCCACATTCCCCCTCCCCCTAAGCTCTGAGATCCGCTATATATTAAGATGCTATCGGCCAATTCATGAGTGTTTACACATGGGAGAAAATCGGAGCGCCCAGAGAAAAACCACGCGATGCAAACGGCAGCCGAAGCAGTAGCAAGCCAGTGGACATCCAGTGTGGTAATGGAACGATGAAATCAGCTCATGTGCAGGACAAAGATGAACCGTTGCATTACAAGACCACTAGAGGTAGTGATGGCTTGGGGAAGCCTACATCTGACATTGAATAGACCATGACCGCTCATGATAATGAAAGTGGTCAAATTAGTCTTGACCGGGTCTTGGTCAAAATTAAATCACAAATCCAATCCAACGAGCAACTTCACACACGACTTTTGCAATCTCTCTCACCCATTCGAAAGAGGACTTGCAGCATTATCTCGTACCTGCGGGGTGAGGCTGCTTCTGGGTGTCCCGCTCTCTGCTCTCTTGCTCGCTGCCCCACGCGTCCTTCGAGCTAAACTCTCCCACCGATCCATCGGGGGAGCTCAGACCGTTGCTGTGGCAGACAGCGGGACCGTTGGTCGGACCGGGAGAGTGCGGGGGCGAGTGCTGGGGGCCCGTTCGTGCCTCACGGAAATTTGTCCCACCACCATCGCAACCACCACCCAGCTTGCCATCCACCTCATCGTGGTGGTCTCCCTCCTGGTGTCTCTCCTGCGAGGGGCTGCTCGTGAACACAAGAGCGGAAACGGCGTGGCATGTTGATCTCCAAAATTCAACCACGGAAATTCCAAAAACAAGACGAAAGCTATTCAGCAGTCGGTCTGTATACATTATTTAAGCAAGAGATTAAATAAACATATGGAGACACGTGACATAATGCACTGTTTAAAAGGGCGACCTGGATTAATAATTTTTATGCGATGTACTCTGCAACGTCAATCTGGGCGACCAACGCATGACATTGAATTTGGCAGTGGTGGAGCTGTTTACCGCTCTGCCGGCTCGGGGTAAACGGACTGTGGGGCCAGGTCATCGGCTTCTTGATGGCGCTGCGTTGGCGAGGTGGCCAGCGGGGAGGACGGAGTTGGTGGAGAGGGAGGAGGAGGCGTCTTGGCCGCCACAATCACCAGCTTCTTCACACTCTTCCTGCGAGCGAAACACACAGCATACTCATCAACGCAAATAACCAAGGGTGTGGTTGTGTCTTCCTGTGTGTTGTAGCAGGGAGCGGTGGTGTAACGGTTAGCACGCTCCGCTACTAACCTGGCGACCCGAGTTTGAATCCCATTCACGGCCAACACCACTGATGATAATTTTAACTGGTCTTGGGCCTCCCCTGGGTCAACTCAGCCTGAAAATGAGTACCTGGTGTGGTGTGTAAACATCATCACCAGGGAGACAAAGGCAGCCGGGTGTAGCGCTGGCCACCCACCGCCTCTATGTGCCGTACCGGCCTTCAACAGTACTTGCTCCTACAACCTGTTAAGGCTATACGGGGGATCTTTGTCTTTTGTGTCTGCGCTGGCTCACCGTGGGGTGAATGTCTGCTGAGCCGCCCTGGCCTCGTCCTCCTCCTGCCCATCATCCCCGTTCAGGCCCTGCAGGTGGAGGGGTGCCATCTGCGTGCGTGGGGGCCCGGGGGTCGCCCTCGGGGCCCCTCCTGGCACCAGTGCCTTGGGCCGCACGCGCGCAGTGGCGCGGGGGGACAGGCGGTAGTGGCTCGGAGTGACCAGTGACTTCTGCGTCGTGGAACTCGTGGGCTTCAGCAGCTGCCGAGACACGGGACGGCGAGAGGGAACAACGCGCGAGGGTCACACCAGCCGTACCACCTTGTGGAACGTCAGCAGTGCTTGTTCTTTGAATAGACCCATGCCTGCCAAAGGAATGTGGAATTTCTACCCCTGGCTCAGGGCTGTAAACAGGAGATAAGCACTGCCCATGTTGGTTTTTGACATGACCCAACTCTTTACATATATCCCAGGTAAGGTGCAAATCATAATATCAAATTAAACAAATCTTGGTTGCATATCTGAACCTCCAAAATATGGGAGGTTGCCCCAGTGTTATATTGAAATGCTTTGAGTGGAACACAGTAATGGGGGTTTCATGAAATTGCATGTGACTGGGCAGATGTGAAGCAATGGTACATTAATCATTGTTGAAAATATACGATACATGGATAAAATTGTGCATAGAAGAATAAATCACACCATATGCACAGTATATGCCTATGTTACGATCGCAATACAACTAAGGCCAATCGTGCAAACGGGATAAACTCAACGAGAACCAGTACAAACGAGACGGTTAAAACAACACAAAGAGCAAAATCTGAATCCCGATCGCAAACTGTAATAACGTATCGAATCCCGTGGGGGTAAGGTGGTGGTGGCACCGAGCAAATATCATCACGGGTGCCACACACAGGCACCAAACCCTCAGCCAACACCAATAGCCCCTGCCCTGGGGCGTCGCGAGTGCCGACTCTGACCTGCTGCTTCTTGGCGAGGTCAGAAGTGGGGTTGCTGAAGAGTGGAGAGTCTCCGAAGGGCGACAGCGCCAACGCCTGCACCTGCTGTTGCACCTGCAGCTGCTGTGCATTAATGTCTGCACGCATTGACACAAAGGTGAAGATCCCTCGTATAGCCTTCAAGATACTGTTGGGCAAGTGCTGTTTGCGAGAACCTATTACGGCCAGCACAGTACACGAAGGGAAGGGTTGGCCAGCACCACGCCCGGCCACCTTAGTCTCCCCAAAACTGATGTTAACACATGACACAGGTATTCATTTCAGGCTAAGACAACCTAAGAGAGGCCCAGGATAGGTTCAATAATTCGCCACTGTTATTGATCGCGAGTGGGAATTGAACTTGGATCGCCGGGCGATGCAACGCAGTGAGTTAATCAGTCCACACACAAATATCTGATCATTACTCCAGCCCCACTCAACCGGAATGCCTGTTCAATAGCCCGTTGTCATAACAGCAGTTCTGGAAGGTGAGTTTTACACGACATTACCGTTGCATAGCTGCTGTGAGTGTGTGCCCTGTTAAATTCAATCAGGACTGCTGGAACGTTAACACAGAATATCAGAGCGGTCAGCTCCCGCGAGTGCTGAGGACTTGTTTAGATTAATTGCGTCTTTGGCCATATCAAATAAATTAATCTCACGTAACACAATCCCATCTGCAATATTTGCTGCCAGCCCAGTTGTTTCCCTCTCATTGCTCCAGAGGACCTGACCCAAAATGCCACTGCCAGTCTCCTCACCGGCACTCAAAAACGAAGCCACATCGGCCCGATACTCCGATCTCAAATCCCTTCACCGGCTCCCAATCGGAGTCCGGACCAATGTCATGATCACAAAGTCCTCTTAAGACTTGCCAGTATCTGCCTCTCCACTCTTACTATATCCCCTCCACGCACTCTCCTGCCTCTCGTCCCTTACTCTATTCCCTTGAACGCACTCTGCTACCTTTCCCCTCTCACCTCACGATATTCCCTTCTTCCATGCACTCTCCGCTCCGGCAACTCAGAATGGAACTCCCTTCCCCCATGCCATCTTTGCTGTCGATTCCCTGCACCTGTTCGAGTGCCGGCTCGATAATTTCAATTTTTTACACTATGGCTGACTGCCCCTCGATATATAAAATAAATATGTCCACTGTTTGTGCATAGCGCGGTGGAGGTGCGGTCGCAATTACAGTGCTATGTAACTCCACATCGTGTTGCGTTGCTCACCAAGGGGAACAGAACTGTTCCCAAGCACAAGAGTGGGGTTGGAGGTACTGAAAGGGTTGCTGCTGAAGAGGCCCGCCAGTTTGGGCTGAGGAACGCCAAACAGCATGTTCTGTCCCGAGTTCATACCTGCCGCCAGACATGCGTACACACACACACACGCTTGGCACGTTAGGATGAGAGCTGGCAAGATTGGTCAATTAAGTTGACCAAAATTGTAACCAACTACCACTCTTGCGGTGGACGAATCAGGCCCCCTTTAAAAGTGGCGACCGGCCAGACATCCTGCCTCCTGAAAGCAGGAAACCCCCTCCAAGCCAAGACCAAGCGGGGCACGACCAAGGATGCTGGCGATGTCACCAAGCGCCGCCCGCCCATCACCTCCCGTCCGGCGGTACACGTGAGAAGAAAGGATTTGAGACCATTTTTGTTCAACAAATTTTGTGTTATCTGATTAATCGAGTAACCGAACTGATACTCAATTACTTCAATAATCAGATATCGATAGATTCTCATGCCTGCGCAGTGCAAAATCACTAACACGAACGTGCGGTACGCCGACGCGACTCACCGAACATGCCGGCAAGGGTGCCAGGCTGCACCCCTGCGTTCGGTTTGTTCTGCAAAATTCCAGATCCGCCGTTGTTGCTGGGAAACCCTGCAAAATCAAAGCAGTCCCGTAGCGAGCGCGTTAGTACCCGCCTATCGTGCTATGCTCTTACGCCGCAGCGTGGTGTGGAGACACACTCGAGCCCGGTTACGTGCTACTCACCGAAAAGCTGGCCGGACGCAGTGTTGCCGAGGGTCAGGCCGCCGGGCTTGGCGCAAAACGATCCCGTGCCGAGCGGTCCGAAAGTCGGCACGTTTGCCGTGGGCATGGAGAAGCCCGCCGTAGGTTTGTTGTGAAACAAACCCTGCATCACACGCAAGTAGGGGATGCAAAATAACCATTGGCGTCATTGTGGAGGATATACGTAACAAAATAGTATGCAATGTTCCATTCACATTACTGTCCCTACACATACAATGTCAGGAGAAATGTTTTACATCAACATGGGCCACACGGCCAACTGAAAGTCCAGTTTTAGCAACATGGTTTTGACATGCAGTGTCTCATCGGCAGTCAGGCTTGCTTGAACCAATGCTAGTGGGGGAGCTAACCGAACAGCTACACCTTTTGTCCTCATCCCACAGCTGGCAGGTGGGGGAGGTGGGCATGAAGATCTGGCAGTCTTGCTGATGCTCACCGAAGAAGAGTTGTTAAACAGAGTATTGTTGCTCGGGAAGAGCCCTCCGTTGGATCCGAAGCCTGTGGCAGTATTGCTGCCAGCACCGAAAATGCAGCCTTGCTGCACCGGCACGCTGTTTCCAAATACACCCTGCGCAAAGAATACACACAAAGGCAGCATTCTGTCACTCAACAGAAACATTCAGCAAAAGCATTGGGGCAGGGTTGTGCAAGTACAGATTAAAAAACAAAACCTTATCACTCATTATAAACACAAATATGCAGCCCCCAGCCACTCTACACTGTTCCAAGTGGCTGAGTCTGGAAGCACTGACTGAAAATGATGACTAATTCACCCCCATTACAGAACGAGGTTTTTATGGACAAGGATGGAATTTTGTTTGACGATTAAATATATACACATTAACTGCACATGACAATCACTGAATCACGAGCGTGGCATGGCCGGCACGGTTGTGAGTGCCAGTGCGGTGAGTACCGTAGTGTTGGTGGCGCCCGGCCCGAATCCCGAGGCCTGGAAGGAGAAGCCTTGTGCCGTCCCGCCCTGCGTGATGCCGCCACCGTTCATGGGCGCCACGAGGCCAAACGGCTTGGGGCCAAACACGCTGGGTGCCTGCTGCTGCTGATGCTGAGGTTGCCCAAACATGCCTGTGCCACCAGTCGTGAAACCTGTGTCAACCGTGCACACACACACACACCGTTAATGACACCACCAGCCTCGTCAGACCTTTGTCAATCTAATAAACTTGCAACTTAATAGAATTCACACGAATTCTTGCATTGAAGAGTTAAGCGGCGTTACTGCTTCAGGCATGAGGTGACTGGTAGATGTTTAAAGCTTAATTCAGATTAAAAAAATATATGGCATAGGTAAAGCTGCAGCGCATAACTGCTTACTCACAAAACTGCTGGCGGAAGAGTCTCCACTAGAGGGAGGTCTAAAGAGGCCCTCTATATGATATTTTGGCATATTCCTCTATGCTGGCCAAAAGTTTTGGAGGAAGAGTTCAGAGCACCCACACTTTACCCCACCAAACGTGACCTGGCAATCGAATAAGAGTGTACCCATTCAGAATGCCGAGGACAGTTGGATGGGAGATTTCATAAACTTGCACCATCGCTTCAACTGCCACATAAGGAAATGAAATTGAACCGATGACCTCTGCATTCCAATGTGCTAACGATCACACTATGGAAGCATCTCAATTTAAATAAATGGGGTGCAATTCCCAGTTCCATGCAATCTTCTTCGATCTTAACGAGCCATTTTATCACTCAGAACATCCTCTTCTCCTTCACCACATTGTGGCCCGACAGCAGGAGGTTGGGAAACATTTCTACCCAAACGCCGTGTGTGCGGAGTCACGTTCTCTTACCGGTGCCAAACCCAGCTTTTTGTCCAAAGGTTAGGCCTGTGCTGCCAGCGATGTTGTTGTTGTTGGTGCCCGTGTTGCCAGTGCCAAAGAGCCCTGAGGCCGTGGTGGCGTTGTTGGCGGGCGACATGAAGAGACAGCCGGCTTGTGGGCCCTTGCGGTTGGCAGCGTAGTCCTCCAACCGCAACTCCTGCAAAGGTGCAAGGTTGACACAGTCCAATTAGGTCTGGGGAATTGCAGACGATTCGTCAATAAAAAGTTGACTATTATGCTTGAGATACGCGTGTCGAATTGTGGGGGTAAAGTATTTGTTATTTCAGGTTCATGATAAATTATGTGTATTATTAGTAACAGAAATTAGGTTTGCATTTATGAAAAATTACGAGTTAATAGATTGTCATAATTCGTGGTCACAATTCTAATAGGATTCCATTGGATTATTCTTATGTTGTCCCAAGAATCCAATTCAATTAAACGAAAACCCAGAAATAATTGAAATAATGAATGTCGATTCCTGGGTCTCCATTCAAATCAATGGTATTTTGGTATGAATTCCAAGGCTCGTTAGTAAATGGAGTGCTTTGGCAAATCCCAAGAGAAACTCTGGAAATGCCATGATACCAATGCTTAAATGCTCTCATCACCAATCATAATGGATTACAACTTGGGCTGATAATTTTGTTTTTGTTATCATCGATATTCGCATACAAACATTTAACAAGATTCATTCAGATTGAAATGTCTTTACGCTGGCTGATGACTGGTACAAACGGGGTCTATATTTGCCTCTATGTAGGAATCTCGTGGAGGATGCTACTGGCTGTGCGATATTTAATTACGTATATATTGATTTAGACATTTGGACTACGGTGTCATATTCATTATAGAAACGTATACAGCACCGTGAATAGATTTTAATGTTTGTATAAGTGTCATTAGATTTTTATTTTGTGCCAACTGATCCCCTAGACACCCTTGCAAATTAGACGATTCATAGCAAGAGATTATCCAGGTGAAAAATTTGGTATTAACCAGCACTGCCCATCTATTTGCGTGGGATACACGGCCGGGGTGGAGGGTGGGTGGAGGTGTCACGTCAGCGGGACGTACAAACCTAGCCCAACGCTGTTGGATGCCGGTGAGGTCATCACTGAGCACCTGCCTGACACGTACCACACGTACCAGCCAGAAAAAGTATTTTTTTTATATCAAGTATGACAAAAAACATCATGCATCACCTCAAGCGACTTGGCCTCGTACTCCTTCATGGCAGTGATGCACTGGTGCTGGGTGGAGATCTGCGTGTTGAGCCCGTTCTTGATCATGCTGTCAGTGCCACTAACGGGCTACGCACGCACACACGCGCGGACACACACCATTAGCACGAGCTGCACAGGGCCACCTCCACTCAACCTTTATAGAACATGCCTTCATGATTTATCCAGTTTCAAATTATAACTGTTATTACGCTTGTTAACCCAGGGAAGCCTAAGTCTAAAGACTATTTTTAAAGAGTGTCCTGGCAAGTTTTCACAGTTGGGGGTGACGTTGCTAGGTATAATCCCAAATTGAGTGATTTGCAGGTAATGTTTTTGTATTGGGATGTTTAGCCAATACAAGTTACATTTAGTTTTTTTTTACTTTGCTTTCTTCCTTAAAATAACTTCCTGTGAATGACACGCAAATATAAAGAATGTTACAATTAAAAAGCTGTCTTGCCTTCACCCCCTTCATATTTATTCCTGTTGTGCCATCGGCATCATGACACAACGTATCCGTTTAGATCTCTCTCACAGCAATTAAACTCTTCATGTCAGAGAACGACCCAAGGAAGCGGATATCAAAGCTACCTCGGACATGCCTTCAAGTGATGTCTGATGCACATCACAGGAGGTAGCATGTTCCAACTCATCCTGTTTGTTGCAAGACATTCAAATCGATATTTTTACGTCTCAAGAGATATATATTTTCGAGGGATGTGCGGACCCAAATTTAATGGGGTTTTTTGGGCAGCCGCTAGTGATCTGGCCAACACCATTAACTCGGCACATGTGAGAACCTGGTTTAATCACAGGAAATCTGGTTTCAAACCAAATTTAGCAGTGCCAGCACGGTGCTCTGACCTCTTGAGCCACCTGGCAACCATTTCCAAAGGGTTGAATTCTTATATCCAGGTCTTAATTATTAGCCGCGTCCGTCTAGCTTGGCGACCTGGAAAATATTTATGTACCTAGAAACCACACACCTCTATATGCCTGCGACTACTAGTCACGAACTTACTCAAGAAGTCTTCAAGCGACTCGGAAAATATTCAAAGAGAATATAAGCCCCGGTTAGAGCCACTACACACACACAAACACCGTAACAAAGTACACCCTCACACCCACTGCTGTTGTCAACGACTTACGGTGAACTTGATGGTGGTGCCAGTTGGCGTCGCCGCACCGAACGGTGCCCCGAATACGCTGCCCGCATTCGCCGTTGCCACGCCACCCCCAAACAGGTTCCCGCTGGTGCCCGTGCCACCAAAAAGGCTCCCTGTGTTTCCGCCAAACCCTGAGTCCCCGACCACACGTCCGAGGTAGCGTTTTGTTATGAGGGTGCAATGCAAATAGTGTTCGCTAGTTAATAACATCACTACCGGTGTCACCACCATGAACAATCGACAACATCCCTGAGCCAGTTAAACATACAATTGTCATGTTTTCGAAGTTATTGTGATTGCAATGAATGTGCACGACGCACCGAGTCACGTGTTTGTGCAACCAAAGGTTTTCCTGCATATACATAACACAAAAATGTGAACGTATTTACTATATGTACAGCACAATACCTTGCCTAATATTATACAATAAATCACTCGTTATTAAACATTTCTGAGATCTTCTTTCTTCTTTGAGACTAAATACTGAATATTTTTCATTTAAAAAAATTGCGATTAATCAACACATTTTAAACAGGGTATAAGTTAATAAGGAAGCAGAAAGTTTCTATCTTGTAGCTATAAATATTGGCCATCAGGGAATTTAAAAGCTTTTTTTTCCAGCCATGCTAACAGCAGTGTTGCTGCTCAGCATGGTAAAGTACAGTCAAACAACCCATATTACTGAGATGGTGTGGGGAGGCCTACATCCAGCAGTGGATCAGTACAAGGCTGCACAATTTACTTTTACATCTGTGACAATGACGTATGCTGCTGCACACACACCTGTGAATGTGTTTGGCTTGTTCTGCCCAAACACACCACCCGTGTTCTGCTGGGCGTTTGAGAAGAGTCCCCCTCCTCCACTGGGGACGTTGCCAAACAGCCCCCCATTCGGAGCTGCGCCAAAGCCGAACCCTCCTGTTGTGCCACCCGTCGAATTGGCGGGCTGTCCGAAAGCACCACCTGTTCCAAACATCCCACCTGGGCACGAAAACAGACGCAAAGATGTATACACATGCAACGGTGCAGTGCAGAATAATATACTGCTTGAGACAAATTAAAAACTAAAGCTAGGGTGAGGAACCTTTTTCTGAGGACCGAATACGACGTTTAAATTCCTTTGGCGTGCAGTCACACGTTAATATACATCGAGACACTCCTCTAACCTCAAAGGGCACTTGAGTGACAGAGCACGCTAAAATTATAGTCTTGCCCAGTCAAAAGTATTCCCTTCATTTAGCTGGTTAGTGTGGCAGTGATGCTTGCAGTGATGGATACATTTCAAATTAAATTGTATTTTGTTTGACCAGATGAGATCCCGAGTGACCTGGGCCACCAAAATAAAATAAAATATAGCAATGAAATAAAATAGCAATAAATGTATATTGTTTGTGGGTCATTCTTAAGTGGTAGGCCTCCTATGGCTATGGGTTGGATGAAATAAAGTAGTGGGTTATATCTGGCACACAATCCACAGCTTCCCCATGCCTGAACTAACGACTTAAATGCTGCTGCTTCTGCACCAACACCCAGAGTAATATGAGGCTTCCCTTCCACGAGCCTACAGATATGGGGGAATACCTTAGCATCCCATCTTGAAGTACGTTTATTATACCTCCATGGCCGTACCTGGCTTAGACTGGTCGTTGTTGCCAAACAGACCCCCAGATGAGGACGACCCAAAGCCTGTGCTGCCGAACAAGCCACCACCGAACCCAGTGTCTGCCATATATCACATATGCAGTGGTGATATAATATTAGGAAGCACACACAGATACTGCCTGGACATCACTACTAGCTAGTGCTGCGCTACGCAGCTATGCAAGCCCTCCACCCCCCCCCCCCCTTTTTTGTCGTATGTGTCTGTGGGATCCCACACACGCATTTACGGCTCACCATCCCCGGGGTTGTGCTCCAGTCACCACTGCTGAATTGTTGGCAGCACGTGAAATTATAATTAAGATATGAATTAAAAGCCCGAGTTTACTTCGGCTAAATGGCTACTGAATGAAATGCATAATAAATTAACCTTCGTAATGTAATCGTGAAGTTTTAAATAATGAACACTGTCCAATTGCTTTTTGATCAGCATAAACTGGTTATGGCATGACATTTTAGAGGCTACTTCTAAATCTCAAACGCAATATCCATTCGTCCAGATTTTTATATTTACCAGCCCACTGCATTCACATAATGTGTTGATCGCCAGATGTACATTATGTTTTCAGACTGAACAGTTTAACTAAATGTCTGGACTGGGACAAAATGAGGGATGGAGTTTGGTTGTGAAAAGTGGCACAATAATAATGGATGCCACATAACTACCCTACCAGGGACAAGGGACAGAGAAGACTCAGGGACCAAGGAAGGAAAGAGACACAAGAGATGTAGTCATGGAAAAGAAAGAAACATTGGTGACTCAGGGAATGGTCGCTATGTCACTTACTTGTGCCGAAGGGCCCCGAGGGAGCGGCTAAGACGCCACTGCCTGCGCTGGTGCCGAATCCACTTCCAAAGGGTTTTTGTGCAAACATGGTCGCTCAGCGAAGGGGTTGTTTGCCTGCGAGCACTGAAAGATTCACATGCATAAAACACACATACTGTTAGGATAAACGATCCACCTTCAGTATATCACTCGCTTTGTTTGTGCAGACTAGTCACGTATCTACGCTACCTGCAACCAGGAAAATGTTCAGCGAGAATCAGGTCTACTGAAAGGTTCCCCAAGAGATATTATAATTCCCTTTCAATAAAGCAAACAACAATGGGACAAATGTACAAAATACTACAGTTCTTGATCCTATGCTTGTTCAGGGGGTTCTGTTTTGGGGTTTTGTTTTAAGATTATTTTAGCCAGTTAATGAGTGTTTATATATTTGAAAGAAAAACGGAACACCCAGAGAAAACCAATGCACGCAAGGGGGCAAGACCACCTCCGTACCGATGAAAACAGATGGGTATTAATCCATTTGCTATATTGACTTCTCCTGGTGAGCCAGGGTATGGCAACTCAACGCCCATGGGAAGGGAATTTCACGTGTGCGCCATCCACCAAACTTCGCCTCTACAGTGCTGCATTACACAGCCGAGCCCTGAGTCACGTCTCCCCTGATCTAGTCCCCCCAAGCCAGTCGGTATGCGTTTCCCTGATCCAGTCTCCAAGGATTTCCATAATGTAGTTCTCCCTGATCCAGTCCCCCATGATTCAGTCCCCCCTGATCCAATGCCCCTTGTCCAGTCGCCACGAGTACAATCTCCCTGACCAAGTCACTCCTAATCTAGCTCCCACTGATCCAGTTCCCCAATAATCCAGTCCCTCTGATACACTCCCTGTTCTCGTTCCCACTGATGATCCAATCTCCCTGATCTAGTCACCAACTGATTAAATCTGCCTGATCCAGTCTCCCTGATCTAGTCACCGACTGATCCAATCTCCCCGATCCAGTTTCCACTGATCCAGTCAGTCTTGAATCCCCCCCCCCCCTCTCCCGATCCAATGCCCCCGAACCAGTCCATACTGGTTCTATCCTGTCGCGACCGGTCTAGACCCCGCCTGCGGAAGATTGCGCAACGCCGCAGATTAATGACGCCACCCTCAACCTCGACCTCCAATGGCCATTGCCATGGGCAACAGGGACCCGGAGTCAGCTCGGGTCAAGGTCAACGGGTCAGGTCAAGTGAGGTCAGGTCACCCGGGTCCCGCATTGCAGCACGCGTTACATTAAATACAGCGGATAGGCAACACGCGCTCACGTGACGCAGCATTGCGAGCCACCATTGGCCGGCGGTAACGGGCTAGACCAATCGATCGCGATCTGTGCTTATCAATGCTAAGAATTGTAAAATTATATTGGCCGCGCATTCGCTATTAATACGAATAAAACAAACACTCGACATTCGTCATTAACACTGCCCTCGTTATACAAACACACAATAGGCGGCGTGACGCTTTAACGGCCCTTCACAGCGACACATCCTCTCGTCATAATATCTCGTCATAATCTCTCGTCGTGATAAGGGCCACTTGCCCGAGACGTCGCATATTACACACCATCTCCTCTTCAGGAACGAATATGAACGAGAACGAACGTGTGAAGTTCGTATTATGTACGCCTGACAACCTCAACCAACCTGCGCAGTAACCCCGACCGCCCCACACGCGCCACGCCATGTAAACACGAAACTTGACTTGGCGGCTCGACGCTCACCTTCTCGCGTGCTTGCGACGACTCGGGGGGGGGGGGGCAGCTTCACCTCCTCAAGATGCCTTGTTCGTCGCGTAACGGTGAGCAGGAGCGAGCGATGAGAGACCAGACCGCTCGTGGCTTCTTCTCGTCGTCGTTGTTGTTGTTGTTACTGAGCGCCTCCAGACACACAGCGCCACAGACGCGCCACGTGACCTCACCAAGCCCCGCCCCCTTACCCCCCAAAACCCCGCCCCTTACCCCCCAAAACCCCGCCCCTTTCATTAGAACCCCACTCCTTACCCCCAAAACCCCCACCCCTTTCATTAGAACCCCACCCCTTACCCCCCAAACCCCCACCCCTTTCCCCCAAAACCCCGCCCCTTTTCCTACAAACCCCGCCCCCTGTGCCCCCCCCCACACTACCCCCTCTCGGCGGCCTCCTGGCCGAGCCCGCCAGGGGGTCGTGACGTCACCGCGCTTTATCACACGTGACGCGGCACGTGACGCAGCACGGTCGTTGACATTTGTCATTTAGAAGGCGTTGTCGCGCACGGCGCTTCCCGCAGTCAAGGCTCATTATAATAATTATTATCATTATAATAATTATTATATTATCATTATAATAATTATTATATTGATAATGATTATTTTCCAATGAGACGGAGGGAGTTTGCGATTTGTGGTCGCTTTTACGTCGATCGATGAAGGAGGGAATGGCGTCTGAATCGCACGCAGCCAGGGAGACCACAACAAGAGGCGTCACGGCGGGGGGGGGGGGGACGTCACGGCGGGGGGGGGGTGTGACGTCACGGCGGGGGGGGTCACGGCGGGGGGGGGGTGACGTCACGGCGGGGGGGGGGGGCCCGCGCCTTACGAGGAGTTTGATGGCGGGGTTCAGAGACAACGCTCACCACCCCGATTATCTGGTGGTGATGCCGCTGCTGCTGCTGTGTTGGCAGTGATACACAGGCACAATTAACAACTATTCAGCACACTCGTCAACAGAACTGTCGCCTTCAAATAAAATATCTAACCAGGCGACGTTTCGGGCAAGTGACCCTGTGTGATGACACGTCACATGAGTTTAATTTCAACCCAAGCTGTACTTTAGAATGCGGAGCGAGGTTCGGAGATTCGGGGGCGAGCGCGCTGGGCATGAGTGCGCGGTGCGGGAAGAAGATTGATGCCGAGTGAATCATCATCCTTGACGACGCAACTATACTGTGTAGGGGTGCTGGGTCGGAGGGGGGCCCAGGGACAATTTATAAATTGGTGGAGGGGGGGGTCAACGACTGACCGATTTTCAAGTGGATTATCAAGTGGATTCAACCAGTCAACTGTCAAGATTCATAAGACGATGGGACACGGATGTTTTATTAAACGGAAGACGTCTGCGACATCGCTCGCATTCGGTGATGTCGTTGAAGTCCGGGAGCTCGTCCACGAAACTGCTCGATGCACAACTGAAGAACACGACGCGCATCGTAACCGCGACGCTGAAACCGACGCCGACCTCCTGGGCCCGACTGTTCCAGCGAACGTTCCGCCACCAAATATTCGCAGGAACATACAAAGCTGAAAGGGAGTTGACACGTTTTCTTGCCAACGACAACCACCTGCCCATCATCAACCAAGACGTCAACAGTCTACCTCGCCACCGACTCAAGTGCCCATCTCCCCTGGGATATTGGGATCATGGGGCGATGACGCACCCTGCCTCAATCGGTTTGCCTCGTGTTGCAGAGGTTCACGAATGGAATTCAGCGGCCGCCCTGATTAATACTGCGGGTTGTATCAATTATACAAAACACTATGCGCCGTCTGCTTCACTGTCGACGTGAAGAATCCCGTGATGTTATTTGCAAGGGTCAGCCACTGTGTCAGCGTCGTGGTCTAAATTTGCCAAATGTTAAGTGTGCAGCACAATCACTCAATTGGCACTATACAAAGCACTCAATGCAAATATTTCGCAGGACCCTCCTGACAAAAATAAAGTCACGAGCCTCAATGAGGCTTTCCTGGGTAAATAAACGTAAATAATCACATAATAGAAATAACACGCGTGCCGACCCGTTCGCTGCGTGACGCTAGTACACAACTGCCTACACGCCGATCGCCTTGTTCGCAACGTCTCGTGCAGTGGAAAAACAATACCGGCGCCTCTCGAGGTGCGCAGCGCTGTCTCGGCATGGCCCTGGCGCGGCTCGGTTGTGCAGTTGAGAAAGAGGCAAACGGCACCAAACAAAAGCGGTCCTCTACGGCCAACCCTCGCATCATCTTCACGCATCTCGACTCGCTCACAGTGTGTGCGTGACATCACAAACGTGTGTCTGGAGCTCGCAGTCCCGATTTCCCCCCACCACCCCCACCTTCAGTCCGAGTCATCCGAGTCATCCGAGTCATCGCTGTCGGACTCGTGCCGGCGCTTGCCGCCCTGCGAACTTTGCGGTGGCGCTGTCGGATCCGGCGCCCCTTCCAGGAGCCCCGCGAAGAAATCTTCGGCCGTGTCGGCCTTGGCATTGAGTCCGAGGAGCGGGCGGTTCTTCTGCACACGGCGCCGGTAGTCGTTGACCTTGCGCCGGCGCAGCTCATCTGCCGGCCAGAACTTGACGAGCTGGTCGTGCCCGCAGCTCGTCAGGAAGCGTCCATCCCCTGTGAGCTCCAGCGCCTCTATGGGGTCATTCCCATGCTGCCCCACCACGCCGAGCACGCGGTTTGGCAGCAGGCTCACCGCCCTGCACATGGTGGTGAAACAAAGCGGGCAGGGTGGGGTGAGCAGCGCACAAGTGCACACCATTCAAGAGCCGAATGGCTCACAGTGCTATACCAAATAAATGAAACGGAAACCGAAACCAGCGGCACGGCGCCCATGATTAGATTGACCTGCAAATCACAAGTGGAACACGGAATATAATGATAGGAGACGAGATTGGTGATGTGAGACACGGGCCAAGAGACACAGAACACATGGGACAAAGTGGAACATATGTGAGGTGCGGTATAAATGATGATGACGATGGCGGTGGTGGGGCAGGAACCTGATAATGCCGTCCATGCTGGCCGTGCACACTAGGTTGTCTGAAACGCGTGCCAGGCAGTCGACCGATTCGGTGCGCGTGGAGAACCGGTCGCTGACCGCGCCGAAGCCGCCCCAGTTGAAGAGCAGCAGCCAGCCCTCGCTCGAGCCACACACCACCTTGGTCCCCTCCTGCTCACACGTGCCACCACCACCGCCGCCACCACGCAAGCAAAACCACAACTGTCACAACCGCCACCACCATCAGGCAAGACACCACTGGAATCATTGGACGTCGGTCTGCAATGTAGCCATCGCGTGTCGCTCCGTGTCGCCCCGTCTCCCTACAGCTTTGTCCGTTTCATTTTTGTAAAGACTGTTAATTCAAACTAAAATCTGATTTCACACAGCGCCATTCAACCCGGCCTCTCGAGTCTTCACCCGGACGAGAAGCAAAACCCCAACAACGCGGTGTCACGGCGCGCTCACCTTGACAATGGCGATGGAGGTGAGGTCGCAGTCCTGCACCTCGGACTTGACGTCCAACCTCCGGCGCCGCACGTTGAAGGCGCACAGCGTCCCGTCGCCGCTGCTCGCACACGGCGATCGTGACAGCGGCCGTCACGCAAAGCCTCACAACACGGCCTCGCCAGCGACACTTCAACACTTTCAAGTGATTTTAAGAATCACAGTTCCACCATAGCGCACAGTTCTGCATAAAGCAGAAGTGACATCTTGACTTAATTTTATTTTTTAACCTAAGTGACTTCACCGAAAGACGCAAAGAACAGAAGTGACATCATCGCAGTGATGAATTAAAACTGAAATGACATCACGCGAGCAGTTTGGTGCTTGTTTACTCAAATATGTGTAGTTCAGGTCGTTTTTCCCCGTTTACAGTTATCAATGCACGTGTCTTGTCAGTGTTTGTGTGTACAAGTGGATGTGTGGTACTGGCCAGGCGTGGGGGTTTTTGCCACTGTGTTGATCCGTGAGGTCGCATATTTAACATTATTTTGGCACAGATAAGCTATATGCTCTGCTTGACTGAAGCGGAAGCGCTAAGGATGCGGGCGGTGGCCGTCCCCGCTCACCTAGTGGTGAGCAACGTCCTCTTGTCATCTCCCACGACCATGCTGCTGACGAAGTCGGTGTGCTCCAGCTGCTCCATGACGTATGTCCCCTGGCGGAAGTCCCACACGCGCACGACGCCATCGTCGCCGCCTGTCGCCGTCAGGTTCTCGTCGATCACCGCAAGGCTGTAGATGGCCGAGCTGCGTGCAGCCGCAAAGGTGAGAGACGGAGGCACGAGGGGAGAGCGAGATTAGCGACGCCGGAGCGCGACCTGCTGAACGATGCCGAAGCCTGACCTACCATTGCGCAAATCGTCTCCTGCTGTGAAGTCTGTCAGGGCGTGCCGGGCGGACTGGTTTGCCTTGCACATGCTGGAGGAGAACGCCGTTACATGGCTCTGTGGCTATGTGAGCTGACGTCCACTCATACATAACATTCACGCATATATGTATGTGTTTAATTATTTTGTGTATCTGCTGCTCTGTGTAAAAGTATTCACTAAATACCATGAAGCACAGTTCTGCCATGAAACAAATTCCTGAATCCTCTACGCAAGCCCTATCCCTAACCAAGCACTAACTTCAACATTTCTTACCATAACGCAGTCTTAACTCCAACACAGTGCGAAATAATGTTTATTTAGTTTTATATAAAGCGTCATCGTTTGTTTAACCCAAAAAACCTCTATTATGTGTCATCATTTGTGGAAATCCTATCTCTCACGATCACTGAGAAACCGCAGACAGGAGCTGGTAGGCAGCAGCCAGGCGGTGAGCAGGTGCTACCAACATTTTTCAAAGCTCTGTGGTCCTACATATGTATGAATGGTTTCAGCCAATGATTGAAGGGCCACTCACTCGTGAGCCTTCTGAATCCTCTTCACCAGCTTGCCCTGCTCCACGTCGAACAGCAGCACAGACTTGTCCTTGGACACGGAGTAGAGCTCTGCGGGGAAAGGCGGCAGATGTGACGCACGGCTCACGAGGGCCAGGAAGGCACGACGCCCATCGATAAACGCCCTGGGTGCGCGTCACGCAACCAACACATTCGCGTGCGTAACACTTCCCGCCCGCACTGCTTGCCGCACGCACACATACTCTGCGCGTTCACGGAGCGGTGGCGCAGTGGTTAGCGCAATGCGCTATGAACCCGGCGACCCACATTCGATTCCCCACGCATGTGCCAACATCAGTGGGGAATATCTGAACCGGTTCAGGGCCTCCCGAGGTCAACTCGGTCTTACACGAATCACCGGTGCCGTGCGTAATTTAACATCAGCACTGGTGGGGAGACAAAGGCGGCCGGCTGGCGTGGTGCGAGCCACACCACCCCCTCGTAAGTATGCCGTGGCCAACCTTCAAAGGTGCCACTCGCCATCAGCACCTGCCCCACCTCGCCTACATGGGCTACGCGCGAGACATTTGTCTCTGCACGTGTGTGCGTGTGTGCGCTTGTGTGTGCGTGGCATACGGGCGCCGTCGTCGGAGAAGGCGAGGCCACGGCACGCCTTGCGGTGATGTCCCGAGGACCACAGCTCGCGCGTCTCTCCCTCCGTGCATGAGTACGAGTACCTACGCACGCAAACATGCACGACCACGCGCTGATGGAAATACATCGGCTCACAAGGGCGCAGATGCCAAAAGACCATGTAAAATTGCTTTAAAGTCTGGTGCATGGAGGGTGTAGGCAGGGAGTGGGGTATGGGGGGGGAGGTCACAGGTCAGAGGAAGAGTCAGCAGCAGCCTCACTCACAGGAAGATATCTCCGTCGAGGTCGCCCACGGCCATCACGTCGCGTGACGGGTGCATGCACATGGTGGTCGGGATTGCCTCCAGTTTGATGTCCTCTGGCGCCTCTCTCACACGTGGCTCTTTGGGAGGCTCCTCTTCCTCCTCCTCCTCTTCATCTTCCTCTTCCTCATCACTATCGTCTGTATCTTTATCCGGCTTCTCATGCTCCTCTCTGTAATCACCGCCATGAGTCGTAAGATCGGCTTCTAAGCTGGAGGCATCAGTCACGTGCTGCTGCTGTTCATTCACAGCCCCCAGCGTCTCGCTCGGCTCCGGGTCGCCCTTCTCCTCAGCGGGTTCCTTGAGTGGGAGACATGTGACTTCGTCCTGTTGGGACACCATGTATGGACAGCAGGAAATAAACAGAACCAGACTAAACGTCCAGAACTAGGCCAGTTTAAAGATATTAGTTTTCAAACCAGACTTAAATATAGCTCACGATTTTCATTATTAGCCAAGGCAAAGCGTTCCATAGCTTGGGAGATGCACTGGCAACCCCCCGATCAGCTCAGCAAATAATAATTGACCTTGGAGTACTGAGAAGGCCATCTGAAGATATCAGGGACCACGTTGGTCGATAAAGATGGATCAGTTCCTGTAAATATTGCAGATGTTAATCGTATCTGCAGTTCACCAGCTCTAGGGTCAAGCAAATGAGCGGCGTAATCACTCACAAGTTAATCTCTAATCTTATTCTTTGGGTCTTTCGGTAAAGTCACGTAGATAGATTTATAAGGGCACGGGGTGACCAATAATGTCTGAATTGGTCTGTAATAAGGCAGGCACTGATAAGGGGTTAACAGGTATGCAATTTCAGTAAAAGTGAGTCTGGAGAAAGGAGGGGGATCCAGTCATATCTTGCATACCACCCCTGTTGAAATAGGTCGTTGTTCCAATGTCCATACTTCACCACACTAGTCAGCTCGCGGTGAAGGGGTGCAATCAAGGAACGGTTAAGCTATCACTCGTCACTGAGGTGAGCCACGGCTCAGCGCGGTTGGCTACGTACGGTGCGAAATAAGTTCTACATACATAAAAATAGTTCAACACATTGGCCAATAACACTGGCCTTAACATTAGCGCTTCTCCACAGCACACAGGATGTGCCAAGGATCATTGCCCAAAACGTCGCCGATTATATATTTGATATTGACGAATGTGCTGAGTGTTTGTTAATTGTGGTTGTGCACCACTGCCAAAGCAGCACCAGCAACGCCAAATAATGTAATCACTGTAGTTCATGGCGCAGTGCGCTAACCACTGCGCCACCGCTCCAAGCATAAACAAATGCTGTAGTAAAACGCAGACTGACCCACGAGTCTGATTGTACGAGCCAACACGTTGGCTGCTGATGTTACTCAAATGTATCCATAAGACATGCGGTTAGGTGATTACACTACTCAACATCATCACAGCCGGGGGCCTGTGCCTGTACAATGGCCATCGCTGGTCTGAGCACGTCGGGTGCGATGGACACGAAAGGAATGAATGAAGAATGTTTTGCATATAGGAACGAAGACGTGAGACCACCACCATGACATCAGCTCTGCTCGGTCCCCGCACCTGGAGGAGCAGGGGGGCACTGCCCCCCCCCCTTCCCGCAACCCCCTAGATAAGAGACACCGCGCGCCAGCCTTACCATGGTGACCCCGGGGCACGAGGCAGCAGTAGTCGGGGTGACATCCAGGCTCAGGGAGGAGAGGTGCGGCATGACCTCGCAGGGGTGAGGAAGGGTGACGAACGCCGGCGCGGTAGAAGACGTCTTGAACGGAGCCGGCTCCACGTGGCGGTGCGCAACGCGAGGTGCCGGAGCAACGCTGCCCGAGTTAAAGAGCAACACGTGGGTCAGGTCAGGGGAGATACAAGTTGGAGTCAGGATACGGTCAGTTAAGTCAGGATTGGTGTAAAGCTAAGGGTTAGTGTTAAATACTGCATTCGAGGTTATGGTCAAAATGTTGTAGATAGGTTATATTAATGTTATCTTAGGGGTTAGTGTTCAGTTTGATTGAAGGTAGGCTAGTGTTAAGTTAGGGTTAAGTAAGGTAGGGAGGGTTAGCGTACGGGCGGCCGCTTTAGGTTAGGATGAGTGATTACGGATAGGCCGTTAGAGATACTGTTCTAGTTAGCCTAGGGTTAGAGTTAGGTTCGATGTAGAGTCAAGTTGTGAATTACGGCGAGGTTGAATACAAGTTAGTTAGTGTGAGTTAGCAGTTAAGCTGAGATTAGTGGTCGGGGGGGGGGGTAGCGTTAAGAGCTCACCTCGACGGCTTCGACTCCCACCCTTGCTGCGGTGTCCACTCCACGTGGTCCGCCGACACGATGAGGCCCCGCCCCCTTCCACCCGGGGGGGCGGGGCACTTCCGCGTCACGTGGGACGTCCCTCTCGAGCCCTCTTCACGCGACCCCCGCGCGCGTCACTTCCTTTCCCGCTCCAGCCGCCATCATGGCAACGCAGATGTCCAAGAAGAAGAAGGTGAGGCGGGCCTTCTTCGCCCTTCCTCGCGCCATCGCGTGCCGCTGCCTCCACGAAAAGCGACGCGGCGGCATCGGCGTCGTCTCGGGCAGCGATTGGCGTCGGGCTTTTGCGTGGATGGCGCTGCGCTAGGTGCGATTGAGGGTGGATTGCGCGCTCGCCCCGTGTAGCCGGGGTCGCGGTGCTTGAAGGTTCGGGTTGGATTGTGGAGAGACGGGGAGAGTTGTGTTGGCCGTGAGGCATTTACAGGGTATTTGGGAGTCCTCGTGCTGCTTGTGCAACACTTGTTCAGTCCACTGCTGGATCGAGGCCTCTCCACACCTCGTCGGGCATTCATTTTATTCGGCCGTACTTAGTCGGTTGGTGCGGCTTTATAGTGGAGGGCCCAGGCCAAGTCCCAGGCCAAGTTGAGCTTACACTGAGCCTCTGATGTTAGCCGAAGCGAGTTTAATAGTACACGGCTCGAATTCGGCGCTATTAAGTGTTATGCTGTGTTATTCCATCATGATGGAGTTTGTTCATGTACCGCTGTTCACGCAGCAGTACAGAATCGCCAAATACAGAACTTTAGAGCGCGGTGCGCCACCCGCGATACCACCGACCGCTCGAGCTCCTATGGCGGTGATTGTTCGTGCGAGGTTCTCTCCCGGGTGACGATGCTGCAGCTTCCCTCTGATGGTGCCGAGTATGGGGAGCGGTGGCGCAGTGCTTAGCACGCCGCTCTATGGAGCCGGCGCCCCGGGTTCAATTCCTGCTGAAATGTTCGCCCATCGGCGAATATTTTAACCGGTTCTAGAACTCCGCTCGTAGGTTTGCTCGGCATCATAAGTAGCTGGTGCGGTGCGTAAACATCGCCGCTTGGGAGACAAAGACGGCCGGGCGTTGTGCTGGCCACCGGCACTCCATCGTGTGCCGTGCAGGCCTTCATTGGGTGCTACTCGCTAACAGCACGTGCGACAAATGCTGTTGACGACACGGAGCATCTTTTGTGTGCCGGGGAGGTTTGGGACTGCAATGCAGTGCGTGTTGGAATGCATGTCGGGGTTGTATGGCCGCATGGAGTTTTTATTTTGGAGAGTTTGAGAGTGGATGTAGAGGTTTTAAGTGAGAATCGGTGTGCGTGCGAGAGTAGGGAGTATACACGTGCGTTCTAGGTAGGGGTTCGTCGTTGGGCTGTAATATCGCCGATATCTCTTCGGCTGCTGTTGCCACGTGTTCGCCACGTGCTCAGAGCGGGAGCTTCCTCGGCATGCCCGACTGAAGCTCCGTTGGCACGTGGTGCAAAACGTTGGACCATCTTTTATTTGTATGTACGTTGAACTTGTTTCGTACCGTACGTATCCAACCGTGCTAATAGGAGTTTGTGGGTGAGATGAGAAGGGAGTGTGCATGTAGGTCTGTAGAGAGGTGTGTAACCCCCCCCCCCCCTCGTGTTACACAGGTTGACTGGGCCAAAAATAGTCTTTCATGTGGTTAAGTAAAATGGCGCGTGTCGTGGACATAGCAGACTTTGAGATACAAAGGTGGCCGGGCGTTATTGGTCCAGCCAGCGAACACCATCCCCCATTCACACGTGTCTATTCCGCACCCATCTTAATAGGTGCTCGCTAACCACTATCCACGTGGATGTGTTGGCTTGATATGGATTCCAAGTGCACCTAGCCTGGCACCACCGCTGCGCTCACGTCAACGTCACTTATTGCCTAATGATGGCTGTTGCTGTTATGAGTAATAGGTGTTGACTAGCAACACTTGTTCCGACTTGGCTACATGGTTATTTACATTGTATCCCTCGTGCTTTGTGTGGTCGTGTGAAGTTTGTGGCCGATGGAGTCTTCAAGGCCGAGATGAACGAGTTCCTGACTCGGGAACTCGCCGAAGATGGCTACAGCGGCGTGGAGGTGCGCGTCACGCCGACCCGCACGGAGATCATCATCCTCGCCACCAGGTGATGCCCACATCTCCCCCAACCCCAGTCTTGCATTCCGCAGTTCACAAAATTCCCTCCCGGCGGGACTTAAATCTCCCTCCCATCGACCTTGCCCCTGTTCGTGCGTTCACGTATGACTCTGGTAAAGATTTTTAAATGACACAAACTCTGTCCTGAAGCCGTCCCCTCGTGGCAAGCAGACCTTGAAAGTGGTATTTAATTCCTGAACTCAACGTCATCCGCAAGAATGGGAATTGAGATATTAAGCACGTGTATGTATGAATGACTTGAATAAAATCGCCTGGAATGCATGCGATCGTGTCGAGATTATGGAAGCTCGGCACTCAGATAGTGCTGGAATAGGTGACCACCATGATTAAAATAGGACTGGGCTATATCCTGAGCAGTGCAGCAGAATACATTATTGAACTGAACTATACTCTCATGCATTCTTCACCAACCAGCCCCCTCCCCCCTTGCACTGCACACGTACGAACCTTACCCTGTGCCGTGTGTGACCATAGTGTGTTTGTGCGATTGTGTTGGTGGTTGTGACCGTCACCGTGAAGGACCCAGAACGTGCTGGGAGAGAAGGGACGTCGCATCCGCGAGCTCACGTCCGTCATCCAGAAGCGATTCAACTTCCCTGAGGGCAGCGTTGAGGTGTGGACACTAGTGGCACTTTATTGCTTTCATGCGATAGTAATTTGATCCCAGTATAATTCTGCTCCTGGATAGGGGGGGGTACAAATAGAATATATTTTTGTGATTAATTAGTAAAAAAATGTTTAGACTTTTGTGCGTAACCCTCCACCTAAGGTGATGAGCGTCGCAACGGCAGCGTTTGTGTGGTTTTGGTGATGATTTTGATGACGAGGCTGAAGGGGCAGTCGCTGCCCCGCTCTGCCCGGCCCTCTGCTCGCGTTTTGCGAGCGTGTGGTCACGGCGCGCGGGGTCGCCCTGCCCCGTGCTCTGATGCTAAAGTAACGAGGCATTTGTCTGAAAAACCACGACGTTACCATCTTTTAAGCCATAAACTAAAACTTTCACCCTTGAAAACCCTGCAGCTGCAATGCCCCCTACTGTGTAGATCAATACATTAGAATGGATTTAAGAGGTAGCTCTGTGATGGCCTCTTCTATGGGCTATCTTCTATAATAGAGGGCGATGTACTGCCTGCGCGAGAGTGGAGTCGCACGACTCGACCACCGATAGCACAACTCGGGATAAAAACCAGGGGTGGGGGGGGAGAGGACTAAATGATTGAAACATTTAACCAGATAATCCATGTGGTTTTTTCACGGTGCCTGTAAGCGCGTGTTGCTGTTGTCCCGTCTGCAGCTGTACGCGGAGAAGGTGGCGAACCGTGGCCTGTGCGCCATCGCTCAGTGCGAGTCACTGCGCTACAAGCTGCTGGGAGGGCTCGCCGTCCGCAGGTTGGGAATCCCTTTGCCCAGTCTCCTTCTCGCCACTGGGGCTGGGTTGATGGCTGCCAGCGGTTTACTCCATTGGAATTCACAGAGCGCCAACAACCCCGCAGCCTTAACTCCACTCCCCCCTCCCCCCATAAAAAAGAAATGAGACCGGGTGAGGTTTTCCTGGGTAAACCACGATTAATAAATTATGATAGTAAAATAAACGGTCTCTATTGACTTGTCCCATGAAAACAATCACTTTGTCCCCGATCTCATTATCGCTCTGAAAACTAAGCAGGTTAGAGCCGGGATAATGCTTGGATGGGCGACCGCCATGCACAAACAGGCAGTACTGCGCAGTGCAGCAAAATCCATGGTTATACTGTGCTGTGCTTCCATCAACCTACACTGACCAGCATACACCAATATGGTTATTTGACCCCCCCCTCGCAATGCACATGGCCTGCGTGGACAGTGTATGTATGTAGCCAACCGTGCTAATCGGAGTTGCACTGCTTCATGAGGACATGCCCTCATCCACCAGTGGATTGACAGAAGGACTGGTTAATACGCAACGGCTTGACAAGCAGTGAACACTTGTAACCCCCTCTTGATCTGGGCAAAGGGGCGGCCTTCTCTGTGGCTCAGCACCCTTAATCTCTGGAGGGGAGATCAAAAAGCCCTTTTTCATCCCAGTACCTCTGTAGTGAGCGTCGCTGGTTCATGCATTGGGCACATTGCGCTCAGAATATAAATGTTATCCCTGTGTCACCATTATGTTTATATATTTAACTAAATTGGTGACACTGCTTTGGCAGTGGTGCACGAGCACAAATAAAATGCTCCACACGTTCATCAATAAGACTGCGGCCTTTAAAATTAAATATCTAAAAAGTGATGTTTCCCGCAACGGTGTACGCGACTTGTGCTCACAACGTGGCTCGCGCTTTGTGCCGCAGGGCGTGCTACGGCGTGCTGCGCTTCATCATGGAGAGCGGTGCCAAGGGCTGCGAGGTGGTGGTGTCGGGGAAGCTGCGCGGCCAGCGCGCCAAGTCCATGAAGTTTGTGGACGGCCTCATGATCCACAGCGGTGACCCCGTCAACCACTACGTGGACACCGCCATCCGCCACGTGCTCCTGCGCCAGGGTGAGATTTCCAAACTGACATTCCGCCTCCATCAGGGGAATATACTTTCCTCCCGAATTAGTATTCCTCGAGGAACGAATATTCAGGAGTATTGACTTGCCGTCTGGAATAGTCTTTTACGAAAAAAAATGTCTCCAGGAATTAGTATTCGTTCTGCTGAGCAACCATAATTTGAGAATATATTGGTGCTCGTCGAATGGGCTTTTCCCCATGGAAATATTTTATTCGGTATCTGTTTGGGATGACAGTAGAAACTGAATATAAGCACACTTCATCAGTGCTTATATCAGAAGCGACCCTTTTCCTTCCTACTGGTGTAATGGGTTGCTTTGTGTGAAGCTGTTGGTCTCTATTGCTGCACCTTTGCAATAATTCTGCCTTATTTTGTTTATAACCAAGTCATCTTTATGTGCACGTGCAACTAACATTACATTTTAGGACGGTTCCCAACTTATTTTGTTGAAAGTTGCTCAACATTACAGCACCTTATTGGACCAAAACATAACCTGACTCAACTCTAATCTTCACTGAACTTTTTCTGAGTAACTATTACTGAGTAATAGTTCACTGGTGGCAAGAAATGTGTAGCCCACCCTGATGAGGCCACAATGGCACCAGTTGGGGGGGGGTCCATTTCTCAGCCACGCCCCGTTACAGTTTGTGGTTGCAACCCATTCGGCGGAGGGCGGCACCTCCCCCTAAGGTGACGACGTTCCCCCGGCAGTTTGTGTGGTTTTGGTGATGATTTTGATGACGAGGCTGAAGGGGCAGCGCCTGCCCCGTGCTCCCGGCCCCTTGCTCGCGTTTTGCGAGCGTGGGGTCACGGTGCGCGGGGTCACCCTGCCCCGTGCTCTGATGCCAAAGTAACGAGGCATTTGTCTGAGAAACCACCAGCTCTGGGGGAAAGAATTTCAAAGAGAACCGTGGTGGCCAATCCGTGGATCTCCGAACAAATTGGACGAATTGATACAAGGATACAATAATTTGTTCATGGCTGTGAAATAAAAACCCCCACTAAGAATTAGAAAAATAACTTTACCAATAGATGGCTCTTGGACTTTATGTTTTTCGTATATTACAGGCTTAAATCTGGGTAATTGTTCATAGCCATCTGGTGGATCATTGCGGAGCCCGGGGAGGTTCACCAGTCTGTGTCACAGTACTTGGTGTATTAGCCACCGCTGGATTAAAATAAAGGCACAAGATGTGGATTCAGGGGCACATTCCCAGAGGTGAAAGCTTGAAGGAATTTATAGGAGGAAAAACGTTGGCAAAAATGCCAAGAGGTAGAAACAGAAAGATGTCTTGCTTAACGAGGCAATGATGATATATGTACAGTAAAACCTTGGATTGCGAGTAACTTGGTCTGTGAGTGTTTTGCAAGACGAGCAAAATGTTTAAATAAATATTAATTTTATAAACGAGCGAGGTCATGCAATACGAGTAGTACGTGCATACGCTTTGTCTGCCGAGCGTCACGTGATCACAACTGATATACAAGTGCTTTGGATTGCCAACACGTTTCCGGAACGAATTATGCTCACAATCCAAGGATTTACTGTATCTCAATTGGTTTATTTAATCTACTTCATAAATGGTACCGTCTAAAGCATACTGCCTAGATACAAAAAATACCAACTGACTACGCACAATGGAATGCTGTGTTCGTATCACTGTTATATAAGAATTGGTTTTAATCTGCATCATTACATTGCATCCTGGCGAATCTCTACGGGCTCCCGCCTATTTGGCAGTTAGCAGGCCGCGAAGCACTCATCAGTGTTGATTGTCTTTTGAGGTAATTAACGACTCCTTAATGCCGGGGAACCACCACGACCCCCTACCTACCTCTCGCCCTGCAGGGGTGCTGGGCATCAAGGTGAAGATCATGCTGCCCTGGGACACGACGGGCAAGATGGGCCCCAAGAAGCCGCTCCCGGACAACGTGAGCATCGTGGAGCCCAAGGATGAGGTGCTGCCCACGGGCCCCGTCTCTGAGCAGAAGGGCAGCAAGCCCGAGCCCACCATGCCCGTGGCACAGCCGCCTCCCGCGCCAGCCGTGCCCACCGCCTAAGGCCATCTCCGGTAAGAGCGCGCGCGCACACACCAAGGCACTGCAGCCACAAAGATACGCACGGTGTAGTATTGAGGTTGGGTCATACCCAGCGCTCCACAAATGGGTTTTGGTTGTTCAGTTTGGTAGTTTTCTCAAGTTTCCATACTATGCGCGTAAAACATTTTAATAGCGTGAAATTGAACATTAACCATGGTTAATTTGGAGCGGTGGTAGCGGTGGTTTTGGTGATGATTTTGATGACGAGGCTGAAGGGGCAGCGGCTGCCCCGTGCTGCCCGGCCCCTGCTCGCGTTTTGCGAGTGGGGTCACGGCGCACGGGGTTACCCTGTCCCGTGCTCTGATGCCAAAGTAACGAGGCATTTGTCTGAGAAACCACGATGTGTTACCGTCTTAGTTCCATGATGGACTAAACTTTTCCCCAGTGTATCATGGCCTGTGGTTTTAATTTTCACCCCCTGGCCGTTGAGAGTAATGTCATTGACATAATTTGCATGTTCGCCCAAGCCGCATGTGTCTAATTGTTTCTATCTCTTTTCAGGGGAAGATATGGTGGAAGGTTGCTGACAAGGGTACGTCTGTGTGGAGAAGATGCACGCCTTGATTCCCAGCCCAGGGTTAAACTGAGAATTGGACAAGCGTGGGGTGATGGGGGGGATGCCAATGATGCTACACCACCGGTCTATGCAAGTTGATTGCTTTCTATTAGAGTCCATCTCCTTCAGAGTGTAATTACTGAGTGTAGGGGATGCTAACCACTACTCCACTGCAACCCCACAAAAGAAAATCTGGATGGCAGTCGCTAGATTGAAATAGATTGCTGCTCTCTCATTACTTCTCTGCATTGATTGTGTAGCTTGTTATTGTCGTGTGTGCTATGGCACTACGTGCAACACGAGGGCATAGAGAAATCGTTTGTGACCTCAATGACGGAAGAATCATATAAGAGATCCTTCTTCACGTTTCTACTTTGTGGAGTTGGAGCCTCTTATCAAATACAGGTGTTGTTGATCGCTCAAACGAATCGCATACGGTCCGAGAAGAAAGTTTGCCACTATCATCAGGGTGTTCACAATTGCAACGAGGTTAATGACAAGTTTAACTGGGGCCTTGGATGAAATGCATCAGGACATGACCCGATAACCTCCACATATGTGTGAACTTGCATTAGAGCAGGTCTCCTGGCCACATGCAAAACGTCAACATTACACGCAAGGGTGCATGTGTACATTTTTCACTATACAGTACACCGCTGTATGGAGGTAGAAATCCACAAGAGAACAAAAATGCATTGCCAGACCATGACATAGCGCGGTGGGTGGAGACCTGAAGCAGTGGATAGATGGCTGCTGATGATCGTTACAGGTCTCCGAATCCAGTTAAATCACAATCCCAACTCTAACCCAATGTCAGCCCTATATGTAAAGCCATCAGAGGTAATCTTGTCTGCGTCATCGCCAGTCGATATGAATGTGGCGGCCTTGCTCACAGTTGGTGAACTTCGTGGGCGAGCCACCCGGCGCTCGCGGCATGATCGATTGGACCGGTGCTGCGCCCGTGGTTTTGGTGATGATTTTGATGACGAGGCTGAAGGGGCAGTGGCTGCCCCGTGCTGCCCGGCCCCTGCTCGCGTTTTGCGAGCGTGTGGTCACGGTGCGCGGGGTCGCCCTGCCCCGTGCTCTGATGCCAAAGTAACGAGGCATTTGTCTGAGAAACCACGGTGCGCCGAGCCAGCGATCTGTACGCCCAACTACGGAGACTCTGGTTTCGAGCTCGGCTTTAACCGGGTCCGGCTGGGTCGCCAATCCAGAATATATTTTCCTGCACCACAACATTCGGCAAAACCTCTGGGTATGGCTCTGGGCTGCTAGTCACATGACCAAATGGAGTATTGTGGAAAATATGCAGTGGGAGATTAAATGCTCATCGAGTTTTGTGCGGCGAAAATAAGGGGGAATGCAGGATGAAGTTATCCTCGTGCCGGGACTCATGAGTGTTATTTGACGTACTTTATTGTGCTGATTAAGTTGGTGGGGAAGGGCCAAAAGAAATTTTAAACAGGTTTCAATATAAATCACAACCTGTTTCACCTATAGGCAGGAATTCAATAAACCATTTGTTAAAATTAACCAGAAAATTGTGCACAATATAACACGCAAATATATCGTGGTATTAGACTAAATCCTATGGATCAAACAAATGAGACGGGCTATGAACATCTCAAACGGTATGGAACAATGGCAAGATTCATCCCAACATGGAATCAAACGGAAACTCGGAATCGTGATAATCTTATCGAGTTGCTGCGGTATTGAGTGATTGCACTAAAAAGTATAGCAAATGGCTATTCCCCACAAACGTTGCTTTTGTGACCAGGACTTTATGTGAAGGAATGACACAAATGCACGTTTTCTCATTAAAATATGTACATTTCTAAATATCGATGTCCTGGTCACCAAAGCAAAGTTTCTGGGGAATAATAGCCGTATCCTGTACTTTTGAGGTAAAAGCAATTAGGAAATGACACTTCCCAGGAACAAAAAAATATGAATTTCTTAGTGTTAATTGGTTCTTTACCCTTCTATCTGGCAACAAAACTGACACCTGACTGTCAGTTTTGTTGCCAGATAGAAGGGTAAAGAACCAATTATCATATTTTTACTGGCAAATGAGGTCCCCATAGAGTTTCTTAGTGTTATTAATGGAGTGGATTATTAACTTTGCTTTTGTGTCCTGGTCACAAAAGCAAAGTTTGTGGGGAATAATAGCCATTGTCTGTACTTTAGAGGCTTTAGCAATTGGATAATAACACTACCCAGGACCAAAAAAAAACAATGTTTTTGTTACCCAGTGTTGTCACGCCTACCACGTGTTGAGAGGCGCTTCTCAGCAGTCCTCCAGACTTGGAGTAATTCGTGTCTGGGAGTCCCACGCAGCCAGTGTTGTGCGTTGGCTTAAAAAACGTGACTTGCTTTTAATGAAACATTAATGGTCTTGTGCAAGGTCATGCGAGAGCCTGTAACGCGTAACATCTGTAGCGAAGAGCCTTCGCCTCTTGGTCCCAGTTGGCCGTTGCATTACAGCAACTCGAGTACAATATTCCCTGCGCTCCGACTGACATTGCAGAAAGTGAGGCCGTATTGTTCGCACTCTGCTCTGATTTGGCCTCCAACACGGTTCAGCTCGGGATGAGAGGCACGGTTGCTTTCAAAGCCGGCCGCTCGTGCCAGAGTTCTGACAAAAAGTGTAGCCTCTCGACCCACACGAGATGGACCATGTAGTAAAGCACACTTGTCGGCTCTTCAGGAGAAATCGCAAATCTGCACGAATTATCTCCTGATGGGCCCCTCGTGGCTTGCATCTCGATATTGACATCTAGCTTCTGAACGTATTGGCATACGCGAGAGTAGAATTGGGGCCTTAGTTTATGCAACTCCCACCGGGCACCAGGGGGCGCTATGCCCTCATCACGCCCCCTCGGAGCGCTTCCCTGCTTGTGGCCTCTACTATGGGAACTGGGTTCCAGCAGCCGCCCTCCACGCGCTGCTGGCCGGTGTGGGCCGAGAGGCAGGTGTTTGCCCAGGTCTAGAAACGGACTAAGCGTGACTCGTAGCGGCGTTTACACAGCTGCGTTTCCATAAAATCGTTACAGCCAAACATTCGAAGGCCCTCGCGCCTTTCAGTAGTCTGATGGAAAATGTTCGTAAGCGAGGACGCGTGCTTACGAAGTGTGGGCAGGGGGGGGGGCTGAGCTTCCTGGCGCTCTCGTGGTGCCCCCTCTGGATTGGTGGCATGCGGTGCCGCTTCCAGCGACCCGAGGTGCCGGTACCGCCCTCGAGTCGTGCCACCGCGGTTCGGATTTGGCCACTGCACAGTTTTGTCGCGATTCGCCGAACGGTAGTTTGACGTCGCGTTCGTTTTGAATCTCGGCCAGTGTTTGTGCCATGAGCCTCGTACGTTCATGTATAATTTGCGTAGGTCGCAATTTTCGGACGATTCAATTGATGGTATGTCTCGTTACTTTCAGCTTGGGTTTATTGTTGCATTCCAAATCGGGATGCTGATGATCGACCCTATTTTCGTTTGAATTGTGACTGGTGTATGTTTAGTTATATACCATTACAACCCCACCAAATCCAAGCCCGTCTGTACACACTTGGTGCAACACGTGCCATTGGGTGTGTGTGGCGTGAGCATGGTGTAAATGGGTTATCTACAGCAGCAGCAGTGTGGACTAGCACGGCAGCGTCTCTCATTGCCGCCGGGTGGCACGGTGGCAGCAGCGCGCTCGTTCCCCTTGGTGCCACTTGATCATGCGGGCTGACTCGCTCTGCTCGGGAGAGAATCTGCATTTCCAAACCCGGGTCAGGGCAATGAGGAGCATCGTCCTGCTCTGAAGAAAAGGCCTTCGCATGAAACGGCGCCTATTATATCTTGTTTTGGCCCTATTGAGGCCACAGTGTTGACGCGCGTTTTTGTTACTTGTGCTGACAAACTGCTGTCAGCGCTGTCTTACAAGAAATGTGATTTTTATTAAATGCCGTGGCTCTCGTTTCAGGTGCTGGAGGACGACAGTGACCTGGGAAGAGCGCACACAGTCATCCGTGTAAAAAATAAAAACCGTCGAGTTAAATCCACTGTTGTCTCTTTGAGGTCTGTTGTGCATGGAACTGCAGGGGGATATGGGCTGGGTGGTGGATGTATTGTCTGAGATTGAGGGCAGGGATGGAGGAATGGTGGTGGGATGTTTTAACTACCTTGCCTGGTGTACAGGAGCGTGTGGGTTCGATCCCTACCCTGGCACCTGTGTATTTAGAGTTTGCATGTTCTCCCCGTGGTCGCGTGGATTTTTCTCCGGACCCTCGGTTTTTTTGACAATAAACATGCGCAAAGAGTATTCGGCTGCTATAATTTCCACGCGATAATCCACTTCGTTGAGCTATCATTTGTGGCCATTTCGCTTCTTAAAAAAGCTGCATATCTCGGTGGGCCTGAGCTGATAAAATAACATGTTTTATTCGTCCGGGTTTGAGTGCGGGAGTTGAGAGTTGTGCTGGAGAATCAGCCGGCTGCTGTGGTTGGGAGGTGGGTGCGGAGTCCGTGGCTGGGCGAGGCGGTGCGTGCGAGGGTTTCGTGAAGACACGTCGACACGTGTTTCCGTTCAGCGCGCGCGCTCCTGAAAAAGGGGGGCGGGGGGGGATCGTAACGAGGGTCTCCAGGTGGTGGGGCTGCAGGGTCCTGGGGGGCGGGGCTCGGCGGGTGAGCCGTACGGGCGTGACTCGCCAGAGAATGGCTCGCACATCTGTGGCTCATCACAGTCGGCGGCTCACGCGGCGCGTCACTTGCTCACCATCGAGCGTGGCTCGGTACACAGCGTGGCGTGTTGCGCAATACAGCGTGGCTTTTGGGATGCTTCGTACTGCGTGGCTCACGCGGTGGCTCGTGCACGGCGTCGCCATAGAGCGTGGCTCAGTACGTCGCGTGGCTCAGCCAGAGCGTGGCTCACAGTGTGGCACACAGCGTGACTCAACCACGCAGCGTGGTTCACGAACCCAGCGCGGCTCACACGCGCAGAGCGTGGCTTGCAGTCACACAGCGTGGCTCACACAGTGCGGCTCACACAGCGCGGCTCGCGCTATGAGCTGGGGGCCACGTCGCCCCCACCTCGGCCGCGTCATCGCCGCGTGGAGCCAAAATCCCGGAGCCCTCTCCGCTCGCCGCGCATTCCTCACGCGCCGTGGAGGCGACAGCCGCCGAGACGCGCGACCCGCACTGCGGCGCCCGTGCCCGGGCCCCGGGGCTATCCCCTCGCCGGGAACCAGGCTACCCCCTCGCCTCGCTGGGAGCAGCCGTGGGGTGGGGGGAGATCGGAGGAGACATCTGACGAGTTCGGGTCCCGCATGGCCAAAAGGAACCTCCCCCGTGGAGCGATAACTGGGGCCGTTCCGTTCCGTCGTGGAGGGGTGCGAGGTGGTTTGAGTTGAGCGGAGTTACGTCGTTGGGTGGTGGGGGGGCCCGAGGAGGTTTATCGGGAGGGGGGTGCGTCTCGCCGTTGTGGGGGGCCCCGGCGGGGCGATGTTCGAGCACTCGGCCGTGTCTGGATTCACGCTGCTGCCGTGGAGAGGGAGGCGAGAGAGAGCGGCGGCGGCGGCAGCTGCAGCCGCTGCCGCCGCCGCCGCTGCTACTGCGGCGAATGTGTCAACTTCGACTGCTGCTGGTGATGGTGGTGATGGCGGTGATGGCGGTGGTGGTGATGATCCCGTGGCGAGCGAGCGACAGCACGATTCTCAAGCAGAGCCACCACCACCACCATCAGAACGGGACCATCAGCAGCAGCAGCACCATAAAAGGCGAACGCGGGGCGACTGGGCCGAGCGCGGCGAGCACGGAGACGCGGAGGAGATGCTGCTGATGATGAAGTCTCGGGGGACGCGGCCGCTGGAAGCGCGGCTGGGAGAGGCGTTGCCGCCACGGGAGATCCTCGTGCGGAGGCGACCCGAGATCCCCGCCTCCATCATTCCCGGCGCCCCGCCGTGGACGGCGACGACCGAGTCGGCGGGTGCCGCCCCGCCGCTCCCTTACCCGGAGTCCAACTCGAACACTCAGGGCGACGTCGCCAAGGAGAAGAAGTCCACGTCCAACCCCGACCTCACGTCCGAGACCATGACCCTGCTCAACCTCCTCAAGACCGACTTCTCCAGCCTTCGCATCAAGCGCGGGGAGTTGAGGGACGCAGGGCACGGGGCCCAGGCCGGGCTCTCCCCGGGTCTCGAGGGCCGATCAGGGGGGTCGAGGTCGGGCCCCCCTTGCGGCGGCGGCGTCGTGAGCGAAGGGGCCCCGCGCACCCCGCGGAGACACCGGCTCAAGGACCTGACGGCCGCGCTGCGGAGAAGTCAGTCCTTCACCGTGGGCCGTGCGGCGGGGCCCGGGGACGATGCCCCCCCCCACCATCACCACCATCACCACCTCCTCGCGGCGCACTCCTTCCGCCGGGCGGCGAGGGCAGCGGGCGACGGGGTCGACCAGCAGGAAGGGGCATTCCCCGGGGGCTGTGCTGACGCGCCCATTCCCCGCGACCGGGAACGCAACGGTGCCCAACAGCAGCAGCAGCAGCAGCAGTATCATCATCAGCAGCATCATCATCATCAGCAGCAACATCAACATCATCAGCAGCAGCAGCATCATCAGCAGCACCAACAGTCGAGGGAGCCGCTCGGACAGGGATCCAGCAGAGACTACGCGGGCTCGGACTGCGCGAGGGGAGGTGAGGACAGGGCACGCCGAGGTGGGGGCTGCGGTTGGGCCCCTCTTGGACCACCGCAAGCGGTGGGCGCCGTCATCCAGAGCGGTGGCGGTGGTGGTGGCGGTGGTGCCACCTCGCCCGCGCTGGACGAGGGCGCGTGCACGCGACCAGCGCCAGGAGGAGCAGGAGGAGGAGGCCGCCTCTCCGAGTCGTGCGACGGGCCCGCCGAGTCGCACGCTCGCGCGTCCGCCTTCAAGCTCGTGCGGAGAGCGGGGACAGCGGCGGCCGAGGCGGCGGCGGCGGCGGCGGCGGCGCCCGCTTCCCGGGACGGGGCCGAAGGCGGCCAAGGGAGCGGCCGGGCGAGGAGGAGAGGGGCGGCCAAGGGGCAGCCTCTCCCCGACGCGGCGGCCACAGCGGCGACAGCGACGAACGGTCGCGGAGCGGACGATGGAGACCGCGACCGCGCGCGCTTCCACAGTGACCCCGCGCTTCTCCGCCGGTTGAGTTCGGTCACCGAGGAGGCAGAGTTCGCCCAGCTCCAGCTCCAGCTGCAGCAGCAGCAAGGGCAGCATCAGGGACGGGGCAGTCTCCCTGGGTCCATGTCGGAATCCCCCGTGCCCCGCGCGCTCAGCGAGTGCAGCTTCAGCACCAACAGCGACGCCTCCTCCATATGCAGCGAGGTGGGGCCCACCCCTCGCGGGCCCAGCCCCGAGGAGCGAGCAGCCAGCGAGCCGGGGCCGCAGCCGCACCACCAACAGCGTCCTCGCGCTGGGACCGCGGGGCCCGAGGATGGCACCAGGGCGCCAAAGAAGAAATCTCTGAGCGACCCGAGCCCCTACGGCGAGATGCGCACGGTGGGATTCCGCAGTCTGGTGGACTCCATCAGCGAGTTGGAGCAGAGCGGCGGCGGTGGTGGAGGAGGAGGAGGTGGGAGTGGTGGTGGCGGCCTCTCGAGCGCTCTTCAGCAGCGAGGAGAACAACGAGGTGAACGAGTTGGAGATGAGACGCATCCGTTCCGCGCGCGGTCCCAGTCCTGAGACGGTGCCACCTCGCGCCGCACGCCGGGCCCAGGCGCCGCTGTCCCCGGGGGAGCTCCTCTGCGCGCCCCCCACCACCCCGCACCTCGCCAGGGGCTTTGGCAGGAAGGCCAGGGATCAGGGCAAGGCGAGCGAGGGTTCCGCGGTGGCCGCGTCCGTCGGGGTCGGCGTGGGAGTCGGGGTGCCTCTCGGACAATGCAAGGCGGTCTCCAGGTCGCCCTTCAGGCCGGCGGCGCGCGCCCCAAGCGAAGCCGCGGCGGCGGCCTCCTCCGCGGCTCTCACGCCGAGCGCCAAGGCCCTTCACGAGGCCAAGTCGGCGTCGTTGCCCGGGAGGAACAAACCGAGCGTGGAGGCGCGCAGAGCGCACGGGTTCCTGTCGCAGGTCCCATCTCTGGAGGATGTGCGCAAGCAATTTCGTCTCAAAGTCGGGCGCGGCAGCAGCAGCAACACCACCACCACCAGTAGCAGCACCAGCAGCACCAGCAGCGCCACCACCACCGGCAGCAGCAGCCAAGCAGCAACCGCTCTCACCACCTTGGTGCCCGAGGCGCACATCGCTGGGCCCTCCGCGCCGCACGGGGCACCCCCCAGGACCGTGAGGTCCCTGCCCGTGGCGTTGCCCGAGCCGCGCCGGGTGGAGGCGGCGGGGGACGCGTGCGCCAGTCCCGGGCGCGAGCACGTGGTATACGAGGTGAGCACGCGGTATACGAGGTGAGCACGTGGTATACGAGGTGAGCGTGGTGAGCACGTGGTGTGCGTGGAGAGACGCATAGTGTACGGGGTGAGGACGTGTAGGAGATCAGCACGCTGTGTGCGTTATGAAGATATGGTGTGAGTGGTAAACTCTTGTATGGGGTGAGCACGTGGTCAGGACACGGTGTGTGCGTTATGAAGATGTGGTGTGAGTGGTAAACTGTTGTATGTGGTGAGCACGTGGTCAGGACACGGTGTGTGCGTTATGAAGATGTGGTGTGAGTGGTAAACTCTTGTATGGGGTGAGCACGCGGGGTGCGAGCTGAATTGTCCTCGACACTCGAGTGACCGATCGAAGTTTTCACGTTGACCTGAGCGAGCACGCTGAACTGTGGCCTATCGTTTACATTTGTACCAGGGCACGGCACGTGCCATCTGCGCATTTTCGGAGATGATTCCTCTTTGCATCAGCGTCAACGTCGGACAATAAACCCCTTACAGAGACAATGATCCCCCGGATAGCATGCACAGGCTGTCGGGGCAAGTGCTTTTAAAGCGAGCATCCATAGAAACGGAGATTGTGCCAGGTTCGGTGCACTTTGAGGCCTCGGTGGGCATAGAGCATATAGACACACACGCAGATAGATACACTGGGCACACAATCTCACGGCTCTTTAAACCTATTTACATACGATGACAAAGGTCCCCCGTGTCATTGTAGGCCGTCACCCCGCACAAGCGGTCGGTGTGATCATCAACAAGCCGGGCTTGCCTTTGTCTCCACGCTGCTAATGTGTCGGGACTTTTTCAATGTGCTCGTTTTAGGATGGCTCGATCTAGGTGAGGGCCAGGAGAGGTTTAGATACCAACGTGCCACAGATGTTAGCAGTGTCGGGGAATTGAACCCTGGTCACCGGTGGTTCGTAGCACAATGAGCTAACCGCTGCGCCACCGCTCCCCGCACAGACTCAGACACACACAGGCACACACACGGACACACACAGTGTACACACACGGACACACACAGTGTACACACACGGACACACACAGTGTACACACACGGACACACACAGTGCACACACACGGACACACACAGTGTACACACACGGACACACACAGTGCACACACACGGACACACACAGTGTACACACACGGACACACACAGTGCACACACACGGACACACACAGTGTACACACACGGACACACACAGTGCACACACACGGACACACACAGTGCACACACACGGACACACACAGTGCACACACACGGACACACACAGTGTACACACACGGACACACACAGTGCACACACACGGACACACACAGTGTACACACACGGACACACACAGTGCACACACACGGACACACACAGTGTACACACACGGACACACACAGTGTACACACACGGACACACACAGGCACACACACGGACACACACAGTGTACACACACGGACACACACAGTGTACACACACGGACACACACAGTGCACACACACGGACACACACAGTGCACACACACGGACACACACAGTGCACACACACGGACACACACAGTGCACACACATGAGGCACAAACAGAGATCCATTGTCTGCTCTTTAACAGACTTTGTGAGCAAGTGGTGTTACCCAGCACGAGGGGATGGTGTGGCCAGAACCACGCAAGGCCGCCTTTGTCTCCCCAGTGCTGATTGTTTACACACCACAATAGGCACTTAGTTGAGGCTGAGTCGACCTAGGGGGAGGCCCTAACTGGTTCACATACCAAGTGCCACTGATGTTAGCCGTGGCAGAGAAGTGAGCCCAACTCACTGGGTCATTACTTCTCGCTTCTGTGAATCACTGCAACTACCACACCCTCTTACATACACACACACTGTACACAGACAAAGATCCCCCGTATAGCCTGTTCAGGCAATTATGGCAAGAGTTGTTAGAGAAGACTTTTATGAAGGCCGGAACGGCGTACGAAGAAGAGGCTACGTGTGCCTAGGATCACGCCCGGCCGCCTTTGTCTCCCCAATAATTATGTTTCCACGCTGCACCAGGCGGAGACGCAAGGCAGGTTCAGATATTCGTCACTGATGTTAGCCGTGAGCGGCTATCGAACTCCGCTCGCCCCCGTTTGTAGCGCAGCGTGCTAACCACTGCGCCACCGCTCCTCTAACCCGCCCATTCGCCCTCGATGTCGTCCCTCGTGTGTGCGGGCCCCCGAGAGAGGGGTGGTGAGTGTGGGGTGAGAAGGAGCTGTGAGGTGAGCGATGGGGTGAACGCGAGGGCGAGTGTGCGCACGCTGTCTGCAGGGTGGCGGCGAGTGTTTAGATGAAGTATCCACGGAGAGCCGTTTATGCGGGGAGAGATCGCAGCGTTCTGGAATCATCATAATATTATTATTAATCCTCTTTGTTTATCCCAGGAAAGTCTCACACAGAGTCTCGTGACTTATTCTCAAGAGGGTCCTGTTGCTACGTCGGGATGTTTGGCCCAGTCCCGTGAGTGCGGGCGTGTGACTCGCGGCGTACTCGCCATTGTGTTTAACTCGCACAACAGGCAACTTTATTTAGAAATCATCCGAGAGTTTCTACTTTTACGCAGCCGTCATCACCACCACCACCACGTGGCTTTAGGCCATCTCTTCCCCTTGGGTCGCCGGCCTCTGGGTGGCACGCTTATGTCTGACTCGGTAACCTCCCGTCCACCACCACCACCACCACCCTGTACACGACTCCGATGATGATCTTAGTAATGATGACGATAATCCTGCTGCTTCTGCTGATGATAACGACGATGGCGATACTGCTGCTCATGATGGCTATAGACTCGGCGCCGAATCCGACTCGCACAGCGCGTCACGACAAGTCACTCCGTCTCCCACTCTGCGGCTCTAGCTCTCGACCCGCCTCTCTCTTCTCTACTATCGGAGTCGAAGTCAGATCCGCGGGGTTGATAGCCGCCGTGCGCTAACCACTGCGCCACCGCTCCGCCGCGTACGCATCTTAGAACGAGTACCACTTTGTTGTGCAATGTCCCTGCCATGGAAATGCGGGATACCCAGCACTGCCTCAGGACTGCAAACAAAAGTGAGCACCGCGCAACGCTCGTTTAAGCAAAGGGAACCTTTTACCTCTAAACAACAACAACAACAATCGTGATGATGATGATGATGTCATGAGGCGCACGGTCACCCACGGCTTGTGAGTGGCCGTGCGGAGCTCGCAGTGTCGCTCGAAAATCCGACGACAGCGGCGGGGCCTTAAAGAACGCGACGAGGCGTTCGGTGTCTCTGCAAAGTCGGCGTAGAGCGAAACGAAGCAGCGGGGCGATCGCGATGGTGGTGGCGGTGACCGCGTTCCAGACAGAGGCGGGGGCTGCCACGAGTGGCCACGCGCCCGCTCCTCGGTGGGGAGACGACGACGAGGATGAGGATGATGAAGAGGTTGTAAGTCGCTGCTGCTGCTGTTGCTGCTCCTGCCAGGACGACTCTCTCGCTCGCTCGTTATTTTGGCGACGATTCCTAAAACGCAGCCACGCGTGCCTCCTCACGTGAGCCCGGACGTTTCCAGTGCAAAAAAAAAAAACGAGCGAGAGAGAGAAACGCAAACCCGTTCGTAATCTGTGCAATTAAAGAATACAAATTAACGGACTGCGGTTGGCGGCGACTCACAAACGTCAACAAGACGGCCGCGTTGGTCATTAGCGGCGCCTCGCAATCGGCCCCCCAGTAAACACGCACTCTTCCACTGTAGCGGCACAACCTCGTCTTTTGCTTTCCAATCGCCACGTTCCCAGTCGAACGTCGCTTGTTCGTTCACCTCCTCGGGTTCAAATCGTCCACGGGCCACAGCAGAGATCGGCGCCACCCACCTAAGGTCGCCAAACTCTCTCGAGCCGCACGCGCATCGATCGATCGATCGACCGATACGGCCCACGAGGTGTGAATTGATAACGCCACCTCATTCGTACGGCTGCTGATGTAGGCGCAGAGCAGCAGCGACGATGTCACACCCAGGTGGTCAAGCCAGACAACCGCGTCAGGAGCAGCGCGGTGTGTCGCTGTCATGATGTCTCTTCGGAATTGGGTCGTTGCACATTGTGCGGTCTGTTCTGGACGACCACGGTCGTACATCACTGGAAATTTTTTTTTTATTCCGTTTGTGCATCGGGTATCCGCATCTGCCTCTCGTTCAAACGGAGCACAGCATCGGTCACTGCGATTGGCCACATCGCCGACTGTGGAAGCGCTACGCCAAGACGCCACCGCAGGTGCGAGCGACGGAAGTCGTGGCAACGTCTCCGACTCGGTGGGATGTGCGCGTTGCGGGCTGCGGCGCCTCGGCCTGGGACAACGCGGCAGTCAGGGCACACTCTCTCACCACGGGTGAAGCAATCGCAGAGGGGACTCAGAATAAAGTCGCGTTGCTGTTACGGAGCCGAAAACCCCGTTGTGGAAACCGGGGAAATTGATCAGAGGGGTTCCCCTTTGCGAGGACAAAGCGCGTGGTTGGAAACGAGAATCGGCGATGCGTGTGTATGGTTGTTATTCCTTGGCGGTATTTATTTACGGCGGAGCCGTGTCGAGCAGCAAGCACGGATATTTTGCCCAACCCTTCCACTTCTTTCGTGTGTTCTTCCGAAGGCCACGCAGTGTTGTTCACGGGTTCTCGGTCAACAAGTCTGACCGTTTCATCTCATCCACACCGCATGTCTCGCCACAACAACACACTCACATCCACTCAAGTCACTCAACCGCTCACTCACCCACTCATCCACTCGCTTAACCGCCCACTCACCTGCTCACCCACTCACCTACTCACCCACGCACTCACCAACCCACTCACCAACTCACCCACGCACTCACCCACCCACACTGTACGTCACAACATTTCTCTGTCTCGCTTATCCCCCTCGCACTGCTCCACGTTGGAATTGCCTCCATCCCGCCATCATCATCATCGGGTATTCCCCCCACAACCTCTAGTAACAATAATAACATTGCTCAAGTCAAGACACCTATATATATTACAAACTTTCTATATTACAACTTTGGCAGTGCGGATTGTTGCTGGCCCGTGCTCAGCGACTGCGTTTAACAAATGACGGAGCTCTGGGGGTTTCAGTCTCGGCGATTCGTGCGTTCCCGAGGTGTCGGGGTTGCCTTGTTCACGACTGTATGCCCATCTTGAGATCCTGCCCTCTCCTCCTCCTCCACTCCACTACCTCCAGCAGCCATTCCTCACCACCCCGGCCACGTCCTCGACCCCCCCCCCACCACCTCACCCCGGCCCCCACCACGAGCCGGTCTGCGCGCACTGTAAGTCAGCATCTGGAAGTCATTAGCGAAGTCGCCTTTGCTAGGATTGCCGCTGCCCGGGAGAGTGGGCAGCGAGGAAGAGGGAGGAGGGAGGGGGGTGGGGCTATGGGCACGAGGGCTTGTTGTGACGAACCCAAACAGACACACACAGACACATACACAAAGACAAAGATCTCCCGTATAGCCTCCACACGCTGATGGGGGGTGCGAATGCAAAGACATACACACGCGCACTCACGCACACACTGACACATACAGACACAACAACAACAACCGCCGTTCGCCACTAAGTGGCGGTGACGTCGCCACGGCGGTTGTGCCAGGCTAGGTGCGTGTTGAGGGCACGTGCAGTATCGAAGGCTCGCTGGCAGGAGGACACGGAACAGACCCAGGTGCGATGGGTTGACCGACTGAGATGAAAAACACACACACGGGGACTTGGGATTTGGGATTTGGGATTTGGGATTTGGGTTCGCACACTTACACAAAGAACGAGATCACCAGTATAGCCTCCACCGGCTGTTGGAGGAAAGTGCTTTTACCGAGGACCTATGATGAATATCCATGAACACTTACACACAGGCTATGACAAAGGCCCCCCGTATAGCCTTTACAGACGATTGGGACAAGTGCTGTTAGCGAGCACCTATGAAGGCTGGCAGGGTTCACGAGGTGGGGGGGGGGGCGATGGGGTGCAGCCAAAAGTGCGCTAACCACTGCGCCACCGCCCCCCCTAAAAAAACAAAGACACACACGCACGGGCACACATATACATACAAAGATCCATCTATAGCCTTTATAAACACGTACACATAAACACACAGAACCACGCACAGTCGCACGCACATAAGCGAAAAGACTCGCGTATAGCCAAGTAAACACACGTGGACATAGACAAAGACACAGGCATATTCAGTACGGTACGTACAAATAGCGTGCACACATTAGCACACACACACATATATACACATCTGCACGAACACACGTAGAGACATGAGCAGAGACACGAAGACACACGAACAGACACGCAAACAGACATCGGCCGTTCACCACTATGTGGAGGTGACGTCACCACGGCGCCTGTGCCAAGCTAGGTGCACTTTGAAGCTATCGCGTGAAGTGTGGAAGGCTCGCTGGCAGGAGGTCACGGGACAGACCCAAGTGCCGTGGGTTGACCGACTGAGATGACTGGCAGATGCACCACCAGCTGTATTCCGCACTGTGCCAACTCGCTGCGTTTTATACTCCCGGTGCTCCGCTCGTTGTTGTGAGCGTCGCTCCTCTGCCCTCCGCTGTTGTTGGAGGGTGACTGCCTCCAACTGCCCAGTTGCGTCCTTCACGAGCCTCCTCCTCCACAGCCATCTGCACAAAGACAAATAATCCTCTTTTAGCCTCAAAACACTTTTGGGGCAAGTGCTGTTAGCGACCAGCTATGAAGACCAGCACGGTACACGAGGGCGTGAGTGGCCAACACCACGCCCGACCGCCTTTGTCTCCCCAGTGGCGATGTTTACACACCGCACCAGCTATTTATTTAAGGCTGAATCGACCTAGGGGAGGCCCGGGGCCGGTTTAGATAATCGTCACTGGTGTTGGCCTGAGTGGGAATCGAACTTGGGTCGCCAGGACACAGATATGCTAAGTGGTGGTGACGTCACAACGGCGCCTGTGCCAGGCTGGGTGCACTTTGAGGCCACATGAAGTGTGAAAGGCTCGCTGGCAGGAAGTCACGGGACAGACCCCGGTGCCATGGGGTGACCGACTGAGATGACTGGCGACACATAGGCACACACTTTTACACACAGAGATAAACACAAACAAAGATCCCCCGTATAGCCTGCAGAGACTGTTGGGGCAAGTGCTGTGAGCGAGGGCCACACAGACACGCACACATACACAGATAACCCTCTGCATTCGCGTGCTTGCAGACGAGTAGCAGCACACCGCAAGTATGTCGCACAACGCCACCGACACACCCAGCTGCGCGTGTGTGGACATTACCACACACGCACACAAAGACAAAGACCCCCCGTACAGCCTCAACAGATTGTTGGGGCAAGTGCTGTTAGCGAGTAGCAGCACCTATGAAGGCCGGCACGGCGCACGAGGGTGGCTGGCCAGCGCTGCGCTCCACCGCCTTTGTCTCTCCATTGGTGGAGGTTTCAGAATGTGAATATTTTTGTGTGCTGGAGAAATCCGATGAGCTACGAAGCTCGTTTGCACAGATCTCCAGTCGTGGCGGATCAGAACGTTACAACCACAGTACCAAAACACGATAGGAATGCAACGTATGAAATGGTAAACAAATCACTGACAAATATACAATAAAACTAATCTTTACCAGGTAAAGCCCACTGAACTATTAACGTATTTTTCAGAAGCGACAACGTGGCGTATTGTGCTGAAATGTATAGCAGCAAAATAATCTCAATAATGTAAATGTACCAGGTACTGTACTCATTTGAGGCTGAGTCGACTTAGGGGAGGCCCACGACCGATTCAGATAATCGTCAATGATGTTGGCCGTGGGAGAGATTTTAACTCGAGTCGCCTGTTTTTTTTGTTAGCTAACCACTACACATCCTCTCCAGTTACCCATTACCACCCACAGATACAGAACCAATACCACACACACAGCATTGATCACACACACACACAACCAGATACATCAATACCACACACACAGCATTGATCACACACACACACAACCAGATGCACCAATACCACACACACAGCATTGATCACACACACAACCAGATGCACCAATACCACACACACATCATTGATCACACACAACCAGATGCATCAATACCACACACACAGCATTGATCACACACACAACCAGATGCACCAATACCACACACACAGCATTGATCACACACACAACCAGATGCATCAATACCACACACACAGTATTGATCACACACACAACCAGATGCATCAATACCACACACACAGCATTAAGCACACACACAACCAGATGCATCAATACCACACACACAGCATTGAACATACACATACACAACCAGATGCACCAATACCATACACAACATTGAACACACGCACACAACCAGATGCATCAATACCATACACGCAGCCGTTACTACACAAAGGCAGACTCCACGTACACCCAAAATCACAACCTCCACACCTCTGAAAACAAAAAAGCAAAAGTCCCCCGTGTAGCCTTATTAGACTGTGAGGGCAAGTGCCACCCACCCGCTCGTGTGCCAGAACGGCACACGAGGGGTAGGGTGGCCAGCACCACGCCCAGCCGCCTTTGTCTCCCTAGTGGGCATGTTTAGACTCCGCACGAGGTACTCATTTGAAGCTGAGTCGACTTAGAGGAGACCCAGAACCGATTCAGATAATCGTCACTGGTGTTTGCCGTGAGCGGGAATCGAACTCCGGTTGCCGGTTCGTAGCACAGCCCGCGAACTGCTGCACCATGAAGTATAGCCAATACATTCTCCACTCTACCACGCACACACACCACTCACTCTACCACACACACACACCACTCACCCTACCACACACACACACACCACTCACCCTACCACACACACACACGCCAAACACACGTGTACACCACCCGACCATACCCACACACCTTACGACAGACACACACCACTCACACCAGTCAACCACTCACACACAACCATACCACCCACAAACCACTCTATCCCACACACACACACACACCCTTGACCCTAACACACACACACCACGCACACACGTGTACACCACCCTACCATACCCACACACCTTACCACACACACACACCACACACCTTACCACACACACACAACCATACCACGTACACACCACTCTATCACACACACACACACCCTTGACCCTAACACACACACACCACGCACACACGTGTACACCACCCTACCATACCCACACACCTTACCACACACACACACACACCTTACCACACACACACACCACACACACACACACCACACACCACACACACACACCACACACACACACACCACACACACACCACACACACCACACACACACACACAAACCACACACCACACACACACACCTTACCACACACACACACACACACCACACACACACACCACACACACCACACACACCACTCACACCAGGGGGCTTGGCTAAGTGTGACCACTCCACTTGTGCCGACCCCGCACACGGGAGAACTCCCCCCCCCCCTCTACCCCCCCTCTCACCCTCCTCTCACCCTCCCACCCCCTCTACCCCCCCCTCTCACCCTCCTCTCCCCCCCCTCTCACCCCCCTCTCACCCTCCTCTTTCCCCCCCTCTCCCCCTCCCTCCTCTCCCCCCCTCTCACCCTCCTCTCACCCCCCCTCTCACCCTCCTCTCCCCCCCCTCTACCCCCTCTCCCCCCCCTCTCACCCTCCTCTCACCCCCCCCTCTCACCACCCTCTCACCCTCCCTCTCACCCTCCTCCCCCCCCTCTCCCCCCTCTACCCCCCCCCTCTCACCCTCTTCTCCCCCCCATCTCACCCTCCTCTCCCCCCCCTCTCACCCTCCTCTCCCCCCTCTCACCCTCCTCTCACCCCCTCTCCCCCTCCTCTCCCCCCCTCTCACCCTCCTCTCACCCCCCCTCTCACCCTCCTCTCACCCCCCCTCTCACCCTCCTCTCACCCTCCCTCTCACCCTCCTCTCCCCCCCCTCTCACCCTCCTCTCTCTCCCCCTCTCCCCCCCTCTCCCCCCCTCCCCCCCCTCTCACCCCCCTCTCGCCCCACTTTCACCCTCCTCTCTCCCCCCCTCTCCCCCTCCTCTCCCCCCCCCTCTCACCCTCCTCTCCCCCCCCCCCTCTCACCCTCCCTCTCAGCCCCCCTCTCATCCCTCCTCTCTCCCCCCCCCTCTCCCTCCCCCCCCTCTCCCCCCCTCTCCCCCCCCCCCTCTCCCCCCCGCTCCCCCCCCTCTCACCTCCTCTCGCCCCCTCTCAACCCTCCTCTCGCCCCCCTCTCCCCCCCCACTCTCCCCCCCTCTCCCCCCTCTCCCCCCGTCTCCCCCCCCCTCCCCCCCTCTCACCCCCCTCTCGCCCCCCTCTCACCCTCCTCTCTCCCCCCCTCTCCCCCTCCTCTCCCCCCTCTCCCCCTCCTCTCCCCCCCTCTCACCCCCCTCTCGCCCCCCTCTCACCCCTCCTCTCCCCCCACCTCTCACCCTCCCTCTCTCCCCCCCTCTCCCCCTCCTCTCCCCTCCTCCTCCTCCCCCCATCTCCCCCCTCTCCCCCTCCTCTCGCCCCCCTCTCACCTCCCCCTCCCTCCCCCTCTCTCCCCCCTCTACCCCACCTCTCCCCCCCTCTCCACCCCCCTCTCACCCCCCTCTCTCTCCCCCCCGTCCCCCCCTCTCCCCCCCTCCCCCCTCTCACCCCCTCCTCGCCCCCCTCTCACCCTCCTCTCTCCCCCCCTCTCCCCCTCCTCTCCCCCCCCTCTCACCCCCCTCTCCCCCTCCTCTCGCCCCCCTCTCACCCTCCTCTCTCCCCCCCTCTCCCCCTCCTCTCGCCCCCTCTCCCCCCCTTCTCCCCCCCTTCTCCCCCCCTCCCCATCCTCTCACCCTCCTCTCCCCCCTCTCCCCCTCCTCTCGCCCCCCTCTCACCCTCCTCTCTCCCCCCCCTCTCCCCCTCCTCTCCCCCCCTCTCCCCCCCTTCTCCCCCCCACTCCCCATCCTCTCACCCCCCCTCTCACCCTCCTCTCCCCCCCTCTCACCCTCCTCTCGCCCCCCTCTCACCCTCCTCTCTCCCCCCCCCTCTCCCCCCCCTCCCCCCCTCTCATCCCACCCTCTCACCCTCCTCTCCCCCCCCTCTCCCCCCTCTCCCCCCTCTCCCCCCCTCTCACCCTCTCACCCCCCCCCCTCTCACCCCCCTCTCACCCTCCCTCTCACCCTCTTCTCCCCCCCCCCTCTCCCCCCCTCTCCCCCCCCTCTCACCCTCCTCTCACCCCCCTCTCACCCTCCTCCCCCCCTCTCACCCCCCTCTCACCCTCCTCTCACCCCCCCTCTCACCCTCCTTTCCCACCCCCCCCTCTCACCCTCCTCTCCCCCCCCCCTCTCCCCCCGTCCTCTCTCCCCCCCCCTCTCCCCCCTCTCCCCCTCCTCTCCCTCCCCTCTCACCCCCTCACCCCCCTCTCTCTCACGCACGGCGAGTCGCCTGAGTCAGCTGGGCGACCTCCTCGCTCGCTCCGCCACCACCGCGTGGGTTCAAAACTAACTCCAATGTCGTAGTCACAACCACAACCCCCACACAGGACAACCACAACACTCACACAGCCACAACACTCACTCAGTCACAACCATAACCCCCACTCAGCACAACCACAACACTCACACAGCCACAACACTCACTCAGTCATAACCACAACCCCCACTCAGCACAACCACAACCACAACACTCACACAGCCACAACACTCACTCAGTCACAATCACAACCACAAAACTCACACAGCCACAACCACAACCCTAACACACCCACAACCACAACCCTCACTAAGCCACAACCACAACCACAACACTCACACAGCACAACCTTCACACAGCCACAACACTCACACAGCCACAACACACACACAACCACAACCCCCACACAGCACAACCCTCACTCAGCCACAACCCTCACATAACCACAACCCCCACAAAGCACAACCCTCAATCAGCCACAACACTCACACAACCACAACCCTCATACAGCACAACCTTCACACAACCACAACACTCACACAACCACAACCTTCACACAACCACAACACTCACACAACCACAACCTTCACACAACCACAACACTAACACAGCCACAACCCCCACACAACCACAACACTCACACAGCACAACCCCCACACAGCCACAACCCTCACACAAACACAACCCTCACACAGCCACAACAATCACACAGCCACAACCCTCACACAACCACAACCCTCACACAACCACAACCCTCACTCAGCCACAACACTCACTCAGCCACAACACTCACACAGCCACAACACTCACACAGCCACAACCCCTACACAGCCACAACCTTCACACAACCACAATCCTCACACAACCACAACCCCCACTCAGTCACAACCCTCACACAACCACAACACTCACACAACCACAACCCCCACACAACCACAACCCTCACACAGCCACAACACTCACACAGCCACAACACTCACACAACCACAACCCTCACGCAGCCACAACCCTCACACAGTCACAACACTCACACAACCACAACCCTCACACAACCACAACACTCACACAGCAACAACCCTCACACAACCACAACCCTCACACAACCACAACACTCACACAGCCACAACACTCACACAACCACAACACTCACACAGCCACAACCCTCACACAACCACAACACTCACACAGCCACAACACTCACACAGCCACAACCTTCACACAACCACAACACTCACACAACCACAACCTTCACACAACCACAACACTCACACAACCACAACCTTCACACAACCACAACACTAACACAGCCACAACCCTCACACAACCACAACACTCACACAGCACAACCCCCACACAGCCACAACCCTCACACAAACACAACCCTCACACAGCCACAACAATCACACAGCCACAACCCTCACACAACCACAACCCTCACACAACCACAACCCTCACTCAGCCACAACACTCACTCAGCCACAACACTCACACAGCCACAACACTCACACAGCCACAACCCCCACACAGCCACAACCTTCACACAACCACAATCCTCACACAACCACAACCCCCACTCAGTCACAACCCTCACACAACCACAACACTCACACAACCACAACCCCCACACAACCACAACCCTCACACAGCCACAACACTCACACAGCCACAACACTCACACAACCCTCACGCAGCCACAACCCTCACACAGTCACAACACTCACACAACCACAACCCTCACACAACCACAACACTCACACAGCAACAACCCTCACACAACCACAACCCTCACACAACCACAACACTCACACAACCACAACACTCACACAGCCACAACACTCACACAACCACAACACTCACACAACCACAACACTCACACAGCCACAACCCTCACACAACCACAACACTCACACAGCCACAACACTCACACAGCCACAACCTTCACACAGCCACAACCCTCACACAACCACAACGCTCACACAACCACAACACTCACTCAGCCACAACTCTCACACAACCACAACACTCACACAACCACAACCCCCACACAACCACAACACTCACACAACCACAACCCCCACACAACCACAACACTCACACAGCCACAACACTCACACTGCCACAACACTCACACAGCCACAACCCTCACACAGCACAACCTTCACACAACCACAACCCTCACACAGCCACAACACTCACACAACCACAACCCTCACACAACCACAACACTCACACAACCACAACACTCACACAACCACAACACTCACACAGCCACAACCCTCACACAACCACAACCCTCACACAGCCACAACACTCACACAACCACAACACTCACACAGCCACAACCCTCACACAACCACAACCCTCACACAGCCACAACACTCACACAACCACAACCCTCACACAGCCACAACCCTCACACAACCACAACACTCACACAGCCACAACCCTCACTCAGCCACAACCCTCACACAGCCACAACCCTCACACAACCACAACCCTCACACAGCCACAACCCTCACACAACCACAACACTCACACAGCCACAACCCTCACTCAGCCACAACCCTCACACAGCCACAACACTCACACAACCACAACACTCACACAGCCACAACCCTCACACAGCCACAACCCTCACACAACCACAACCCTCACACAGCCACAACCCTCACACAACCACAACACTCACACAGCCACAACCCTCACTCAGCCACAACCCTCACACAGCCACAACCCTCACACAACCACAACACTCACACAGCCACAACCATCACACAACCACAACACTCACACAGCCACAACCTTCACACAACTACAACCCTCACACAACCACAACCCTCACTCAGCCACAACCCTCACACAGCCACAACACTCACACAACCACAACCCTCACACAACCACAACCCTCACACAACCACAACGCTCACACAGCCACAACCCTCACACAACCACAACACTCACACAACCACAACCCCCACACAACCACAACCCTCACACAACCACAACGATCACACAGCCACAACACTCACACAGCCACAACCCTGACACAACCACAACCCTCACACAGCACAACCTTTACACAACCACAACCCTCACACAGCACAACCCCCACACAACCACAACCCTCACACAGCCACAACCCTCACACAGCACAACCTTCACACAACCACAACCCTCACTCAGCCACAACCCTCACACAGCCACAACACTCACACAGCCACAACACTCACACAGCCACAACACTCACACAACCACAACACTCACACAGCCACAACCATCACACAACCACAACCCCCACACAGCCACAACACTCACACAGCCACAACACTCACACAGCCACAACCTTCACACAACCACAACCCTCACACAACCACAACCCTCACTCAGCCACAACCCTCACACAGCCACAACACTCACACAGCCACAACCCGCGGCTTCTGCTGTCGCTGTTTGCGTTCAAGTTGTCGTCCCTCGGTGGCGGTGGCTCACACCCCCCTCTCACCCCCCCTCACTCCTCTCATCCCCCCTCACCCCCTCACCCCCTCACCCCCCTCACCCCCTCTCACCCCCTCGCCCCCTCTCACCCCCCCTTACCCCTCAACCCCCTCACCCCCTCTCACCCTCTCTCCCCCTCTCACTCCTCACCCTCCCCTCCTCCCCCTCCACTGCCCCTACGCTGCCCCCTCCCCCCTTTTTTGTGCCCGCCCCCCCACCCCGCGTCCTGTCACTTGGAAGTGGCCTGTTTCCTGTCAGCCCGGGACACGGGCAACACTCCCACAGCCACCACCACCACCACAACCACCACCACAACCACCACCACCACAACCACCACCACAGCCACCACCACCACAACCACCACCACAGCCACCACCACAACCGTTTTATCCGCCCCAGTGCGAGGAGGAGGGGGAGGGGAGGAGGGGGAAGAGGAGGAGGGGGAGGAGGGGGAGGAGGAGGGGGAGGAGGAGGGGGAAGAGGAGGGCGAAGAGGAGGAGGGGGAGGAGGGGGAGGAGGAGGAGGAGGAAGAGGAGGAGGGGGAGGAGGGGGAGGAGGAGGAGGCTTCTGCGAGAATCGCTCCTCGCCAATCTTCCCTGAACCTCAAAGGGGACAACCCGGGCCGGAGCGCGAACCGGGACGGCTTCTTCTGCTGCTGCTTCTGCTGCTGCTGCTTCTGCTGCTGCTGCTTCTGCTACTGCTGCTCCTGTTGCTGCTTCTGTCCGTTCCCTAGAGTCTCGTGCCAGTCCTCGCCTGCCTCTCGCCGCCGCTCTTGACACGGAAGAGTCTTCTCGCTCATGTCCTGGCGCGGGATGAGTTGTCGTTTTGCCTTCAGATATCTCCACGGAGCTCATGCATCGACCTCTCTCTCACGCCTCTTCATCAAGCTCACCTCGTCACAGTGACCACCACCAGCGGTTCCTTGTGACCCCCTCTTCGACCGCTCAACTCCTCTGCAGCAACAGTAGCAATAGGCATCCGTCGTATCAGCAGTAGGAGTCACAGTTGTGTCAGCACAAGTATGAGCAACAGCAGTAGTATCAGCAGTTGCAATAATTTATAGCAACAGCAACATTATCAGCGGCAATAGCATTAGCAGTGGTGGTAGTATCAGCATTAGCAGCAGCAAGAGCACCAGTAGGATCATCATCATCATCAGCAGCAGTCTCAGCAGCGTCAATAGTGTCAGAATCAGCAGTCCTGAGCAGCAGCAGTAGAAGCAGCAGTAGCATCAGCAGTAGTGTGATCAGCAATAGTAGTACCAGCAGTAGCAGTATCAAGCAATAGTGGTATCAGCCGTAGTGGTATCAGCAATAGTGGAACCAGCAGTAATAGTGATAACAGTAGTAGTAGTGATAACAGCAGTAGTAGTGGTAACCAGCAGTAGTAGTGGAACCAGCAGTAGTGCTACCATCAGTTCTGCTTGTGAGTCCGTCCGGTGTAAGGGCAGGTTCCCGTGGTTCCCGTGGGGGCGGAGGGGGGACATCACCCCCCGCAGACCCCCTCGACTCTTGCACTCTCGTGCTCTCATCGACTCCCAGACTCTGACCGGCTCACGTCGTCGAGTCGACACTTCTCGACTCTTCCACCGACGCTCGCCTCTCGCCCAGCACTCTCGACGGCCGTTGACCCACCTCGACATTCACACAATCGCAGACTGCCCTCGACTCGACCATTCCTCGACTCTGTCGAGCTCAGCGACTCTCCCGACACTCACCTCTCCTCAATCCACTTGGACTCGTGCATGCTGTTCTACAGAGCTCCACTCTTACCCGCTTACACATCTTATCGACACTGACTAACACCGACTCTCGCGCAGACTGACTGACTACCCTTGGCTCTCACCGACTCTCTCGACACTCCTCGACGTCGCCTCTTCGCTCCTCCGCTGTCATCGTCTCGCCGTGCCGAGACGATTAAAGCTCTCGCGGATTTATCCAGGACGGGTTTAGAGGGGGGGGAGGTTCCTGGGGTTTTTTTTGGGGGGGGGGGGGTGGGTGAGGAGGGGGGGTGAGGAGGAGCGAGCCGGGGACCAGCGAGGGGGATGAGCGATTCTGGACCCCAAGGCGAGGTCCCCCTGCCCCAGGGGGGGCCCATCGGGACCTGTGGCCACCGCCAGCGCAGCCGCTCCTTCACCGTGGCTCCGCGCATCACGGTAACGGTGCAGTAGAGCAAGCGGGCTCGTCTCTCTCTCTGTCTGTGTCTGTGCGTGAGTGTGTCTCTGTGTGTCTCTGTGTGTCTCTGTGTGTGTCTCTGTGTGTCTCTGTGTGTGTGAGTGTGTCTCTGTGTGTGTCTCTGTGTGTGTCTCCGTGTGTGTCCCTGTGTGTGTCTCTGTGTGTGTCTGTGTGTCTCTGTATGTCCCTGTGTGTGTCTCTGTGTGTGTCTCTGTGTGTGTCTCTGTGTGTCTCTGTGTGTGAGTGTGTCTCTGTGTGTGTGTGTCTCTGTGTGTGTCTCTGTGTGTGTGTGTCCCTGTGTGTGTCTCTGTGTGTGTGTCTCTGTGTGTGTCTCTGTGTGTCTCTGTGTGTCTCTGTGTGTGTGTCCCTGTGTGTGTCTCTGTCTCTCTGTGTCTCCGTGTGTGTGAGTGTGTCTCTGTGTGTGTCTCTGTGTGTGTCTCTGTGTGTTTGAGTGTGTCTCTGTGTGTCTCTGTGTGTGTCCCTGTGTGTGAGTGTGTGTGAGTGTAGCGTGTGGCGAGCGTTAGCGCAGTGGTTGGCTCATTGCGCTACGAACCCGGCGATCCGAGAGCGATTCGAGAACACGGCCAATATCAGTGACAAATATCTGAAACGATCCTAGGTTTCCCCCTAGGTCTACTCAGCCTTAAATGAGAACCCGGGCGTGGTTCTGGCCACACCACCCCCTCGTGCGCAGTTCTGGCCTTTATTTGTGCTACTCGCTGAATGTATGCAGAACTTCTTTTGCACCGTACGTAGCCAACCGTGATAATTGGAGGTTCGGGGGAAGGACAACAAACTGAACATAAAGATCAGAAATTAATATCGATGATTTTAAAGTGCATAAGCTCTAGTGGCTTCTAATATCGGAAGCAAGCGCTTTCCAGACGGGCTGCAGAAGCGCATTTGAATGAGCGTTAACAGCACTTGCCCCGACAGCCTGTTAAAGGCTACACGGGGCATATTTGTATTGCGCAACTCATTCTGCGCTGCTGTCATGGTGCGTTCTGTGCCTGTCCAGTGTAAGCAGAGACGGAACGGCCCCGCCGCACGAGTCTATCAAGTGACGAGCGGTGACATTCAGCCCGTCGGCCTAGCGCTCCGATGCGTTCCAGTGACATTTCTCCTCTTTTGTTGTTTTACACAAAACTCTTCACAGCCGTTAGTCTGGTTCTTACCTCGTGTCTATGTCGGGTGAGATCGCGTCGTGGAGTGTTCAACGAGCAGAAGCCTCCACGACCCGACCGAGCCAATCGATTCAAGTCGTCACGTGGACAAATGTCCCCATCGATATGGTTTCTTCAGCAACACCGGAGGAGGGCGGGGGGGGGGATGCTGAAAAGCGAGCAAAATTAGTTTGACAACTTTGTCCGACGTTTCGCTGGAGATTACATCCAGCATCATCAGGCGTTAACAACAGCGCCTTATTTAAGCGGCAAAACCCTCGAGCGGATTCGATTTCACTGGGACTCATCAGCAGGCCCAGGCCCTGTTGAAACGAACCCTGGGCCGATCAATGACGGGCCGACTGCGATGTTGAGCGGAACTTGCTCGTGATGCGCGTTGCGTGGACACGTGACGGGTTTCATTGTCGACGTACCGAGATTGTACTGCCGCTTAATTAGCGCGCTAATTATTCACCCACGTGCGGCCTCCACTCCAGGCGCGTCGTGCATGTGGATACAGCGGCTCCATGTCTCTCCACATGGTTCCGTGTGGCTCCACGTGGTACCGTGTCACTCCACGTGGTTCCGTGTGTCTCCACGTGGCTCTACGCGCAGGGGTTTTGCGCGTCACGAGCTCTATAGATGTAGTCAGTGGTTGTGTCACTCTGCACGTGAATTTTGAAATAGCTGAAATCTCATGGGATCGGGATTCTCTGAGTTCACAGCACGTGGCCCCGTGTTCAGCGTCAGCCGTGAAGCGCGGGCTGACCGGTAGGGATTGGGATCATTGGTCGATGAGACTATTTCGCGATAGATCGATGAGCTTATGTGACGATGTATGGATAGGTCGGTTAGATTACGGAGCGATGGACACAATGGAATGCTGTAGCAGCGATGGGATGATAGCCCAATGAGACGATGGCAAGACGGTGAATTTGGAATGAATCGGAATAACGGAGGCGGAGTGGCAAGAGACGAGGCTGGCAGCAGTGGGGACACGGCAGACGAATTGATGCCGGCGGGGAGGGAGGTGGTGGTGGTGGGGGGGGGGAACCCGAGACCAACCGAACCCGAACCGAACCGAACCCGAACCGAACCCGAACCGAACCGGGCACCCGTACACGAGATCAAAACACGGCGGCGCCTCGCGTGCCGGGCACAAACATTCGGCTTCCTCGCCCGCCTCCTGCCTCCCGCGAATGAATGAATGAGCTCCTTTGAGGACCTCCGGCTGCCTAAATTTGGTGGGGAATGCGGTCGGGTGCGCGGCGGAGGAGGCGCGCGTGGGACGCGGTGGCACGGCCACGTGTGGAGTCGGTGCCGCGGCGAGGTGGCGGGTGGATGGATGGGGGGTCGGCGGTGGGGAGAGAGCGAGGAGAGGGGAGAGAGGGGGGATGGGAAGGGAGAGTGCGAGCCAGGGCGGAGGGAGATGGAGAGAGAGGGGGGGACGAGAGAGATATATTCCCGGATTAAATGGAGGAGTGGAATCTCTCTAAACATCGCGGGGGTGAGATTCTCGACGCGCTCCCGAGTCGTCGGTGAGGCGCCCCCTCCCCCCGGGTTCATCACGGGGGGGGGGGGGGGGCGAGGCAGTCGGAGGCTGGTGCCGAGATTTTAAAACAAAAGCGCACGCTTAGCTCAACGCACACGATCGTAGTAATAATAATAAAAAATAGTGACGATGATGACGGTGATGGTGGCAACGGGAATGCACTAGCCGAACGAGGCTATAAACAGCCTTCAGCAGCAGCATCATAAGCAGCACAAATACCTCAACACATCCGTCAATAACACTGCCATAGCTATGAAGGGTCATTGCCAGAAACGTCGTCCATTATATATTTTTCTCAAGGGCACACACACAGTGTTGGTATTGACGAATGTCTTGAAGGTTGTTGTTCATTGTGTCCGTGCACCACTGGCAAGGCAGCATCATCAACAACAATGTCATTCATGAGCAGCAGGAGCATCATCAGCAGCGTCGTCGTCATCGTCATCAGCGATTAGCACGGTTGGCTACGTACGGTGCGAAAGAAGTTCAACATACACACATCACCAACAGCAAAGACAACAGCATCGTCATCATCAGAATCATCAGCAGCAGAATCAGAAGGAGCCATTGTCTATCCACTGCTTGATGAAGGCGACCCTACACTGGAGTGAGCGGGTTAGGGCTCGGGGTACGGCTGGTACGAGTGGCTGATTGGCTAATTGGTGACGGTTAAGTTCAGTGGTGAGTGATTGACTGGTAATTATTATCTGGTGGTGCTGCGTCGGCAGTGGTGCACAACCAACAACAGCAACAACTCAACACGTCCCGCGTCAATAACTACACCGCAGTGTGTGTGGCCTTCAAAGGCACATATACAATAGACGACGGTTCGGGTCATGGCCCTTCTTCACAGCACATAGAAAGGTCGGATAGGAGTCCTCCTCCGCCTGTCACGTGGTTGGTGTGCCAGCACGTGGCGGCGCGGACGCGGGGTCCGCGTGACCGAGCAGGACCGAGGCCGGGGGAGGGGGGAGCAGCGCCCCCCTCCCCCGGCCCTCCCCCTCCCCTTCCTCTCTCATTGTTCTGCCCTTCCTGGAGGCCCGCCGCGCCGTGGGCAGGCAGGCAGCGCCGTCGTGTCGTGGCTCTCACCGATGCTCCTGCGTTGCCGATTAAGGTACCGCGTCGGCCCATACCGGCCTCGACCGGACCGGACCGGTTTCCACAACCTATTTTTGTTTACACACTTGGCTGGGTACACAACGTCAGACGGCCAGCAACAAACGGCACCATCGATGTTACAGCGCTAGATACGAGCGTAACGCGTTTCTTGAATTGGGCGAGGTTGTTATAAGGCATTGGGGAAGAGACGACGGTGATGATGATGGGAGAGGGAATTCCGAAGTGGAGCAGTGCGGGGGAAGAAGCAGAGAGAGAAGTGAGTTGACCTGCAGTGTGGTGAGTGGGTGCTGGGTGAGTGGTGGGTGACTTAGTGAGTGGATGAATGAGTGAGTGGCTGGATCAGTGATTGTTTTTGTGACCTGCAGTGTGGTGAGTGGGTGATGGGTGAGTGGTTGGGTGACTTAGTGAGTGGATGAATGAGTGAGTGGCTGGGTCAGTGAATGTTTTTGTGACCTGCAGTGTGGTGAGTGGGTGATGGGTGAGTGGGTAGGTGACTTCGTGAGTGGATGAATGAGTAGAGTGGCTGGGTCAGTGATTGTTCTTGTGACCTGCAGTGTGGTGGTTGAACCAAGTTCACGGCAACAGTAGCTATGGCCGTAGCGATCGAAGACTGATCAGGGTGGCCGTCGGATGCGAATCGTGACCCGTGCGACAAGCGGCGAACGCGCTGCCACGAAGCCACGTGACAGCCCTGGTTGTCGGATGAGACGCCACTCCGAGTCCCTGCTGTGTGATCTCAGATTGTAATGCGAAGACTTACGTATTGACAAAGATCCCCCGTATACCATTGGAACCTCATTTGCCAGTAGAAAAATATGATAATTGGTTTTTTACCCTTTTAGCTGTCTCGGGTGTGGACCAATCAACTTCAAGGACAGTGCACACATTATCAGAGTTGTGTTTTTTGTTACATTACGACTGCAGGTATTGTGGTCTATGCAAACATGACTCCTTGTAAAAAAGGTGTCAGTTTTGTTGCCAGATAAAAGGGTAAAACCCCAATTATCATCCCCCGTATAGGCTTAACATGTTGTTTGGGGCAAGTAGCGTTCGCGAGTAGCACCTGTGAAGGTCGGGGTGGGTGGGTGGCCAGCGGCACGCCCGACCGCCATTGTCTCCCCAGTGGCGATGTTTACAGACAACGGCACCGGGCACTCATTCGAGGTTCGGTCGACTTAGGCCCAGGACTGTAGCGCAGAGCGCGAACCGCTCTCCACCATATAGACACCAAAGACAAAGATTCACCGTGTAGCCTTAACAGACAGCTGGGGCAAGTGCTGTGCGCGCATCTACGAAGGCCAGCACAGCACGCGAGGCGGTGGGCAGGAGCACGCCCGGCCGCATTCGTCTCGCGGCGCACGCGCGGCTCACAGGGGCTCGGTGCCGCGTGGCTCCGAGTCGCGAGGTGGAGTGCCTCTTCCCTCCTCCTCCTCGGGGCGCGCACCGCGACTCCGCTGCGTTGTTGGCATCGGCGCCCGAGCGCACAGAACAACAGCGCAACGCTTTCGTCCATTCAGTGGCTTCACAGTGAAAAAAAACGTATCGTAGGCGACGTTTCGGGCAATGGCCCTTCGCCTTCATCGCACATAGGCCAATGGAGGGGCAGAGTGGACGATAAGAGTTGGAGACTGCGCGTGTTTACACCGTGGGGCCTGGGGGTGAAAATTATGACATTTAAAAAAATGCTTTCTAATTTAACCAGTTTTTAAACTGGCACGTGAATAATTACGCTCACCGTATGCGTTTCATAACAAACCCTTCACTAATCACAAACCTATTACAGTACTCCTACTAAATGCGCTCATTTACATTCAAATCTAAATGTTCAGCAGCACACTGAACTTGCAAGGCATAAACTCGCCGGTTCAATTCCAATTGAAACGATGGAGCAGGCTTCTCAAATGCCCTCCTCCCCTCCACCGCCTTTGTCCACCCTGAGGTGTGGATGGGTCCACCGCAGTTCGGTCGATCGGCAAGGTCGCTTGTGGTAAAGTGTGGGCACCTCGCCTCTCACAACACGTCTGCTCAGCGTGGAAGTGTAGACCAAACACTACTCGACAGTTTGCTGTCGTGGATGCCCTTTCACCGGCGGGGGCGTCAGCGAGCAATTGCAGGGCTGCGCCTCTATCTCGTTGTAAAAGAGGAACACGTCTTCTTTAATGCGGCATAGCGAAGAGAACATCTCTGCTATGAAGAAGACTGTTTGCCGAAACGTCGCCTATTAAATATTGGTTTCCTCTTAGGGTATTCCGCTGTTTTCTACCCGCTCTAGACCCCCCCCCCGCCACCTTCCTCAGCCCCCTCCATGGACCCCACCCGCCCATTGTGACCGCGTCAACGTCGCATGCCTCCCTCTGACTCGATGAGCCTCGGGGCTTTCGGGAAGAATGGGGACCGGGAGATCGAGGCAGAGAGATGGCACGCGAACTCGTCTGCTGCGTCTCGTCGCCACTGGGACTTCACGCCAACACTGCACAGTCCAACCCGTGCGCGTGCGTCGTGGTGCGAGCTGCAGTGCACGTGTCTGCCTGTGTATGTGTGTACAGTATATCAGCACTTGCCCCAACGATATTTGAAGGCTATACTGGGGGATCTTTGTCTCTGTGTGGGGAGCGGTAGTGTAGCGGTTAGCGCGCTGCGCTATGAAGCCGGTTACCCGAGGTTCGATTCCGGTTCACGGCCAACACCAGTGGCGATTATCTGAACCGGTCCTGGGCCTCTCCTAGTGTCGACTCAGCCTCAAATGAGTACCTGGTGCTATTTGGAGGTATCAGCGCTGGGGAGACAAAAGCGGCCGGGCGTGGTGCTGGCCACCCACCCCCTCGTGTGCCGTGCTGGCCATCATAGGTGCTCGCTAACAGCACAGCCTGTTAAAAGGAGATATACGGGGGATCTTTGTGTATTTGTGTGAATATACGTGTGTGTGTTTGAGTCAGTGTGTTTGTGTACACTGTATTTGTGTGTTACCTAATGTAACTATTACGTAATCATCTCCGTGTATTCGTATATACAGAGCGATGGCGCTGTGGTTAGCGCAATGTGCAGACCACAGCAAACTCAGCCATTCCCCGAAGTGAACTCAACCTTCATCGAACACACAGTGCACGTGTACACCTCAGTGGGGAGACAAAGGTGGCAGACGGGCGCATTGTCCGGACAGTGTACAAGCAAACTTCCCATGCTTTTTCGATTTAAAGCTTTCGTGACTGCAGGGATTCATCTTCTTGGTTCTTTCGGTAAAGTTACGTAGAAGGGAAATAATAATAAAATAATAAAAATAAAACATAATAAAATACAATTCTCACGACGTTTCGGCCACAACGCAAGCAGCCGTCCTCAGGTGCAAGCAGCCGTCCTCAGGTGAATAACAGACCTGTTCTTCACCTGAGGACGGCTGCTTGCGTTGTGGCCGAAACGTCGTGAGAATTGTATTTTATTATGTTTTATTATTTATTATTTTATTATTTCCCTTCTACGTGACTTTACCGAAAGAACCAAGAAGATGAAACTTCCCATGCTTTGTCTTATGAGCAGAGAGTGGTGGCTCTCATGCGCTCTCTGGTGATTGTGTGTCGTGCATGATGAGGGTGAGGGCCTCCCCTTGGCACGGGACGAGGAGCAGTTGCCGTGGGGCGCACGCGGGGCCCTCGCTCCCAGCCGGGCCACGCGGGCAGCCCGCTGCTCGCTTGTCACGTGACATGCCCGCGGTCTACTGACGCTGCCGCCGCTGTTGTCGTCGTTGACGATTCGGCGTCATCATGCTGCAGCTCGTGGATATTCCACAATCCGATGCCAGGGCGAGTCTATCCATAGCAGAGCCATTGTTGGACTCCCCCCCCCCCCCACACAAAGTGGTACTGATTTTATCGACCCCAGGATTTGAACTCGCATTCTTCCGATTGCGGGACGCTCGCTCTACTGAGCTACCCGGCCTCCCGTTGCTTATTTCTACAATTGTATCTGCGAATGTTTTACCTGTGTGTCCCAATGTGGCCGACCATCGTGCATAGAACTGCTGCTCTATGTGCTAACGTGGGGCTCCAGTTAGCGGCAGAAGGCAGTGCAATGCGTTTGTTGTACTGCACTGTCTATGCTCCGACGTTTATACTCCCCACTTCCCACCGCCAGCGTGGTGAAGTATGGTCAAACAGCCCAGCCGCGTATCCCGCACTGCGTGAAAAGACTCTCATCCAGCAGTGGATAGAGAACGGACTTGTAAACCAATAACACTGTCGCGGAGAGGAATGCATCGAGCAATGGTCCTTTTTTTACAGCAGAACTCACGAAGGGCTATTGCCCGAAACGTCGGCTGTTATAGACACGGTGCTGTGATCTGTGCACCACTGCCCGGCAGCGCAATGTCAAAATGGGACCTTTTTTGCCAGTATCAAGGTATGAAAAAATAAGAGTAGGTTTTACCCTTTCCAGCAATACAAAATAGGAGGTGTTAAGACGTTCAAACACCAAACATAATATCCCTTTGCAAGGAATCGAGTCTGCATTAACCACGCTCACTTGTGGTGAACACGCAAACAAAGCCTGCTCTGATGATAATTCAATATGATGCATTGTCTTTGAAGCCGATTGATCTGCACCAGAGACAGCCTCTGCCGGGCTTCTTCTCGGCAGCGTCAGACCAGAGGACGACGCCAAAAGGCGACCAGTCGCCTACGAGTGGCGTCACCGGGGTGCTACATCGACGAGCTGAAACCGTGGCCCCCCGCCACGAGACCGTGGGCCCCCACCACCAACAGGGACGAGTTGAACTTCGCTTGAGCCTCGTGTGGCAGCAACAGCTGATGGAGTGGCGTCTCCCCATTGGTCAACGCGCTCCGAAATCTGGGTCGATGTTGTAGGCTGGGGCGGGGAGGTACGCACGGGTTCACGGTGGGGGGCTGAGCCCGGTGGGGTGGGTCCTGGAGGGGGTTGGGGGTTGGTCCGGGGGCTCGTTCCACCCAGCACAGCCACGCGTCACCGCCGCAGTCGTCGCGGGGAGCTCTCCTCGGTCTCGCGCGCGTGCCCAGTCACGCGCGCGGCGTGCCCGCTGAGGCGCGCGGGCACGATGGATGCACGGCGACACGAAGACACTGATGTCACGTGTGACGCTTTGAAGGCGCACGAGGGGGTGGATGGCCAGTGCCACGCCCGGTCGCCTCTGTCTCCCAAGCGGCGATGTTTACACACCGGACCAGGCACTTATTTGAGGCTGAGTCGACATAGGGGAGGCCCAGGTCGAACTCGGGCAGCCGGGTTCGTGGCGCAACGTGCTAACCGCTACGCTGCCGCTCCCCGCACGCCACGCAAAGACGCGCAGTCATCACAGCTGACTACAGTGCTCGTAACCTGACACTGCCTGGGCCTCGGGGCTGCTTCTGCTGCAGTAGCTGCGCAATCAGTGGCAGTGGCAGCGCCGGGGAGTGACAGCACCCTGGGGGGAATGCTACGACCTGTTCAGACTGGCCCCCTGCACCCAGCCCCTGCCACTGGTCCCCTGCACCCAGCCCCAGGTCCCCTGCACCCAGCCCCTGGTCCTCTGTACCCAGCCCCACCCACTGGTCCCCTGCACCCAGCCCCTACCACTGGTCCCCTGCACCCAGCCCCAGCCCCTGGTCCTCTACACCCAGCCCCACCCACTGGTCCCCTGCACCCAGCCCCAGCCACTGGCCCTCTGTTCTCTGTGCTCCAAACGCTTCAAGGGACCAAAGTTCGTTCGATTCCCGGCCACAGATAATATCAGAGGCGATTGCTATCCGAACCCGTCCTGGGCCTCCCCTGGATCGACTCAGCCTTAAATAATAAGACGTGCCTTGAGCGGCGTGTAAACATTCTGGTGACCCCCAGATCACTCTTGCAAATTACAACTCATCCTGGCCTCTTGAGTGCTCACCTGGTTAAACAAAATCAATTTGACAGTGGAAGAACGCCGGGTATGGTTCATGCCACACCACGCCCGCGGCTGTTGTATCGGCTTCAATAGGTGCTCGCTAACAACACTCGTGTCGGGAAAGCGTCCTACAGCTCGGAGTCCCCGTACTCAAGGCAACGACGGAGGCATTCAACAAAGTTCCCTTCCCGCGGGCCTCAAGGAGGAGCCGTACTCTGGCCCGCCAGGAAAAGCCGGTATCGCAAAGTGCGGACTGATATTACGCCTCTTGTATTATGTGGGTTGAGCGTTGCCCCCTTTCACGTGTGAGTTTTCTCCGGGTGTTCCGGTTTCCTACCGCTTGTATATATAAATACAAACGCAGTTGGCTAAACGCATCTTAATTTGTAGTGAACTGCAGAGCTTGGGCAATTGTTGGTAGCGCCGGCGCCTCGCCGCCTGGCTGCTTCTGCTGCCTTTCCACTCGTCTGCGGCTCCCTCTGCACGTGTGTGGAGCAATGGTTAACGACGATGATCGGGGTGAGATTGATGGAGGCACGAGTCCGCTAAACACCCCCCGAGCGGGCTACAACTCGACCCCCACGTGTCTGTTGTTGTTGTTGCTGCTCGAAGGGACGGCGATGACTCTGGTGAGAAGGAGGTGGTGGTGGTGGTGGGGGGGAAATGGGGCAGGAAGGGTAGAGAACTTCACGAGACGTCTCCCTCTCGGTGCTAGGGCAAACATTGACTCGCGTTTATTTTAGAGCGAGGCGTCTAGAAGCCCCGCGGTACGGCGAGAAGCAGCGGAAACTCGAGTCACTCAGAGAGAAAAAGTTACACCACTCCTCTGACTCTGCTGCGATGATGATATTCATTATCGCCATGTAGTTTATAATGATGATGATAATGTTCTTGATGATGATGTAGTTTATTATGATGATGTTGTGGGTAATGGTCGTGATGATCACAACGACGAGGTTGTTATTGACGATGACCGAGCTGAGGATGGATTTTACCACCCACGACGCACCGACTTGAACTCTCTCGCTCTCTCTCTCTCTCGGCGTCTCTCGCTGTCGGGAGGGACTCCCCCCACCCTCCACCCCGCCCCACCCGGGGCGTCGCGGCGCCAGGGGCTGAGTGATGCCCTCCGGGGGCCCCAAATAAACCCTCGGGGCCCCAAACGCGACCCCAAGGCGCGCATCCACTCCGAGGATGGGGGCTCTACACCAATGTTGTTAGTGGTGGTGGTAATGGATGGGGGCTCTACACCAGTGTTGTTAGTGGTGGTGGTAGTGGATGGGGCCTCTACACCAGTGTTGTTAGTGGTGGTGGTGGATGGGGGGGGGGGGGGCGAGCGGTGGGAGGGCCGGGGGGGGGGTCCTGAGACTCAGTGCGACTTTGCTGGATAAGTATAAGTTATTATTACTACGATGTTTTATTATTATGCAGTACTTTATTGCACGTCGGGCGCCACTGTGGCTAGGAGATGTTAACTACCTCGCCTGGTATACAGGAGGCCGTGGGTTCCATCCCGATCCAGACGCCTGCTGCTGTATATTTGGAGTTTGCGTGTCTATCTCACTCTCTCATCATCATCATCATCACCACGGTGGCTAGGAGATGTTAACTACCTCGCCTGGTATACAGGAGGCCGTGGGTTCCATCCCGATCCAGACGCCTGCTGCTGTATATTTGGAGTTTGCGTGTCTCTCTCACTCTCTCATCATCATCATCATCACCACGGTGGCTAGGAGATGTTAACTACCTCGCCTGGTATACAGGAGGCCGTGGGTTCCATCCCGACCCAGACGCCTGCTGCTGCTGTATATTTGGAGTTTGCGTGCCTCTCTCCCCGTGGTCGTGTGAATTTTTCTCCGGGCCCTCCGGTTTCTCCCTCCACATTTAGAAACAACATCACGCGTTCAGAGTATTTGGCTATTATAAATGTCCGTGTGATGAACCACTTCGTTGAGCGATCGTTTGTGATAGCCAGGTCGCTTCTGAGAAAGAGCTGCATCGCTCAGTGGGCCGTACCTGGCGAAATTAACATAGTGTTGCCTCCTTTTATTGACCGAAATTACCCGAAACGCGCCAACGTCTCGCTCGCTGCATCTCGGAAGCCAAGCCGGTTTGAGCCTGGATAGTGCTTGGATGGGTGTCTGCCACGCGCCACAGGTGGTATCGGCTGCGACGTGGCGTGCACAGCACGATGGCGGTGCAGTAAATCCCACTGTTGTGGAATTTGTGCTCCTGCGTATTACTTCGGCTTTGATCACCAGTTCGAGCGTGGGCTCGAGCGTGGGCTCGAGGCACAGGACTGCTGACTAGTCGAAGCAACGAGTCGCACGTGACGGTGAGGGCAATCGTCGTTTGACATTGGTCGCTCGTTTCCCACCGCTGTGTCCCACTGGGTAGATTGGCCTCACGCGGGCGCAACTTGCGGCCTCATCCTCCACGCGCTCTCCACGCGCTGCTCGCCCTCAATAGGCAGCGACGCGACACACGCCACACAATCACGAAATCCTGCACACACACACACACGCAATTCAATACAAGCACGCACAGACACATACTGCCAAACACACACACGCACGCACGCGGATATGAATGTCTGTACACAGATCACCCCACACGCACCAGACATGTGCACACATACAAATATAAACACGTAGGCAGACGTACATATACAGAGGTAAAAAGACGTGCACACTGACAAGAACAACACAGCGCACGCCACTGGCTACTAAGTGGCTGTGACGTCACCACGGCGCTCGTGCCAAGCTAGGTGCATGTTCAGCCCGTCACTTGAAATGTGAAAGGCTCGCTGCTGGCAGGAGGTCTCGGGACAGACCCATGTGCCATGGGTTGGCTGACTGAGATGACTGGTAGATGCACTGGTAGATGCACCAGCTTTACCCCCTACTGTGCCAACTTGCTTTCATTTTAATCGCCCGGCGCTGCGCTCGTTGTTGTGGGCGTCGCTCCTCTGCCCTCTGTTGTTGCTGGAGGGCGACAGCCTCCAACTGCCCAGTAGCAGCGTCCTTCACGAGCCTCCTGCATAGAGGCTGATCTTGACACCGCTGGTACCAGTCATCGGCAAGTCCACTCAGCTCCACATTCTCCAGTACCGCATCACTCCGTCTCTTCTCCAGCCCGTTTAGCCCCCTTTATGCGGCCAAACAGAAGCTGATTGGGCATGCGGTGGCTGGGCATGCGGGCTACATGACCCAGCCAATGCAGCCTTGCCTGCCGGAGGAGGTCACTGATGGGAATGTGTCCAGATCTTTCAAGGATTTGTGAACTCCTTCACACAATCCAGCCTGGTTAAACTCAGGATGGATCGTCGGCATGCCAGCCTGAATGTTTCTAACTGGAGCAGATGTTTTATTAGAGGAATCCACGTTTCACAAGCATAGAGAAGTGAGGGCATGACTGTGGCCGAGAAGACCCGAAGCTTCGTGCGGAGCGACAGACCAAGTAGCTTCCGCACAGATAATGCCGCCCGACTGATTCGGAGTGAGACCTTTGCTGTCAAACCGAAGCTGGTTACATGGACACACACACGGACACACACACACGGGGTCACTATCACGTGTGCCACTCCCCCACACACGAACACACACGGACACACACACACGGGGTCACTATCACGCGTGCCACTCCCCCCCACACACACACGGACACACACACACACGGACACACATACACACGGACACACACACACGGACACACACACACGAGGTCACTATCACGCGTGCCACTCCCCCCCCCACACACACGGACACACACACACGGACACACACACACACGTACACACACACACAAGGACACACACACACGGACACACACACACACGGGGTCACTATCACGCGTGCCATCTCGTGCCGCTCAGCTCCGCCGCGCGGGTCGCCCCGGGCCCCTCCCTGCGCGTGAGAGCCGGGCCTGGCCGGGCCGGCGACACGAGCGAGTGACTGAGCCCCCCCCCCCCCCCCCACTGTTTGTTGATGTTTGCGTGGAGAAGGACGGCCGGAGTTGGGGGGGGGGGTTCTCCAGGGTCGGGTAATTTCCTCTCCTTTTGCTTTAAGGGGGGGGGGGGGGGTTGAAATTCCGCTGTCGGGCGAGCAGCGGTTATAAATCACGGTCAACCCTGGTCGCCACGGAGAGCGCGGCGCGCGTTCACACGATGTTCGTGACGACGGTCATGATGCTGATGATGGTGGGTGATGGTGGTGATGGTGAGAGTAGCTGATGGTGGTGGTGCGTGATGGTGGTGATAGTGAGAGTAGCTGATGATGGTGGGTGATGGTGGTGATGGTGAGAGTGGCTGGTGGTGGTGAGTGATGGTAGTGATGGTGGTGGTGTGTGATGGTGGGTGATGGTGGTGGCTGCTTTGTGTAGATGAAGGTGGTGGTGTCACAGAACGAGCTGGCCCAACGCAGGTCACGGGGAAATTGCGGTGTGTGTGCAGGTCGATATGCGTGCGGTGTGTAAAACATCAGCACTGGGGAGATAAAGGCGGCCGGGTGTGGTACTGGCCACCCATCCCCTCGTGCGCCGTGCCGGCCCTCACAAGCGCTACTCCGCTTCGAGGCTTGACGGGGATCTCCTGTCTTTGTCTTCCTGCAGGACATGCGCAAGCACGTGATTCTCAACCTGCTGGACACGGAGCGATCCTACGTGGAGTCCCTCCAGCAGCTCGTGGAGGTTCGTACCCTGCACCCGCCATTCCACCTTCGCGTGCCACAGGAGAGGCTCTGTCAGTTACACGGGAGTGGCTTTTGCCCGACTCTGCTGATGAGCACGAAGAAGGTCGAAACCGGGTCAGAGCCTTTATTTGCTTAAACAAGACGCCGCTGCATAGTCTTGGGGTGCAAAGCCAAGGGGGCGATGACCTTTGACACCACGCGTGGTTGTGGATGGCGTGGAGACACGGGGCGCGGGCCTCACCGCGAGCCTGTGCAGCCTCACTCACTCACCTATTCACTCACTCACCCCTTCACTCACTCACTCACTCACCCACTTCACTCACTCACCCCCTTCACTCACTCACTCACTCACTCACTCGCCCACTTCACTCACTCACCCACTTCACTCACTCACCCCCTTCACTCACTCACTCACTTCACTCACTCACTCACCCACTTCACTCACTCAATCACTCACCCCCTTCACTCACTCACCCACTTCACTCACTCACCCCCTTCACTCACCCACTTCACTCACCCACTTCACTCACTCACTCACTCACCCACTTCACTCACTCACTTCACTCACTCACTCACTCACCCCCTTAACTAACTCACTCACTCACCCCCTTCACTCACCCACTTCACTCACTCACCCACTTCACTCACTCACTCACCCACTCACTCACTCACCCCCTTCACTCACTCACTCACCCACTCACCCACTTCACTCACTCACTCACCCACTTCACTCACCCACTTCACTCACTCACCCCCTTCACTCACTCACCCCCTTCACTCACTCACTCACTCACCCCCTTCACTCACTCACTAACCCACTCACCCACTTCACTCACTCACTCACTCACTCACCCACTTCACTCACCCACTTCACTCACTCACCCCCTTCACCCACTCACTCACTCACTCACCCCCTTCACTCACTCACTCACTCACTTCACTCACTCACTCACCCACTTCACTCACTCACCCCCTTCACTCACTCACTCACTCACTCACCCACTTTACTCACCCACTTCACTCACTAACCTACTTCACTCACTCACTCACTCACCCACTTCACTCACCCACTTCACTCACTAACCCACTTCACTCACTCACTCACACCCTTCACTCACTCACCCACTCACCCACTTCACTCACTCACTCACTCACCCCCTTCACTCACTCACTCACTCACCCACTTCACTCACTCACTCACTCACCCCCTTCACTCACTCACTCACTCACTCACCCCCTTCACTCACTCACTCACTCACCCACCTCACTCACTCACCCCCTTCACTCACTCACTCACTCACCCCCTTCACTCACTCACTCACTCACCCACTTCACTCACCCTCTTCACTCACTCACCCACTCACTCTCTCCCTCTCTCCTCCCCCCTCAACTCTTTCATTCCCTCCGCCTTCTCTCTCTCTCCCTGGCATCTCTCCCACACGCTCCTTCCTTCCCTTCCTCCCTCTCTCTTCCCCTTCCTCCAATTGCTCCCTCTCTCTCTCTCTCTATGTTTCCTGACACTGTCCCTCCTCTCCCTCCCTGCCCTCCCTCGCTCTCTACAATAGTTCCCATCTTTCTCATTTCCATCCCTCCCAACACCCTCTTCACCCTCCCTCCTTCCATCCATCCTCTTCTTCCTTCCATCTCGCTCCGTTCTTACTTCCCCTCTCTATCCCTCTATCTAATCATCCTTCCTTCAACCTCGTGCCCTCTCTCCCCTCCCACATCACCGAGTGTCGCGGGGACAGACAGAGATGAGAGACAGAGCAGGAGAGAGCGCGAGAGAGCGAGAGAGAGTCTCTCTCTCTCTCGCGCGAAATAGTTCTGAACCCACGTGCGCGAACAAAGCATTCCTGTGGCGGCGTTCCGATGAGGGAGGTGTTTTGGGTTTCCGGGCCAGAGGAGCGGCGCTCGGAACGGAGCAACGGGGCCGCGTTCCGAGCCGTCGTAGGTGGCGATGCTCCGCGCGCCCGCGCCGCGGCATTCCACGCGCGCCTTTGTATTCCCGCTAACAGGAAGTGTCCGGCTCGGCCGCGCTCAGGAATGTTGCCTCTTATGGAAGAAGAGAAAACGCCTGGGCCAAGGGGGCAGGGCGGGGGGGGCGCGATCCTGCGAATTAATGCGGCATTTTAATTGGCATCAAAGAATGTCCGCGCGTCCCTCTCTCCCCTCCTCCCTCTCGTCTCTCCCCTCCTCCCTCCCGTCTCGCTCTCCTCTCGCTCTCTCGCCGTGGTGGCGTTGAGGCCGCCAGACCCGATGTCTTGAGACCAATACCGAGTTGATGTTGTTGTAGTAGTAGTTGTTGTTGTTGTAGTTATTGTTGTTGTAGTAGTTGTTGTTGTCGTTGTTGTAATTATTGTTGTTGTAGTAGTTGTTGTATTAGTAGTTTGTAGTTGTAGTAGTTGTTTAGTTGTTGTTATTTTAGTAGTTGTAGGAGTTGTTGTTGTTGTTGCTTTCCCTTCCCGTATTCACACGGCGCTCAGAACGCTCCACGCACTTCCTCCTCGCGCCGTGCCCTCGTGAGCCATTGGTGTTCGTCTCCCGTTTACAGCTCTGAGCCAGTGGTGGATATTCCGCATTCCTATGACGGGGGCGAGTCTGGTCAAGTGGTACTAGTTTTAACGACCCCGGAGGGCGGGATGATGGGTTGAGTCAACCCCACCCTTACGATTGCGAGCCGCTCGCTCCGACGCTGAGCCACCTGGCTGGGATAGTTGACTGATGATGCTGCTGCTGATGAAGCTGCTGATGATGCTGCTGATGATGATGCTGCTGATGATGATGCTGCTGCTGATGAGGATGCTGCTGATGATCATGCTGCTGCTGATGATGATGATGACCATGCTGCTGAAGTATTCTACTTCCGCTGAGAGGTCATAGGCATCGTCAGTCTGACCACGTCCCCTGACCCCCGCCAATGGCTTCGGGGGGCACAGAGCCCAGCGAGGGACGGACGGCTGCACAGTGCAGTGGTAACACTCAGCACGGAGAGCCTGGGTTCGAATCCCGAACTTGGGCGTCTTTAAATGTCGAGTTTGCATGTTCTCCCCTGTTCTGCAGAGTGTGTGGGCAGGTTGTGGGGAGAGGTGGTGTAGTGGTTAGCGCATTGCCCTGCGAACCTGGTGACCCGAGTTCGATTCCCGCTCACGACCAAACAACAGTTACGATTATCTGAACCAGTCCCAGGCCTCCCCTAGGTCGACTCAGCCTCACATGAGTATCTGGTGCGATGTGTAAACAACATGACCACTAGGGAGACAAAGGCGGTCGGGCGTGGTGTTGACCACCCACCCTGGCCTTCATAGGGGCCCCCTAACAGCACTTGCCCCAACAATCTGTAAAAGGCTATACGAGACATATTTGTCTTTGTTAGCAGCCAGCCGATGCCTTGTATTGTTCCTCAAGGACAATGCCCTTGAGTTGTGGTTCATTTTAAGTGCGAACAATCATTCGTTTGTGTTAGACCCCCCCCTCCGCCCAGAACCCCCCTCGCCCCCACCCCCTAAAATGCCCCCCCCCCCAACTGTCGGCGAGCTCAAGGGAGAGGTGACAGTGGTGGTGGCTGGTAATGTAGCAGGGGAAGGGCAGTGTCAGCACCAGGGGCAGGGCAGTGTCAGCACCAGGGGCAGGGCAGTGTCAGCACCAGGGGCAGGGCAGTGTCAGCACCAGGGGCAGGGCAGTGTCAGTGCCAGGGGAAGGGCAGTGTCAGCACCAGGGGCAGGGCAGTGTCAGCACCAGGGGCAGAGCAGTGTCAGCACCAGGGGCAGGGCAGTGTCAGTGCCAGGGGAAGGGCAGTGTCAGCACCAGGGGCAGGGCAGTGTCAGCACCAGGGGCAGGGCAGTGTCAGCACCAGGGGCAGGGCAGTGTCAGCGCCAGGGGAAGGGCAGTGTCAGTGCCAGGGGAAGGGCAGTGTCAGCACCAGGGGCAGGGCAGTCTCAGCACCAGGGGAAGGGCAGTGTCAGCACCAGGGGCAGGGCAGTGTCAGCACCAGGGGCAGGGCAGTCTCAGCACCAGGGGAAGGGCAGTGTCAGCACCAGGGGAAGGGCAGTGTCAGCACCAGGGGAAGGGCAGTGTCAGCACCAGGGGCAGGGCAGTGTCAGCACCAGGGGAAGGGCAGTGTCAGCACCAGGGGCAGGGCAGTGTCAGCACCAGGGGCAGGGCAGTGTCAGCACCAGGGGCAGGGCAGTGTCAGCACCAGGGGCAGGGCAGTGTCAGCGCCAGGGGAAGGGCAGTGTCAGCACCAGGGGCAGGGCAGTGTCAGTGCCAGGGGAAGGGCAGTGTCAGCACCAGGGGCAGGGCAGTCTCAGCACCAGGGGAAGGGCAGTGTCAGTGCCAGGGGAAGGGCAGTGTCAGCACCAGGGGAAGGGCAGTGTCAGCACCAGGGGAAGGGCAGTCTCAGCACCAGGGGAAGGGCAGTCTCAGCACCAGGGGAAGGGCAGTGTCAGCACCAGGGGAAGGGCAGTGTCAGTGCCAGGGGAAGGGCAGTGTCAGCACCAGGGGAAGGGCAGTGTCAGTGCCAGGGGAAGGGCAGTGTCAGCACCAGGGGAAGGGCAGTGTCAGCACCAGGGGAAGGGCAGTGTCAGCACCAGGGGAAGGGCAGTCTCAGCACCAGGGGAAGGGCAGTGTCAGCACCAGGGGAAGGGCAGTGTCAGTGCCAGGGGAAGGGCAGTCTCAGCACCAGGGGAAGGGCAGTGTCAGCACCAGGGGAAGGGCAGTGTCAGCACCAGGGGCAGGGCAGTCTCAGCACCAGGAGAAGGGCAGTCTCAGCACCAGGGGAAGGGCAGTCTCAGCACCAGGGGAAGGGCAGTGTCAGCACCAGGGGCAGGGCAGTGTCAGTGCCAGGGGAAGGGCAGTGTCAGCACCAGGGGAAGGGCAGTGTCAGCACCAGGGGCAGGGCAGTGTCAGTGCCAGGGGAAGGGCAGTGTCAGTGCCAGGGGAAGGGCAGTGTCAGTGCCAGGGGAAGGGCAGTGTCAGTGCCAGGGGAAGGGCAGTGTCAGTGCCAGGGGAAGGGCAGTCTCCGCTCGGCGAGAACAAGGGCGGGCATTGTGCGCGCGCCCGTGAGTCACGTGTCCCGCGCTCTCAGGTGCGTCCTGGCCTAGGGGGCAGGGTTTGCGAGGGGGGTGGGGGAGGGGGACTTGGCGGGGGGGGGGCAGTTGTGAGGTGGAGGGGAGGAGGGGTGGAGGAGGAGATGAGTGGAGGATTAAATTCGCGGGCCTGGAGCGCGAGTGGGGGATGGAGTGGTTATTTCTGCACTTCCTAATTTCCAAGCCTTTTGACGATTCTGGTGGGGGGGGGGGGGGGGGGGGTGACGCAGTGGTTAGGGTACTGTGCTATGAAGCTGGCGACCTGAGTGCGATTCCCAGCCATGGTCAACATCAGGAGCGAGCTGGTCTTGGGCAGCCCCTTCTCCTTCCCAACCCCCCCCCCCCCCTGTGGACAGCACTCGCCGGCACGAGAGGGCTTCATCCAGCAGTTGATTCATTCCTAAATTAATCCCCTATTCTATCAATCTCCACCCGCACCAGCGATTCGATTCATCCAGCAGCGGATTGAGAATAGGCCACGTGTCCACGTGACTCGGCCCATCATCCCCACGGGGTGGGTAATAATTGGTATCGCTTTGTGGGGAAGTCAATTGTCACATTTCTTATGGCTGAACTCGCCCCCGCCATAATAATGTGGAGTTTTCACCACTGGCTTGTGGCTGTAAACCGGATGTGAATACCGATGTCACAATGCTCATTTGATGTAGGAAATTACGTAGACATTACCGCACCGCCATCGTCACCAATAACACCACTACCATCCTTATCATCTTCACCATCATCACCACCAACGTCAACACCACCAACATCACCACCCATACCATTGTTCTCACCAACACCAGCACCAGTAACACCATCAACACCACCACCATCTTCACCAGCACCCTTTAGATGTTTAGTTTGCTGTCCATCCCCCGCACCTCCGATTAGCGCGGTTGGTTACGCACGGTGCAAAATAAGTTCAACATGCATACAACATGCATATAACATGCGTACAACATGCATGCCATATACAGCCGGCGCACCATCTCCACGACTAACGCCGTCGCGTGTGCAGGGCTACATGCGACCGCTGAAGCAGGCGGAGAACGCGGGGCTGTGCGACCCTGCGCTGGTGGACGACATGTTCTACCAGGTGCCCGAGATCCTGGGCCACCACGAGCGCTTCCTGGCGCGCGTCACCGCCTGCGTCGAGTCGTGGCACGAGCGCCAGACCGTGGGGGACCTCCTCGTCGAGTCGGTGCGAGCCCCCCCCCCCAGACCCCCCCCAACCCCCTTCCACAGACCCCTAGAGCTGCAACAAACTTACCGGTGAGGGGGGGGCAGTCCCGACATGGCAAGATTTTTTTTTATTTTCATAACAAAATGTATCTTACACATTTTATTTGGTCGATATTAAAAATATATTGGGGGTCTCAAGGAGGAGGGGGGGGCAATTCCCCCATTGCCCTGCCCCCCCCCCCTCCCCCGTGTGCATTCCCCTTGGACGTGCGTGCACGTGTTGTGTTGGCACAGTGGGGAGCCCAGGTGGTGCATCTGCGAGTTAACCCACAACACCTGGGTCTGTCCCGTGACCCCCTGCCAACAGAGAGCCTGCCTCATTTCGCGTGACGACCTCAAAGCACACCTAGCCTGGCACGGGCGCCGTGGTGACGTCACCCCTATTGAGTGGCGGACAGCGGCTGTTGTTGTTGTTGTGTGTGCGTGTCTTTGTGTACGTGAGGTTGTACGCACGAGCGCGTGAGTGTGTGTGAACAGTGGGAGTGGTGGTGTAGCGGTTAGCGCGCTGCGCTACGAACCTGGCGACCCGAGTTAGATTCCCGCTCACGGCTGACATCAGTGACGATTATCTGAACCAGTCCTTGGCCTCCCCTAGATCGACTCAACCTCAAATGAGTACCTGGTACGGTGCGTAAAAAACGTCAACACTAGGGAGACAAAGGCGGCCGGGCGTGGTGCTGGCCACCCACCCCCTCGTGTGCCGTTCTGGCCTTCATAGGTGTTCGCCAACAATACTTGCCCCGACAGTCTGTTAGGCTACACGGGGGATCTTTGTCTTTGTGTGTGAACACGCTGCTGGAGCCCAGGCAGTGTGGCATCACTCCTTGGCGATGCGTGGCATCTGTAGCTGGCGTGGTCCACGCCTAGGTCAGCTCGACATGAAATAATGTGTCGGGCGCCATGCGTCAGCAACGCAGCACCGGCTGATTGAGATCAGAACGCCCATGGCCTGATAATAACGAGAATGCGTCAAGCCAAAGCAAGAGGGGAGCTCTGCGACTCCTCCTCACGCCACTCCAGGGAGGGAGGGGGGTGACTCAGGGGTTCCCGAATGGCCGAGTCGAAAGGAACGACACTTGGACCGCACTCCCCTCTCCCTCCCATTCCTCTCTCTCTCTCTCACCTCTCAATATTTCCATTTTCATCTCTCTCGCATCCCTCTCCCTCTCATCTCTTACCTCCCACTTCTCCCCCACCCAACCCCACTCCTCTCTCCATTTCCTCTCCTTCTCTCTCCTCCCTCCCACCTTCGCTCTCACTCTCTCCCCCTCTTTACCCCCCTCCTCCATCCCTTTCACCTCTCTCTCCCATTATTCTGTCATCTCTCCCGCCCTCTCTCTCCTCCCTCTCTCTTTCATCTCGCACCGAACCGTTTTATTTCCCCTCCATCTCCTTTCTCCTCTCGCGCTGCCCTTTGCGTCTCTCGAGTCTGGGAGCGGCGACTCCCCTCGGCGTGACAGAGAGAGGGGGGGGCATGAGGAGGTGGAGGAGAGGGGGAGGGGGGAGGGGCATGAGGAGGTGGAGGAGAGGGGAAGGGGGGGGGACGTTAGAGACGGGGATGAGGAGCTGTCGAGGAGGTGTGCAGGAGGGAGGAAGAGGCGAAAAGGAGCAGTCGAGTTTGAGCAGGGGGTGAGGAGGAGGAGGAGGGAGGGCGGGGAGGAGAGAGGAGTTGGATAAGGAGTAGGATGGATAGAGAAGGGGATGATGCGGATGAGGTGGAGGAGAGGGGACGCGGAGTCCGTGGTAGGAGCGAGAGGAGGCGGGGGGCATGAGGGGGAGGGGGGAGCCCCGCTCTGGGTTATTCCTGGCGTCTAAACCTCCCCGCGCCCTCCCCCCGCCGTGCCGAGCGGAACGCCAAGTCCCCTCGCTTTGTCCGCCTGGGTCATTGCAGCCTGCGGCATGGGTCACGCTTAGCACTCGCCATTGGTCACGCTTAGCACTCGCCAACTGAGAGGCTCTGCCGCTTGTGTCGTGACAAAGAGAGGGGCAGTGGGGGGGGAGTTGGGGGGGGGGGTCGTTCAGTCCAAGAGAGGGAGCACAGCACAACGAACTCGGCGACCAGAGTTCGATTTCGGCTCACGGCCAATTTTAGTGGCGAGTAATTGAACCGGTCCCGGGCTACCTTCTTAGTCGACTCGGCCTTAAATGAGTATTCGTTGCGTTGTGTAAACATCAGCACTGGGGAGACAAAGGCGGCCGGGCCTGGTACTGGCCACCCACCCCCTCGTGTGCCTTGCCACCCTTCATAGGTGCTCGTTAACATCACTCGTCCTAACAGTTTGGTAAAGACTACACGGGGAACCTTTGTCCTTGTTCAGTCAAATAAGCGACGCGATTGGGTGGGCAGGGAGGGAGACTGTGATGGGTGAGCAGGGAGGGGGGACTGTGGGGGATAGGGGAGGGGGGCCCACGTGTGAACCGTGGGCACCCATTGGCTGCTGCTCTGTGTCTTCGTTATCGCACGCACTAATTTTAAATCCCTATCAGCGGGGAGGATGAACGAGAGGGAGGCGGGGGGGTATGGCGAGGTCAAATGTCAGACGCAAGGCGCGTGGTACACGCGGTCAGGGGTTACGAGGCCACGGGTGGTGGGAGAGGGAGGCCCTGGGGGTGGGAGACAGAGACCCTGGGGGTGGGAGAGAGAGACCCTGGGGGTGGGAGAGAGAGACCCTGGGGGTGGGAGAGAGAGACCCTGGGGGTGGGAGAGAGAGACCCTGGGGGTGGAAGAGAAAGACCCTGGGGGTGGGAGACAGAGACCCTGGGGGTGGGAGACAGAGACCCGGGGGGTGGGAGACAGAGACCCTGGGGGTGGGAGAGAGAGACCCTGGGGGTGGGAGAGAGAGACCCTGGGGGTGGGAGACAGAGACCCTGGGGGTGGGAGAGAGAGACCCTGGGGGTGGGAGAGAGAGACCCTGGGGGTGGGAGAGAGAGACCATGGGGGTGGGAGACAGAGACCCTGGGGGTGGGAGAGAGAGACCCTGGGGGTGGGAGAGAGAGACCCTGGGGGTGGGAGAGAGACCCTGGGGGTGGGAGAGAGAGACCCTGGGGGTGGGAGAGAAAGACCCTGGGGGTGGGAGACAGAGACCCTGGGGGTGGGAGACAGAGACCCGGGGGGTGGGAGACAGAGACCCTGGGGGTGGGAGAGAGAGACCCTGGGGGTGGGAGACAGAGACCCTGGGGGTGGGAGAGAGAGACCCTGGGGTGGGAGAGAGAGACCCTGGGGGTGGGAGACAGAGACCCGGGGGTGGGAGACAGAGACCCTGGGGGTGGGAAACAGAGACTTTGGGGGTGGGAGAGAGAGACCCTGGGGTGGGAGAGAGAGACCCTGGGGGTGGGAGACAGAGACCCTGGGGGTGGGAGAGAGAGACCCTGGGGGTGGGAGACAGAGACCCGGGGGTGGGAGACAGAGACCCTGGGGGTGGGAGACAGAGACCCTGGGGGTGGGAGAGAGAGACCCTGGGGGTGGGAGACAGAGACCCTGGGGGTGGGAGACAGAGACCCTGGGGGTGGGAGAGAGAGACCCTGGGGGTGGGAGACAGAGACCCGGGGGTGGGAGACAGAGACCCGGGGGGTGGGAGAGAGAGACCCGGGGGTGGGAGACAGAGACCCTGGGGGTGGGAGAGAGAGACCCTGGGGGTGGGAGACAGAGACCCGGGGGTGGGAGACAGAGACCCTGGGGGTGGGAGAGAGAGACCCTGGGGGTGGGAGACAGAGACCCGGGGGTGGGAGACAGAGACCCGGGGGTGGGAGAGAGAGACCCGGGGGTGGGAGACAGAGACCCGGGGGTGGGAGTTAGTGGTATCTCCCTGCCAGTGGTATCATCTCCCTCCCCTTGTAGACTCGTAACTCACCGCGCGCCGCGTGTATGTGTCTTGGCGCGACTTGCAAGGGGTGCGGAATCGGGTTGCGCCCGTCCGTCTTTGTCTCCCTGCGAGGGCGCGGATCTCGGGCTTGGAGTCGAGGGCCCTGCCAGGACCGCGCCCCGCGGCACGACAAGTTTTCTGTTTTTGTTCCACGAGGCACCAGACGGAGGGGGGCTCCTACAATCTGGAGTGAATTCAAACGCAATGCACTCGCAGACCGATGGATATATAAATTGACTGGTCGATAGATGGATAGGTAGACAATTGGATAGAGTAATAGACATTTGGATAGATGGACAGATGGGCGGATGGATGGGCAAATAAATCGGCGGAGTCGATGGATAGGAAGGTTGCCGGGTTTGTAGCGCAGTGCACTTGCCACTGCACCAACGCTCCCCACGCACACACGCACGCACACACACACGCACACACACGCACACACGAACACACACACGCACACACACGCACGTACACACGCACACACACCCTCACGCACACACACTAACGCACCCACTCACGCACCCACTCACGCACACTCACACACACTCACGCACACACACACTCACGCACCCACTCACGTACCACTCACGCACACTCACGCACACACGCACACTCGCACACTCACACACACGCACGCACACACACAAACACACACACGAACACACACACACGCACACACGCACACACTCACACACACACGAACACACACACACGCACACACGCACGCACACACGCACACTCACACACTCACACACACGCACGTACATACGCACACACACTCACACACTCACACGCACACACGCACACACTCACACACACGCACACGCACACTCACACACGCACACTCTCACACACACACGCACACACACACACACGCACACACACACACGCACACACACACACGCACACTCTCACACACACACGCACACACACACACGCACACCGCCCGATGTAAACAGCGGCATTCCGACACGCGACGCAGGGGAGACGCTCCGACACGCGTGACACGGCACACTCGAGTCGCCCCGCGCTCGCTCCTGCCCCTCTCCATCGCTCCCGCCCCTCACCTCTCTCCCTGTTCACTACCTCGTCTGGGATACACGAGGTCTTGGGTACGACTCCGACCCTGACGCCTGCGTATTTGGAGGTTGCATGTTCTCCCCGCGATCGCGGGGATTTTTCTCCGAGTATCAACGTCACGCGTTTCGAGTATTCTGGCTGCTATAAATGTCCACATGCAAAGCGACTTCGTTGAGCTATCAGTTGTGGCCAGGTCGGTTCTGAAAATCAGCTATATAGCTGTGGGCCTTTCCTGGTAACATAAGAAAATGGTAATAAAAATATAATGGTCATCTATTCCTGTTCTTATCTCACTCTCTCCCTGTATCCATCTTCCTCCATCGGCTGATCTTCCGCTCTCTCTCTCTCTCTCTTTGCTTTATTCACCAACTCTTATTATCTCTCCCCTCTCTCATTATCTCTCTCTCCAACTCCCCCCTCCTCCATACCGATCCCTCTTTATCTCCCAAACCATCTCCCCGTCCCTCCCTCTCCCTATCTCCACTCTCCGGTCCCTCGGCCCCTCTGTGTCCCCGCAGTTCTCCAAGGAGCTGCTGGCCGACTCCTACTCGGCCTACATCGACAACTTCCCGCACGCCCAGGAGGCCGTGAAGGTGGCCAACAAGGCTAGGGCCTCGTTCAGTCGCTTCCTCGAGGTGAGGGGCGGGGGCTGGGGGGGTGAGAGAGGGGCTGGGGGGAGAGAGGGGCTGGGGGGGAGAGAGGGGCGGGGGGGGTGAGAGGGGGTGGGGGGTGAGAGAGGGGCTGGGGAGGTGAGAGAGGGGCTGGGGGGGGAAGAGAGGGGCTGGGCGGGAGAGAGGGGCTGGGGTGGAGTGAGGGGGGCGGGAGAGAGGATGTGAGAAGAGGAGATTCGTTAGGAGAGGTGCGAAGGAAGAGAGATGTAGAGAGAGATAGGGGAGGGAGGGATCGTGGAGGTGTAGTGGAGGTTAGAGGGATGAAGAGACGGCAGGAGGGGAGAGAGGAGCAAGGGGAGAGAGGTGCAGAAGGGACTGCGAGAGGAGGGGGGAAGGATGGAATGGGAGGAGAGAGGAGATGAGAGGTAAGGGGGAGGGTGGAGTACAGAGACGAATGAGAAGTGTGGAGGAGGAATATGTGCAGGGGTAGGAGAGAGGTACGGGTGGGAGGAGAGGGGGTTAACGGCGAGGCTTTAACGGTAAAACATAAAATAGAATAGGCGACGTTTCGAACAATGGCCCTTCCTCATAGCACAGTCGACCCCAACGCCGCTTGGTGAACCCGGCTCGCAGTGCTACGGCGCCCTCTCGTGGCCACGGTCAGTACGTGACCGTGGCCTGCACCCAGCACGTGGCTCGTCATGGACATCGGCACTGGAGAGACAAAGGCTGCCGGGCGCGGTGCTGACCACACCGACGCCTCGTCTGCCCTACCAGCCTTCATAGGTGGTGTTAAGGCTGTATGGATGGTCTTCGTGCTTGTTGATGTGCCCTGCATTGCTGGTGGTGGTAGTGATTGAACACAGCGGGGTGGTGGTGGGTGAGACGGCACAGAGAGCGAGTCCTCAACACGGGCGGAGGAGGAATCGACGAGTGGAGTCTAGGGGCAATAGTGACCGTGGTGGTAGCGATAGAAGAGTGATAAGAGTGAGACTGTGTTCGTAGCTTTCATAGGTGCTACTCGCACACAGCACTTGCCCCAACAGTCTGTCAAAGGCTACACGGGGGATCTTTGTCTTGTCTTTGCTCGTACGCAGCACCGCTGATGCCTTGCCCTGTCCCCTTCCCAGCAATGCATGCGGGAGAACCGGGAGAAGCAAGCCCTGGCTGACCTCATGATCAAACCGGTGCAGAGGATCCCACGATACGAGCTCCTCATCAAGGTCTGGGGGGGTTGGCGGGGGGGGGGGGTCGAGGGGCGGGGGTGGGTGGGGACATTGACGTAGCGTGGTTGGCATTGTCTCGAGGTGCTCTGTGCCAGGCCCGTCTGAGTCACGAGTGTGGGGTTCATCGTGGCTCCAGGTTGACGAGCTGCAAGTCCACCTTGGGGTTTCCAGTCCACGAAGGAGGATGATGATGATGGTGATGGGCTTGTGTTGTTGCTCTGGAGACCAGGAGGTTGATGGTCGATGTTCGGTCGCCGCGTTGCTGCGATTCGCCGTGATCTCCCACTTCACAGACTGGGCCGCGTGAAGGCTGCTGCCATCTTCCACTCCATGGCGATGATGATGAGCAGGAGGAGAGGGGGTGGTGGAGTGACGTGTGTGTGTGTGTGTCTGCGTGCGTGTGTGTGTGTGCGCTTGTGTCGATCCCCCACGGCAGGACCTGCTTAAGCACACCCCGGAGGAGCACCCTGACCGGCCGTGCCTCGTGGAGGCCCAGAGAGGCCTCCACGCCCTGGCCAGCCGCATCAACCAGGGCCGCCGCGAGGCCGAGGAGGCCACGCGTCACGCGTGCGCCCTGCAGCGGGTCGAGGCGGCCATCGAGGGCCTCAGTGAGGTGGGGCTTCCCTCCCACACCGGCCACAATTTTCTGAACCGCTCCTGGGCCTCGCCTAGGTCAACTCGCACCTCCAATTAGCACGGTCGGCTACGTACGGTGCGAAAGAAGTTCAACATACATATGGGAGACAAAGGCGGCCGGGCGTGGTTCTGGACACCCACCACCTCGTGTGCCGTTCCTTGCTTCACAGTTGCTCGCTAGCAGCACTTGCTCCTCCAGTCTGTTAAGGCTGTACGCGTGATCATTGCCTTTGTCTTGTCGCTGTGTTGCAGTTGGCTGTTCCGGGGAGGAGGTTCATCCGACAGGAGCTCGTGGTGGAGGTGGTGAGATTCCGCTGATGAGCGAATTTGCACCGATCGTCCCCACGCTGAGCAGCGCAGCACCGAACCAGTCCATCTCTCCGCCAGCCGCTTTGTCCATGTCTGAGCGACTATTTGCGCATAACAGGATCGTAATGGCCAATCGGGGCTCGCAAGCTTGTCGCATGGTCATGACATACTCCGCTACCAATGGCCCAGCATGGCTGTCCGTCTGTATGTCTGTGCGATTGTCTGTGTGTGCCTGTGTGCGAGAGGTCCCGGGTTCAAATTCTGGACGAACGCCCATGGGGAGCGGTAGTTGTAGCGGTTAACGCACTGCGCTACGAACCTGGCCACCGAGTTCGATTCCCGCTCACGACCAACACCGGTGGCGATTTTCTGAACCAGTCCTGGGCTCTCTGTAGGTCGACTCGGCCTCAAATAAGTACCCGGTGTGATGGGTAAACATCAGCACTTGGGAGACACTGATCACACTACTCACTTGTGCGTCGTGACGGGCATCATAGGCACTGGCTCACAGCACGCGTCCCAACAGGCTGTGAAAGGCCACACGGGGGATCTTTCTATGTATCTCTGTGAGGAGCAGAAGGCCGTGGGGGGCAAGAAGGAGCGATGCCTCTTTCTCTTCTCCGACCTCCTGCTCTGCACGACACTCAAGCGCAAGTCGGGCTCGCTGCGTCGCAGCTCCTTCAGCCTGTGAGTGCCTGCACGGAGAGAGAGCACTCGCAGTGAGCAGTGCACCACTTCGCGCAATACAGAATTGCTCCTCCGGCCTCTTCAGGCGCTGGGGAGACAAAGGCGGCCGGGCGTGTATCCGGCCACACCCAGCCCTTTGCGCGATGCCGACTTTCTTAGGGTGTTCACGAGCAGCGCTTGCCTCAATAGACTGTGGAGGCTACATGGGAGATCTTTGCCTGTGTGTGTGCAGGACAACTGCTGGCAGCTACATTGACCTGAGCAGTAAGTACAAGCTGCTGTGGCGCTCTCCACTCCACGAACTGGAGGTGGTGAAAGGTGAGATGGAATCACCACCACCGCCACTGTCACCACCACCAACCATGGTCATCACCACCACCACCACGGACAAGTCTTCCACCATCACCACTTTTTCTCATCCACATTCCACCACCCCTGACTCTACCACCACATCCTAACTGCCTCTCGCCGCACCGTACCACAACACCACCACCACCAGGGCAGCTACACTGTTCATCACAGTCACCAGCATCATAACCATCACCACCACCGTCAAGTTCAATCCACCACCCACCACCACTGTCTCATCCACCTCTTGCCACACCGTAAGTCATCATCTCATCAACCATCACCACCACTAGAACAGCTGTACCCAACACCACAACCATCACTACCACTACCACCACCATCGCAATCACCACTACTATCATCATAACTACCATCAGCAATACCACCATCAACACCACCACCACGGCTCCACAAACCGTCTCCTGACTCACGACCGTAACCCCTTGACCGTGACCCCGTGGTAACCCCGCGATGACCCCAGGCTCGTGCGAGCTGCTGGTGCCGGCGGCGAGGGAGGCGCTGCAGAGGAGCGTCACGGGGCTGGAGGAGGACACGGCGCGGCTCGCAGACATCCGCGGCCTCGTCGACTCGCTCACCGTGCCTCACCAGGTGAGCTCACCGTGCCTCACCAGGTGAGCTCCCCGTGCCTCACCAGGTGAGCTCACCGTGCCTCACCAGGTGAGCTCACCGTGCCTCACCAGGTGAGCTCACCGTGCCTCGTCGACTCGCTCCCCGTGCCTCACCAGGTGAGCTCGCCGTGCCTCACCAGGTGAGCTCGCCGTGCCTCACCAGGTGAGCTCACCGTGCCTCACCAGGTGAGCTCACCGTGCCTCACCAGGTGAGCTCGCCGTGCCTCACCAGGTGAGCTCACCGTGCCTCACCAGGTGAGCTCACGTGCCTCACCAGGTGAGCTCCCCGTGCCTCACCAGGTGAGCTCACCGTGCCTCACCAGGTGAGCTCACCGTGCCTCACCAGGTGAGCTCTCCGTGCCTCGTCGACTCACTCACCGTGCCTCACCAGGTGAGCTCACCGTGCCTCACCAGGTGAGCTCACCGTGCCTCACCAGGTGAGCTCACCGTGCCTCACCAGGTGAGCTCACCGTGCCTCACCAGGTGAGCTCACCGTGCCTCACCAGGTGAGCTCACCGTGCCTCACCAGGTGAGCTCACCGTGCCTCACCAGGTGAGCTCACCGTGCCTCACCAGGTGAGCTCCCCGTGCCTCACCAGGTGAGCTCCCCGTGCCTCACCAGGTGAGCTCACCGTGCCTCACCAGGTGAGCTCACCGTGCCTCACCAGGTGAGCTCTCCGTGCCTTGTCGACTCGCTCATCGTGCCTCACCAGGTGAGCTCACCGTGCCTCACCAGGTGAGCTCTCCGTGCCTCACCAGGTGAGCTCTCCGTGCCTCGTCGACTCGCTCACCGTGCCTCACCAGGTGAGCTCACCGTGCCTCACCAGGTGAGCTCACCGTGCCTCGTCAACTCGCTCACCGTGCCTCACCAGGTGAGCTCACCATGCCTCACCAGGTGAGCTCACCGTGCCTCACCAGGTGAGCTCACCGTGCCTCGTCGACTCGCTCACCGTGCCTCACCAGGTGAGCTCTCCGTGCCTCACCAGGTGAGCTCACCGTGCCTCACCAGGTGAGCTCACCGTGCCTCACCAGGTGAGCTCACCGTGCCTCGTCGACTCGCTCACCGTGCCTCACCAGGTGAGCTCACCGTGCCTCACCAGGTGAGCTCACCGTGCCTCGTCGACTCGCTCACCGTGCCTCACCAGGTGAGCTCACCGTGCCTCACCAGGTGAGCTCACCGTGCCTCGTCGACTCGCTCACCGTGCCTCACCAGGTGAGCTCACCGTGCCTCACCAGGTGAGCTCACCGTGCCTCACCAGGTGAGCTCTCCGTGCCTCACCAGTTGAGCTCACCGTGCCTCGTCGACTCGCTCACCGTGCCTCACCAGGTGAGCTCCTCGTGCCTCACCAGGTGAGCTCACCGTGCCTCACCAGGTGAGCTCACCGTGCCTTGCCAGTGAGCTCATATTTTCCTTCATGCCCCCCCCTCCCGCCCGTGCCCCCCACCCCGCAGGCCCTGGACGACGCCCTGCGGGACCTGCTGCTGTCTGTGCAGCGCGACCTCTCCGAGCGGCACGCCGCCGCCACCGCGGGGCCCCCCGTGCCCCCCCCGGCCCGGCTGGAGCTGCTCCTCTTGACCCCTGGAGCCCCCCAGTCGGCAGCGGGAGGGGCGGGGGGGGCGGGGGGGGCCGGGGCGTCGGGGGGGGCGGCTCCCCGCCACTCGCTGGTGTTCGAGTTTGGGAGCCCCGAGGGCCGTGCCGCGTTCCAGCAGACGCTGGAGGGGGCCTGCTCCCGCATCGGTGGGGCCTCCGTTACGTTCGCCGTCGCGTCACTGCGCGATCTTAAATAATTAGTCCTTCGCTGTCGTTTGTCCGGCCACAAAGTTTTTATTACTAACGGAATTATTTGACGCTGCCGTTTTGACTGTTTGAGTTATATGCCATGACGAAGGACCATTGCCCGAAACGTTGCCTATTCTGTATTTTCATCTTTGAGGTCACTCATGCACAGTGTGATTGACGAGCGTGTTGTGTTGATGGATGATGGTGGTGTAGCGATGGCGATGGACTTATCTTGATGGTTATATTTACTGGGGCCATTTTAATGATGGTGGTGGAATATTGCTAAAATTTAGAAAATGATGGAATGTTGACAATATTCATGATGGCAGTGATCGTAGTTTGATGATCATGATATCATGGTGATGGTATATTGATGATGGTGGTAATAGTTTTACGGTGATGGTACTATGATGATTGTATTCACGATGATGTTCGTGTGTGTGTGTGTGCGTGTGTTCGTGCCAGCGGAGACTCAGCCCCAGAGAGAACCCGAGTTCCTGAAGGCCATCTCCATCATGAAGACACGCAGCGGCATGCAGGTGCCGGCCCCCCCCATCCCACCCCCTCCAACACCCCTCTAACCCCACCCCGTGCAGTGATTCTCCGCGGGTTTGTGCGTGACGGGAACAGGAACCGCACAATTGCAGGAGTGGTCACTTGGGGTCCCCTTTCAACGGGATTCGGTGTCCCACGAGCAGTGTAGGGAGGGGGCGAGCGGGGGGGGGGGGGTCTCACGGGATTAAAGTTGGGGTTGGGGGGATGGGGGTGGGGGGTGGGGGGGGTGCTCACCTGACGCGAGTTGCCCCTCCAGGCCCCGTGGGGTGTGGCGTGGTTGGGGGGGGGGGGCGGTGTACCGGTGCGTGCCGTGTGACGCGCATGCTCAGCGGTTTGTAATGCGTCATGGTGTGGTGCGTGGTGCGTGGTGTATGGTGCGGCGTGGTGTGTGGTGTGTGGTGTGGTGCGTGGTGCGTTGTGTGTGGTGCGTGGTGTGTGGTGCGTGGTGCGTGGTGTGGTGTGTGAGGTATGGCGCGTTGTGTGGTGCGTGGTGTGTGGGGTGTGGTGCGTGGTGTGGTGCGTGGTGTGGTGCGTGGGGTGGTGCGTGGTTCATGGTGCGGCGTGGTGTGTGGTGTGTGGGGTATGGTGCGTGGTGTGTGGGGTGTGGTGCGTGGTGCGTTGTGCGTGGTGTGTGGTGCGTTGTGTGTGGTGTGTGGTGTGTGGGGCGTGGTGCGTGGTGTGTGGTGCGTTGTGTGTGGTCTGTGGTGTGTGGTGTCTGGTGTGTGGTGCGTTGTGCGTGGTGTGTGGTGTGTGGGGCGTGGTGCGTGGTGTGTGGCGTGCTACCCGGCGTGCACAGTTCTCGTGCGCCTCCCCGAGCGTGTGCGTGCCGCTGGGCGGCTGCGAGGTGTGGGTGTGCAACAGCGACGGCTACGTGGGCCAGGTGTGCCTGCTGAGCCTCACCCCGGAGCCCATCGTCGAGGCCTGCATCGCCGTGTGCTCCGCACGCATCCTCTGCATCGCGCCCGTGCCTGCACTGCAGAAGCCCCCCACCGGGTACCCCCCCCCAAACACCCTCCGCCACTCGTGTACCAGCCCCCCCACCACAGCCATCCCTCCTCCTCTCTCCTTCCCTCCCCTCTCACCTTTCCCACATCCATCCCTCCTTCCTCCTCAACCCCCTTCACCGTCCCCTGCCACTCCACGCAGAGACCTCCACAGTCGCTCCTCACCCATTTACCCCCCCCCCCATCCCGCCCGTGGCACCTCTCCACCATACACAAGTATGGAGAACTGATGATAGTGGCAGTGGTGATGATGGGGTATTTGATGATGATTGCATTTGATGAGATTGATGATGGTGGTTTTGATAGTCCGGATGATGATGATAATAGTTGTGGTGAAGATGTGAATGGTCCTCTTGTTACATGGCAACTGGGAGCACGATAATTATTCTTCTAATTTGACCCATGACGATGTACGCTCACTCCCTTGTGCTTCCTCCTTGCTCCTACCTCTCTACCTCGCCCCCCGCTCCCCCCAAGCAGCGTTGATAGTGGGGGGTCACGGGAGGGAGTGCCGCTCCCCGACTCCCCGCTGCGCCGTCTGCCGACAATCGCCTCCGAGGAGGACCTCGTCTCTCACCGGCACCGCAACGAGCACCGCGACGAGGAGAGCAGCTCCGCTCTCCACATCTGCATCGGCGACGCGGCGCCGGCTGAGCCGTTGCCCATTGCGGTGCGGCGCGAGCGCCACGCGAGCGCGCCGGGCGCCGGCAGGGCGCGCCACCGACGACTCGCCGGCCGCGGCGGCGCCAGCGGCGGCGTCGCCTGCAACCCCTTCGAGAGCGAGGACTCGGGAGAAGAGGAGGAGGAGGAGGAAGAGGAGGACGAGGATGAAGAAGAGGAGCTGGAGGAGCTGGAGGAGGACGAGGCCGGGTCCTGGGGTCCGCACATCGAGCCGTCGCTCGCGGCACTGAGGGGTGCGGCTGTGTGCCTGTGCGTGCGTGCGAGTCAGTCCTGGGCCTCCCCTAGGGTGACTCGGTCTCAAATGAATCCCTGCTGTGGTGTGTAGAACTCAGCAACAGGGAGTGGTGCTGGCCACACCACTCCGTCGTGTGCCGTCTCGGCCTTAATAGGTGCTCGCTAACAGCACTCGCCCCAGCAATTTGTTGATGTTATATGGGGGATCTTTGTCCTTATATCTATGTGTATGTCCGTATATGTCTCCCGCACACATGCCGCACGTGCAGTAGAGGAGCTGAGTGGGGGGGGGCACGTGACCCCCGAGGAGAGCAGCAGCTCGGACGACGACGAGGAGGAGGAAGAGGAGGAGGAGGAGGGGGGGGCAGGGAACCCCTTCCCCCCCACGCCGCCCCCCAACCCCTTCACGGCCGACCCGCCGGGCAGCGCCAGGAGCCCCCCGCTGGGGGGCTTCACGCGACCCAGCCCTGACGAGGCATCGTGCCCGAAGCCCGAACCGTTCCAGGGCTCCGTGTGGCTGGGCACGGAGGACGGCTGGTGCGTGGCGCGGAGTTCGCCCATCATCGGCGTCATCAGCATTGTCATCATCGTCTTCATCGTTGTCACCTTCATTATTGCCACCAGAATTCTCATTGTCATCATCATTACAATAATACATTCAGCATGGTATTTGTTTTAATCATTATTGACATCACCAATATACCCATTATCAGTGCAACTTCCAGTATACCATAATTCCTTCACCATCATCATCGTCATAATTATCATCACAATCACAACTATGAATATTACCTTCATATCATTATCAAAGGACCGCTATCCACGTCATTATGATCATCATTATTGTGACGATCAACCATCGCGACCATCCATATTATTGTCATCATCATCAGCTGGTGGTGGTGGTGACAGCATCCCTGTAATCTGGAGCGTGTTGAGATTGGGTTGGTGGATCACGTCGAGATCATCCCGTGTGTGACTTGGACTTCGCAGTGGCCAGCAGGTGGCAGCAGGGCAAGGGGCGCAAAAAACACCGAGGAATTGGCAGGGAAACCCGGGATGTCCTGAGACTCGGTGGAGCTTTCCCGCACAGACAAAGATAACTGCTTCAAATAAACGAACAAACTAACTGGCAATAACTTTTGTTAAGAATCATCACGTTCATCGACGAGGGAATATTCTGAACCGATGGCTCCCAGTAGCAGCTCTTTATAGGGCAATTGACAAAGCCCCAAAACACAAAGCGCTTATCTTGCCAATCACCTCCTGGGCTGGGTCCTGTGAGCCCCAATACAATAGATCGTGGCTTTGTTCGCCATAAAAATACTTAAAAGTTGCGTTTAAGTGGATCGTTATGAGACGCGAGTGATACTGCAAGATGAAAGCGACGAGGCCACCAGAGTACGCATACAGTGCATATGTGTGACCTATGACTTTTGACCTAAGTCAAGTAAAGCATGACTAAGGATTTTGCCCCTGATAATCTCACATAGTTTTAGACAATTCTAAACTCTCTACCTGTTTTACTTAAATGTTTTAAGTTGGGAACAGATTTGTCAAGAGTGGCCAGGTCATGGGGGGCACTGCCACCTGGGTCCATGAATATCCTGACCCGACCGGGATGGCCTCCGTGGTGTGGAGAAGAGCTGTTGAGGAACGAGTTCGATTGTTGTTGTTGGTTGTTGTGCACCACCACTGCCAACGCAGTGACAGCAGCATCACCACCACCACCACCAGATCGCGTGTCAGCGATTTGAGTCGAGCGTGGGGTTGACTTCCGTGACCTTCGTTCGCTGGGTCAATATTAAGAGGTCAATGTGAAGAGGTCATTGTTAAGATGTCATTTACCGAAAGAACCAAAGAGTAAAGATGTCATTGTTAATAGGTACATTTTAAGAGGTCAATGTTAAGAGGTCAAAGGTCACCCCAGGTGGTGGAGGCCATAGCCACAAAGCTGCATCTCCCGCGGCGGAGAGGGGCACTTTTGGTCAGGTGCGTACTCATTCAGTCCACGCCCCGCTCGTGATACCGGGCTGCGAGCTGCTGAGAGCAATCAACTAGTCACTCCATCCTCTGTGCGCCCTGCCCGCAGCATCCACATCTACCAGTCGTCCGACACGATCCGCCACCGCAAGAAGAGCCTCAAGCTGCAACACTCGGCCGCGGTCACCTGCATCGTGTGAGTCGGAGGGGGGAGCGGTGGCACAACGGTCAGCACACTGCGCAACGAACCCTGCGACCCGAGTTCGATTCCCGCTCACGACCAACACCGGTGGCGCGGATATTTGAACTGGCCTCAAGACTTAAATGAGTACCTACTGCATTGTGTAAAGCATCAGTACTGGGGAGACAAAGGTGGCAGGGCGTGGTGTTGGCCACCCACCCCCTCGTGTGCCGTGCCGGCCTTCATAGGTGCTACTCACTAACAGCACTTGCCCCTACAGTCTGTTCAGGGCTACACGGGGGCTGTTTGTCTTCATGGACTAAGCCGCGCGCATGTGTGTGTGTGCGCGCGTGTGTGTGTGGTTGTTGTGTTGACGTCTGTGTAGGTTCCTGGAGAACAAGGTGTTTGTGTCTCTGGCCAACGGGGACCTTGTGGTTTACCACCGCGACGAAGGTAAGGTGGTGGATCCCCCCTGCTGCTGCTGCTCGTCAAAACTTTCCAACTCAAGTTTTAATCTTCACGTATTGGCTGTGTTCGTCTGTAACGGGAGGGGGGGTGCAGGGTAATTATTGTAAAGTTGATCCGACATATTGAACGATGCGTGCTGCATCAGGTCGTGTTGCCAATAGCGACTCGCCCAAGTGAAATGTGGGCACGTTGAGATTCAACCCACATTGAAACCAGCGCTGATAGACCCCCCCCCCCCCCACTCGGCCTGCCAGCCCTGCCTGTCGAGGCGCGCCCTCCCGGGTAGGGCCGCTAAGCGAGACCCCCTTGGGGTCTCGGCGTGAGCTGCGGGCGTACCGTGGAACGCACTGCGCTACGAAGCCCGCTGGAGATGCGTTCGTTTCCCGGCCACGGCTAAAACGAGTGGCTCAGAGTGAAAATCTGAAAGCGGCCCTACCCCCCCCCCCACCACCAAGTATGGTCAAACAACACCCACCATCGACACGGCGTGGGAGGCATTAATCCAGTAGCGGATTGACAAAAAGGACAGGCAAACAATAATCGCGCCTCATTCTTAATTCCATTGCTTAACCGGGTAAAGTTTCTCGTACTGTGAACATCACGTCACTGCCATCTCAAATTCGCTTACCCGAGGAGACGGAATTTGCATTCGAGCGATCCCCTGAACGAGCAAGTCCAGCGGCGTCTCTCGCGACCCACAGCGGAGACGGTTGTTGGTGCTGTAGTGATCGCGATGTTATTTTTGTTGTTGCCTCGAGTTTCTGTCATGGTCGTTTCTGTGGTCGCTCTGATTTTGTTGTTGTGGCTGCGGTTGTCGGTGGATGTTTCAGTGATTAACGTTGGCATTGTTGTTGTTATTGCCGATATCAGAGTTGTTATTGTTGTTTACCAAGCGCTTTGGTGATTGCAACTATTGTATCTGTTGCTGACACCTCGCTCCCCCCCCCCCCGTCCCCTCCTGTGCCCCCCTTGTGCCCCCCCTCCTGTGCCCCCCGTGCCCCCCCAGGCTGCTTCTGGGCCGTGGGGGAGGCGCGCGTGCTGCCCCTGTCCACGGCGGCTGCCCCCGTGTGCCGCATGCTGGCCGTGAGCGGCCGCCTGTGGTGCGGCTGCCAGAGCAGCATCGTGGTGCTGCACCCCGACTCCCTCCTCGTCGAGGTAACCCCCCCCCCCCTGCCGGACATTCCTCTAACTCCAGTGATTGAGCGTACGGTCGGTCAGTCGGCTGACCGCTCGGTAAATGTACCGATAAGGAAGTGAATCGATCGGTCAGTCAGTCAATCAGTCGGTCAGTTAATACAACAGTTAATGGATAGATAGGTCGTTAAGCTGCACCGACTGACCGCTCGTAGAGACACCGAGGTCACGCAGTGACGCAACGGACAGAACGGTCTCTCCGCCAATCAGCCGGTCAATCGATCAGCCAGTTATCAAAATTAAAAGGGATGATTGAGTCAAACAGCCAGTGGATCGACGACTTCCCTCCCCACGCTCTGGCATGGCCCCCGTGTCACCAACACGACCCCCCTGCTGCGATCTCTCCCCCCCTCCCCCCCCCCAGGCGAGCTTCGTGGTGGACGGGGAGGGGGGCCGCGGCGTGGCGTGCATGGCCAGTGAGGGCTCCGGGGTGTGGGTGGCTCTCACCGCCAGCACCCAGGTGCGACTCTACCACCCCGCCACCTACGAGTGTCTCGCCGAGGTGGACGTCACCGCGGCCGTCTCCAGGATGCTGGCCGGTGAGTGCGGGGGTGGGTGGGGGCCCTTCGGATGGGGGCCCTTGGGGACCCCCGCGAAGAGACGGTGGAGGGAAGGGGGACGCGTTAGGAAATTGACGACGCGTCAGTTTATCGGTTAGTACGGGACGATTATGACTCTTACCTTTGATTAGCACGGTTGGCTACGTGCGGTGTGAAAAGAGTTCAACATACATACAGGTCGTCTCAGCCTTAAATGGGTACCTGGTGCGGTGTGTATCCAACTTCAGCACGAGGGAGACAAAGGCGGTCGGGCGTGGTGCTCGCCACACCGCCCCCTCGTACGATTGACTTCCCAGTCTCCGTATGTGCTCGCTAGCAGCACTTGCCTGAGCAGTGTGTGAAGGCTACCCGGGGGAACTCAACACGCGTACATGACCAACGACGATGACGACGACGACGGTTCTGACAAAGATGACGACGACGCCGTCCTGCCCGCCCGCAGGCTGCGACGCCATCATCCGGCAGCACAAGTCGGCGTGCCTGCGCGTCACCTCGCTCACCCCGGGCGCCGAGCTGCTGTGGGTGGGCACCAGCGCGGGGGTCCTCGTCACCCTGCCGCACCACCGCCTCGCCCGCCCCGCCCCCCGGCGGCACGACCGCAGCCCCCCGCCCCGCCGCCCCCACCCCGGCGGCGGCGGCGCGGGGGGGCCCCCCCAGAGCGCCGAATGGGGGGCCGACGCCCAGCAGCCGGACCCCGAGTGGGGGCAGCACGACTCTGCGGGGAGCCCTGGGCCGGGGGCCCCGTCGCCGCCGCCGCAGCGCTGGCCCGCCGCGGCCCCCGTGGGTTGCCTGCACGGCCATACGGGCCACGTGAGGTTCATCACCAGCGTGCGGCTGCCCGAGGGCTGCGTCTGGGCCCAGCAAGGTACGTCAGCCGAGCGGCCTCGCACTAGGTCCACTTAGCCCGAAATCGCAGGGTGGAGCCGTGCAGACTGCGGTTCGGGTTTTTCCGGTCTCGGATGATGATGCATGCAGGCGGATTCAGTGAGAGTCTGGGTTGTGCTGTCAGTGGCTTCCTGCGTACTTGCATAGAGACCTCGAGACTCACACAGAGACCCAGAGACTCACACAGAGACCCAGAGACTCACACAGAGACCCAGAGACTCACACAGAGACCCATAGACTCACACATAGACCCAGAGACTCACACAGAGACCCAGAGACTCACACATAGACCCATAGACTCACACATAGACCCATAGACTCATACAGAAACTCATACGACGTCTGGACGTCTGGCGCACCATCATCATCTTCATCATCAGGCGTGCACAGCCACTCACCTCTCCTGGCGTGGACGGGCTTCCTCATCCGTGTCCTTGAGTCCGTGCCATGCCGGCACAATTGTGCACAAGATCCAGTTTAATAATAGCGGTTGATTGCCGCTGATGATTGCCTGTGATTGGCAGGTTATGTTCGTGTAATAAGGTGGACTTACTTAGCGGTTGGCGAGACCAGGCAACATTGAATGATGTCGAGGCGTTGGCAGCTTTGTGAGTAATAAGGCTAATGGAGGGTGGCGTGAGACGAGGCGGAACGCCGCCGCCGCCGTGTGAGGCGTTGCAGGCGGTGGAGGAGAGGAGGGGGGTAGAGATCACCCGGGGCAAGTTTCCCCATGACGCCCAGAGACAAATGCGCTCGGGCAGAACGCCGCCACCGCCGCTGCCGCCGCCTCCTCAAGTGGCGCTTGCGAGCTCCGCGCTGCGCCCGCGTGTGCCGGGGAGGGGGAGGCCGAGCGCGGCGCAAACAAAACTCGGCTCGCTCGCCGAGTCGCCCCGTGGGGTTTTTGTGGACTGGAGACAAGTCTCAGGTCATCTCCGTCGCATCCGGCTCACGCCGATGATCACCCACCCCCCTCTGTGCACATAGGGGGAATGATCGCAGAGATAGAAACACAGAGACACGTGATGCAAAACGCGTGCAGGTGATGGTCCAGCCGGATTCACTGCGACCTGCGTCGGGGGGCAGCCCCCTCCGTGATGGTCAGCGGCGCGCTGGACTCGCCAAGCCGAGGTCGCTCGGTCCTGTTCCATCTCCCGGCGTGGCAGGCGGAACAAAGTGGGCCAGGTTTCTCAAACGCCCCCTGTCCACCCAGCGGTGTGAACGGGCTGCGCCCCAGTCGGTCGAGCGGCAGGTGGCGTGCGGTGGGATAAAGTGCGGGTACGCCCAGCTCTCCCAGCACATCGCACCAACGTGGAAGAGTCGACCAAAGGCCAACTCTATATAGAGTTCGCTCGAGGTCCTTCTGCCAGCAAACGAGACATTTCAGGGCTGCGCCTTTACTTCCCATCTTCCCGAAAGTCATGGGATTACTTGTCCATGTGTTTTGTGTTCATGTGGGCACTGAGCCACTGACCCACGATGAGTGAGGAGCAGCTCGTAATTGAACCGGCGCGGTTAATCCTAAGGATAATGGGTACAGGAAAGCCTCAACTGAGTCTCAATACGAGTATTCAAGAGGGTCCTGCATTGGGATGTTTGGATAACTCCTTAAGGAGTGAGTTTAAGCTTTGTGTAGCCTCCACTCAAGTGCCGTTAACGAGCACCAAAGAAGACCGGAATGCCACTCGACGAGGTGGTGTGGCCCCATACTAAATCACACACTCACACACACTCACACACACTCACACACACTCACGCACACACTCAAGCACACACTCACGCACACACTCACACACTCACGCACACTCACACACACTCACACACTCACGCACACTCACACACACTCACATACTCATGCACACTCACGCACACTCACACACACTCACGCACACACTCACACACTCACGCACACTCACGCACTCACTCACGCACTCCCTCACGCACCCACTCGCACACTCACGCACACACTCACACACTCACGCACACTCACACTCACGCACACTCACACACACTCACGCACACACTCACGCACACACTCACGCACACACTCACACACTCACTCACACACTCACGCACCCACTCACGCACTCCCTCACGCACCCACTCACGCACACTCACGCACACACTCACACACTCACGTACACTCACACACTCACGCACACTCACACACTCACACACACTCACGCACCCACTCACGCACCACTCACACATCCACACGAAGAGACCTCTCCCCCTTATAGCCTTAACAGGCTATGATCAGGCGAGTGCTATTCGCGAGCATCTATGAAGAGCGGCACAGCACACCAAGGAGTGGGTGGCCAGCAACACGCCCAGCCGCCTTTGTCTCCCTAGTGGCGATGTTTATGCAGCCCACCAGTTACTCGACCTAGCCGGGAGGCCCGGGACTGGTTCAAATATCGCTCCCTGCTTTTGGCCGCGAGCCGGAATTGAACTTGGGTCGCCGGGCTTGTAGCGCAGCGCGCTAACCACTGCGTCACCACTCACCCCCTCGCCCACGCACTCTGCAGGAATCTCTGCGTCTCGGAAAGAGACACACGAGCTGCCCCCCACGCCCCCCCCCCCCCCCCCGAATCTGGATCTCGGGTTCCAGCTCCCACTGCGGCCCCCTCAAGTATTAATGAGAAGTGCTGACTCGACGCTGGGGAGAGGTGGGTGGAGTCCTTGGATCTGGGGTCATTGTAGGCCCTGCGAGTTCTGAGATCTGAGATCGCGAACCGGCGGCGTTGGTACCACCGGAGGTGACATGCTACCAGTGTCCGCCATGGACAGTGTCCACCACGTGTAACGTCCATCATGGGAGGTTGACCCAGCCCATCATCCCTTCCATTCGGGAACGACAAAATAGGTTCTATGCTGTGGAGGAAGTCCACAGGGGGGTTGTGCTCTAGGCGGACTCGCCCCCTTCCCCACCCCCTCCCATAGAGACGTGGAATGTGGAATTTCCACTCCTGGCTCTGTCGGCCTGTAAACAGGAGAGGCGCTCCACTTGAGCAAGACTCCCCTCTCTCTCCCTCTGTGCCACCTCCTCTCTCGTAGACGGCGGCCACCACGGCCTCCCTTCCATTGAGCTCTGTCCGTATTGACGTGAACTCAACGACTCCGCATCGGGTCCCCCTGCCAGTGGCGCCCAATCGGTGTTTTCTCATCACGGGTCCAAGAAATCTAACTCGCCTTCTTCTCTAATAGCTCCTGGTCATTGTCTGAAGTAATAACATCACTCTCATTCGTGTCTTTACTGCTGGTGAATTTGTAAAATTGTATCACAGAGGAGGAGGCTTCTTAGCGGTTGGGCAACCTCACACGAAGGCGGCAGCTCGTGACGTATCGGCAGCTGGGGGGGGGGGGTGAGGAAGTGGGGGGGGGGTCACCTTCATTGTGAGCGAGCTCCGATTAATCTCAGTCGTTCACTGCCGCCGCGCGCCCGAGGGTAATTTGGCGAACGCGTGACTCACTCGGAGGCAGGTCTTTGTTTGCTGCGTTACGGGGTTCGGCCGAATCACATTAATAGCGCCAACGGCTGTTCTGTTGCTGCCGTCAATTTGGGGGAATTTGCGTATTTCTGTCTCGGCCTGCTGGGAAGGAAATGTCGTCACAATCACCGCCGTGACAGCGCGCGGCCAGGAGTCAGCCCTGGTAAGAGGAAGGCAGCGTTCGGTGGGGGGGTGGGGGCTTCATCCAGCAGTGGACGGATCATGGCTGCTGCTGCTGATGTTTGTTGATCACGGCTGATGATGAGCATGATGGTGATGCTCATGGTTATCGTCATAGGGTGGCCTTCATCCGGCAGTAGATTATTTAACTATCTAGTGTGTGTGGAGCATTTTAGACTTGGAGGGGGGAGGGGCCATGACGTGGACGCTGAATTCTTCCCCCCCCCAGCAATCATTTGATGATGGATGATGATGGTGGTGATGGTGGTGGTGATGATGGATGATGATGGTGGTGATGCTCACAATGATGAGTAAATCAGATACCGAAACCGGGTTGAGGTTTGTGGTGCAGAGTTGATGTCTGATGACGTCACAGTGGAAACTGGAGGAGACCCAAGTGTGTCACCAAGAGACGCATACTTGTAAAGGAAGGGCCTTCTAACAATGGAGAGAGCTTATGGCTCTGTTTACAGGATGCTGGTGGTGGTGGTGAATATATATGCGGAATTGTGTAATTGTCTATGTTCCCACAAACGCATGTCAATGTCTCTCTGTGAGCCACGTTCTCTCTCATAGAAGTCGCGATCGTGGCCGTCTTTCCACTGAGCTCTGTCCATGAGATTTACTCAACGACTCTGCATCGGATTCTCCTCCCAGTGGCATCCAATCCTTCTCATTGCTCGTGGAACTCAATTCGCTGTCTTCCCCGGTTTCTTGTACCCGTCAGAACCACTTTCATACTCGGCCTCTTGTTTGCTCATCGCAGGTCCAAGAAACCTCACCCTGCCCGTCTCTAATAATGATTCTCATTCATGTTCTTGTTGTGCACCCTGCTGCTGTCCATGACGCATTCGTGTTTCTGAATACGCATACTGCACTCCGCTGTTCCTACGGCGGTTGTCTGGATTGACCACCTGAATCTGAAAGTGTCGTTGTTGCTTTTCATCTATATCGGCCGTACGATAGAAGAAGAAGATGCATACGTTTAAGTGGTTCGCCCACTGCGCTACAAATGAACCAGGTTCGATTCCCACTCACGGCTAACATCAGTGGCTGTTATGCTCCTCCCTCCCTTTCCCTCTCCCCTCCTCTTCTCCCCCTACCCCCCTCCCCCCTGTGCAGGAGGCCCCGTGGGGGCCCCCGACCAAACCCCAAAGGCGCCGCGTCGCGACTCGGGGAAGCGGTTGCGCTCGAGCGGCTTGCCGGGGGTCCTGGGGGGCGCGGGGCCCGCGGGGGGCCACGCGGGGGGCCCCGGGGCACTGCTGGTCATCAGCGGCGGGGACGGCTACGAGGAGTTCACAGGGTCACCGAGCCCCGGCGGAGACGATGCCGCGGGGAGGGACGACAGCACCAACCACCTGCTGCTGTGGAGGGTCTGAGCCAGGCCCTGGGTCGACACCGGGTGGGCCCCTGGGACACGTGGCCTCCAGTGTGCAGGGTGGGCCCTTGGACGTGTGGTGGGTCCTGCGCACGTGGCCGCCACACTGAGTGGGCCCATGGGACACGTGGTGGTGGCGCCCCTGGGACACGTGGCCTCAGCACAGGGTGGGTGCTCGGACAAGAAATCTCCATGCAAGTGGCGGGCCTTAGGCAAGTGGCCTTTGCATTGAGTGAGCCTCGAGCATACAGGGTGGGCCCTCGGACACGTGTTTACTGAACAGGGTGGGGTGCTTTGTACGCAGTAGGTCCTGGGTACGCGTCCTCGTACTGAGTTTGCTCCTGGGGTGGGTGGCCTTCGTACAGGGTGGGCCCCTGCCACGTGGCTTCCACTACACATCGTGGGCCCCCGGGCTCGGTGTGGTCCACACAGGGTGGACCCTGAGCACGTGGTGGGGCCTCCAGGCCACAGGGTGGGCTCCTGGGCCATTTGACAGGCCCTGGACATGTGGCCTCCATGCAGGGAGGGCTGCTTGGGTGAGTAGCGTCTACACAGTGTGGCTCGTGGACATGTGGTGGGGCCCCTTAATGTGGCCTCCACTGCACAGGTGGGCCCCTGAACGCGTGGTCTAACGCAGGGTGGGCCCCCGGGTGGGTTTGGATCACAGGCAAGTGACTCCAGATTGCAGGAAACATCCCACGTGGTCCGCTGATTTGGCGAACCTGATGGCGATGCTCCTTGTGTGCCTGATGCCGGTGTTTGACCCAGGTGAGAGGCCAGTGAGGTCTGCCATCTGTCTATTGTCAGGGAGACCTGGGAGCCATAGGGAACACCCACCCACAGGCTCAGCGGCTCTCTGGGTCTGCTGCCTTCCTACCCCTCCACTCACTGCTGTCCCTCACTGCTGTCCACTGCTTCCTGGGCCCTGCCCCTCGGTCTCCACTGGGGTCCACCTGCATTTCCGCTGTAGACCAAACCCGTATTTAGTTCTCAGTCGGCACTTGGTCCGTTAAAGTTCTGCACAATTAGCACCGCACCTTGGGACAAATAAATTCCTGCCACCCGAAAACCGAGGCCGGTTCCCAGATAGGCGGCCACCCCAGTCTCTATCCTCCCCGAGGTTTCCACGCTCATCACCGTTCGTCTTCGGTTGTGGTTTTCCATTCTTCTTGCGACGATATATCCTGCCCGCCCCCCCCAAGCCGTCCGAGTCGACACGATGGGTACCGCTCTGGGCTAGACGAAGCCGCGGGTCACCGTCATCGCCGTCAGCCACGGTCAATCCACTGCTGGATGAAGGCCTCTGCACGCCGCCGTCACGCCTCTCACGGCCCCACGTCGTGAACGTGCTGCGTGACGATGCCAAATCTGAGGGCGCCTTGAAGCAGCGGCTTCCACCCCGAGCGAGGTTCACGTTTGGCGTCTAGAGGCATCGCTTCTCTTCGTCTAAATTTAGGGCGGAGGGGAAGAGGTCACCCCCTAAAGATAGACGCGGGGCTGTTTGGAGTGAGAAGTGTCCGGTCGCAGCCACAGCTACGCAAGATGGCGGCCGGTGATGCCACCGCAGCTCGCCAGGGCTTCACGGCCTCCGCAGGTAGAGCCGCCACACTGTCCCCTGCAGACTCAACCCTGACGGATTGCTCAGCCGCCTCGCGGTTGCGAGACGGTGCGGTGTACGGACGGTTCAGTTCAATGCAGTGACACCGGAACCGGATTTTGGTACAAACCGATCCCCACTGCCTTGCGAGCACGGACTCCGAGTCCCGGATGGGTGTGTGACCCGAGCCTCCTCCAGAAGATCTCCGCAGCTCCTGCTGCTCCTGCTGCTGCTGCTGTCACACAGTAGACACGCGACCCCTAGGGTCTGCCCTGTCAGTGTCCCTCCATCTTCCCTGAGGACTTCCCCTCGGTAGGAGAAGTCCATATATCCTGGTGGATGACTCCACGGTTGAAAAACAACGGAGCGAGGATACAGCTGCGAGTTTAGAGGGTTTGGAGAAGCCATCCGATGGAGTCCATTTGTGCCTCCCGCGAAAGTGCGCGGTGTTGGGCAACGATCGGTGACATCAGTGATGGATTGTGTTCCACCACAGTCATGCTGAAACGCACATCGACTCACATAGAGATCCATAGACTTGCATAGAGACCCATAGGCTTACATAGAGACCCATAGACTTACATAGAGACCCATAGACTCGCACGGAGACCCATAGACTCGAGACCCTGTGGGTGGGAGACTCCTTGTAGTTTGGGCCCCCGTGGGCTGGGTGACACGTGTCGAATGGAGGAGGGCCCCTCGGGACGAGAGATCCCGTGCGCTGAAAGGGGTAGGAGGAGGAGTGTAGGGGCGGGGGGTACCTTGCGCTGAAGGATGAAGGGTCCCCCGTTGGCTCGAGGCGGACCCCGTGCGTGGGGTCACGTCTCCCCCTTGGAGAGATGGAGGGAGAGTGGGGGGGGGGTGTGATGGGCCGCGGTGTGGTAACACCACCGCTGCTGCTGCTGCTGTATTGTCAATAGAGGACACATTGCGCCACCCGCAGAGGCTTTGCACAACGCGCCCGCGCTCAGGAGCGCCCAGGGTCTCGGTTGGACACCGCGACGGGGTCCGAGGCGAGCAGAGGCGCGGGCTTGGAGAGAGGGAGGGGGGTGTGGGGCAAAGGATGGGCGGTGGGGGCGAGGTGACGTGGGGTGATGTGGGTCGTGCTGCGGTGATGTTATCGGCTGTGATGTTGACAGCCCTTTGGGACGGGTTGGGAGTGCGTGATGGTCACGTGGTTCGTTTGTTGTGATCGCGCCGTTGGCGTGATTGGCGCTGTCATCGTTCAACTGCGAGCGCGATCGGCCCCTCCCCTCATCCCTCACATCCATAACAGCCCCCCCGCCCCGCCCCCCCCACCTCGGTTCACCCCCCACGGTCTCCACGATCATCATCCCCCTCTTCTCATGGTCATCATCAACAGCTTCACCATCAACAACTTCATCAACAATGTCATCATCAACAATAATTTCATCAGTCGCAGCGTCATTACCAATATCACGATCAGCGAAAGCGCCATCATCGTGAACGTAATCGTCTTTATCATTATCAGTGTCAGCATCATCATCGTCATCAACAGCACCATCATCTTCAACGTCAATAATCACGGTCATCATCAGCAGTATGAACATCGTCATCATCAGCATAGACGTCATCCTCATCAGATCTTCCTTTTTAGAGACGCCCTGGGCAGAGGCTCGTGGTTGTCCCTGAGTTCTCGAACCCCGACCACCATCTCCATCACTACCACCATCACTACCACCATCACTCTCACTACCACCACTACTACCATCACTAGCACCATCACTACCACCATCACTACCACCATAAATACCACCACCTCCATCACTACCACCATCACTACCACTATCACTACCACCATCACTCTCACTACCACCATCACTACCACCATCACTATCACTACCACCATCACTACCACCATAAATACCACCACCTCCATCACTACCGCCATCACTACCACTATCTCCACAACTACCACCGTCTCCATCACTACCGCCATCACTACCACAACCCTTGACACTTTCCTAATTTTTGCCACCAACAAATCGTCACCAGCACCGCAGCCATGGTCACAGTTATCGTCACCACCGCCTGCACCGCAACTATAATGGCAACCGTCATCATCGACACGTCATCACCACCACCACCAACCACCATCATCACCATTATCCCCCATCACCACCATCCACCATCATCACCATCATCCCCCATCACCACCATCCACCATCATCACTATCATCCCCCATCACCACCAACCACCACCATCACCCCCCACCACCACCAACCACCATCATCACCATTACCCCCCATCACCACCAACCACCATCATCACCATTACCCACCATCACCACCAACCACCATCATCACCATCATCCCCCATCACCTCTGACAACGGCTGCACCATCGCCACGTCGCCTGCAGCTTTGTGTAAATACGCGCCTGTACATTTTGTACATTCGACAATTAGCGAGACGTGTAAATGCCACCGTTCCCGACTCCGCTACCCTCCCACGCCGAGGGGGGTGGGGGTGAGGACAGGATTCACGGGGAGAAGATGCACCGACATTTGTACATAGAACGCACATAGCTAAAGACAAAGACCCCCCCCCCCCGTATAGCCTTACACGCTATTGGGGCAAGTGTTGTTAGCGAAGCACCGATGGAAGCCGGCACGGTACACGACGGATCGGTGTGGCTACAATAACGCGCCCGGCCGCATTTGTCTCCCCAGTGATGATGTTTACACACTGCATCAGGCACTCGATTAACGCTGAGTGGACCTAGGGGGAGGCCTGTTATAACAGACACGGTTTGTACGTACCGCTGATGTTACCCGGGAAGTGAAACCAGCTCGCTGGGTTCGTAGGCGCAGTGAGCGAAAAACTGCGCCATTGCGTTGCACGCACGGACACGCACACACACGCACGGACACGCACGCACAAACGGATACGCACACACGTACATATTCGCACATATCCAACAAAGATACAGACCCCCCGCTCGCATAGCCTGTAACAGACTGTCGGGGCAAGTGCTGTTAGCGAGCACCAATGAAGGCCGGGACGGCACACGATGGTGTGGGTGGCCAGCACCACGCTCGGCCGCCTTTGTCTCCCTTGTGATGATATTTACACCGCACCAGGTGACTGATTTAAGGCTGAGTCAACCTAGGGGAGGCCCGTGACCGGTTCGGATAATCGTCACTGATGTTAGTCGTGTGTGTAAATCGAACTCGGGTCGCCGGATTCTCACACAGACACACACACCGTTGTAGTACACACGCACAGACACACAGACACACACACCGTTGTAGTAAGCACGCACAGACACACGCACAGACACACACACCGTTGTAGTACACACGCACAGACACACACAGACACACACACCGTTGCAGTACACACGCACAGACACACACGCAGACACACACACACCGTTGCAATAAACACGCACAGACACACACGCAGACACACACACACTGTTGTAGTACACACGCACAGACACACACACTGTTGTAGTACACACGCTCCAGTGCGAACCCTCTTCACTATAATATCGAGGCTGCTCACGACGACCCGGACGAGTCGTCGAGTCGATGATGACGCCGAACCAATTATCATCCAATTAGCACCTCCGACGCACGTGACTGTCACGCGGACGCCATAGTACGTCGCAATGCTTGACACACTAAGACAAAGATTCCCGTATAGCCTTAACATATTTTTGGGGCAAGTGCCGTTAGCGAGCACCTATGAAGGCCGGTACGGCACACGAGGGGGTGGGTGGCCAGCACCGCACGCACCACGCACACGTGTATGTGTAAGTGGTATGTACTGTGTATGTGTAAGTGGTATGTACTGTGTATGTGTGTGTGTACAAGGGAGAGCGAGCGCAGGAGAGGCCCTTTAAGCTCACCGGCTCCCCCCCCCCCTTTCTTCCGAGTTGCCTGCGCGCAGCTCCCCACGTATTGCACTCAACGAGACGGAATATCGGATGAGAAGTGACGAATTAAAGGATGGTAATCGTCGTGAGAGTGTGCGTGGTTTGTTGGTGTCGTCGTTGCGTCAATTATCTCCTGCTGCTTAAATCAGCAATGGGGCATCGGTGCTCCTCTGACATGTACGGCCCTGCAGAGTCGGTGGGTGGAAATTACACATTCCTGTGGCGGGGGTGAGTATTCATAGGAATAGCCGCTGTTGCCTTTCCCAGCTGCTGATGCATCATCGGCGAAAGTGCCCCCCACTCCCCCTCTGAAAATGTGTCAAGAAAATTGCCGCAGAGGCTTCCCTGTGGTCGGAGGGGGGGGGGGTTAGGGGGCGATCGCCTCCAGCCCCCACCCCCTGGATCCCCCACTGGAGGGGAGCCAATTTGGGTGGCCACCTTCTCCGCTGCCGACACAAGCGAGACGATGTTCGCGGTCGGCTCTGGGTGTCGTGTCGACACAGCAAGGGCACCGCGTGCCAGGTCTCGGGACCAAATCTCTCGCTGCTGCCACCCGAACACGGATGACAATTCCCGAACTGTAGCGGGACAGGTGGACATCCCAAGCATATCCCACCGGGTCAAACCACCAAAGTGGTGCCAATCGTGTTGACCCCCCGGAGGGAGAGATGATGGGCGAGTCACTCGAGAAGTTTGGAGATGGTTGATGGAGTGGTGGTGGCGCGGAAGTTTTCGGGGCGATCGGAGTGACGGATGTTTTTAGTAGCGGACTCACTCCCAATTTCAGCGACTGAGGGACGGGAACGGACTGGAAGGAGGCAAAGGACGAGGTGAGGATACATGACGGCGAGTCCTCGTTCAACAAGCGGTGTCCACGCGATTACGCATTTTCGCTATGGGGCCGTCCATAAATGACGTCACGCACCTAAGGGGGGGGGGGGGTGAGAAATGTGACGTCACATCAAAATGCGCAACTTTAAATGAATATAGACAACACTTAATTAAATAGACTTTTTAATCAATGTTTTCTCCTACAACATCAGAGTGCAGCGCTACATTAAATACGCACTACAATGACAATAGTTTAAAGCGATTTGAAGCATGTTTTATTTTGGGGGGGGGGGCAGAGCTATGTGACGTCATATTTCAGGGGGGGGGGGTCTGACTTTTCGTGACGCTGTGTGACGAGGGTGGGGGGGGTCAAAAATTGTCCAAAATCGCGTGACGTCAATTATGGACGGCCCCTATAACGTGTTTCTTCCATTCAGGAACACTTGCCGCACAATACGGGACGTGCTCCGTTATAACGCGGTTTCTGAGCGGCTGACGACGAAGTACTTTTTGGAGCAGCGCGGCTGAGCGGTGCGACACAATCTGCGTTCCCTCAGTTACTTGTCCCGTCGTCTCGCTGTGTGTGCGTCGTACTTGTCGTAGTTGTCGCCAAACTTCACCACTACATTATTTTTGGGGAATTTTTTTCGCTTAAAGCGTTTTTCGCTGAACGCGGCACTTTTCAGGAACGCATCTACTGCGTTAAACGAGGACTTACTCGACTGCGAATTCCTCAGCGCAATTCGTGAGAGCGCGGGCTGCCAGGAGATCCAGGGGAGCGGGATTATTTTATTATTATTGTTATTGTATCGAGGAGTTGATGGTTGCGCTGGGGACCTCTCGTGGTTGCGAGAGGGAGGAAAGAGAAGCTTGGGGCGTTGGGCCACGAGGGCGACACGCAGGCAAGTGGCGCCAGCCTCACCCTGGGACGGGAATAAAAGGCGCGCGGTTGTGGTGGAATCCCCCCCCCCCCACCCCTGAGAGACGTCATCATGCGCCAGTGTGTACAATGTCGGTACTATGGGTGGGGAGCGGTGGTGCGGTGGTTAGCACGCTGTGCTTCCAACTCGGCAAACCGAGGTCCATTCCGCTCACGGCCATCACCGGTGACGATTATCTGAACCGGTCCTGGGCCTCCCGTAGGTCAACTCAGCCTCGAATGACGACCTCGTGCAGTGTGTGCCACTCACCTCCTCCTGTGCTGTATCGGCCCAGATAAGTGCTCGCATAGTAGCACTTGCCCCGTAAGCCTGTGTAGCCTATACGGGGAGTCTTTGTCTTTTTCACGTCACTGTGCAGACGCGCGCGCTCCGGCCAGTCACGCACGTCCGACGCGTTACGTCACTACGCCACAAAAAAACACGTCACTCCCCTTTCCCCCTCCCCCCTTTCCCCCCTCCCCCCCTTTCCACCCTACCCCCCTTTCCCCCCTCCCCCCTTTCCCCCCTCCCCCCTTTCCCCCCTTCCCCCCTCCCCCTCACGTCCGCTCTCCCGTCCCCTCCACCACGCTTCATCCAACACCCGGCACCCGGCACAAAGCGACAGACAGAGCGAGAGAGAGAGAGAAGAGAGCAGGCAGACGAAAGAGACCCGGGGAGAGAGCAGGGGAGAGATCTAAACGTAGAGAGAGAAGCGAGGAGACACGCAGGGAGAAACAGGGAGGGAGACGAGCAGAGAGAGAGAGAGACACGCGGGGAGAGACGCGCAGAGAGAGAGACCCGCGGAGTGACCGAGAGAGGCGGGGAGCGAGACACGCGGGGAGAGACGCGCAGAGAGAGACACGCGGGGAGACGAGCAGAGAGAGAGAGACACGCGTTTGAGAGACGAGCAGAGAGAGACACGCGGGGAGAGACGCGCAGAGAGAGAGAGAGAGGCGGGGAGCGAGGGAGAGACGGTGGAAGAGACGGAGAGACGGGGCCGGGGAGTCGGGAGAGTCGGAGGAGTCGCGCCGCGGAGCGAGGCTCTGCGGAGTCCGAGGAGCAGGGTGAGTGACGAGGAGGAGAGACGTGGTGATGGTGATGATAGTGTTGATGGTGATGATGGTAATGATGGTGATGGTGATGAGTTTGTGTTGATGATGAATGGCGGTGATTGAGGACCCCTGTGCACGTGGCGCAGTGGTCGCGGATGAGGTTCCGAGCTGGGAGTGAGACACGGAGACACTGGCACGCTACGCGGATACAGAGACACGGGGACGCGAGGAGAGACACGGAGACACTGGCACGCTACGCGGATACAGAGACACGGGGACGCGAGGAGAGACACGGAGACACTGGCACGCTACGCGGATACAGAGACACGGGGAGGCGAGGGGAGACACGGAGAACCAGGGACACGCGGACACTAAGATAGAGAGACACAGCGACACATAGACACGGAGAGACGGACAGACACACTGGGACGCAGACGCATGGGGGACACGGGCACAGAGAGACACAGCGAGACACTGAGACACACTGACACTGAGACACAGAGACACACTGAGACACAGTGACACAGTGAGACACAGATACACACTGAGACACAGAGACACACTGAGACACAGTGAGACACAGAGACACAGAGAGACACACAGAGACAGTGAGACACAGTGAGACACAGTGAGACACACTGAGACACAGAGACACACTGAGACACAGACACACAGAGACACAGTGACACAGTGACACTGAGACACAGTGAGACACACAGAGACACAGTGACACAGAGACACACTGAGACACAGTGAGACACAGAGACACACAGAGACAGAGAGAGACACGGCAACGGGGCCATGGGGAGACAGAGGCACGAGACACGTCTCTGGCTGGACGGACTCGGCGTGCCGCCACCGGCTGATGCAGCCGGGTGAGTCACGCGGTGCCCGGCAGTGGTTCTGGCTCGAGGCGTCAGTCCGAGCCGCGGCACGGCACGATGCGGCATTCAGCCACGCGCTGTGATTTGGAAGACCGCGGTGGAGATGAACGCATACACAAAGGCACGCGTACATGCACAGTTACACACGTGTACATGTATAGTGCACATACACAGGACACAAATAATACATGTAAACTTACATACAAAGGCAAAGATACCCCGTATAGCCTAAACAGACTGTTGGGGCATGTGCTGTTCGCGAGCACCTGTTTCGGTCGGGACGGTGTGGCCAGCACCGCTAGCGATCGCCAGCGCTGATGCTTACACATTGAACCAACACCACACTGGTATTCGTTTAAGGCTGAGTTGATCTAGAGGAGGCGCATAACCGTCGCCCGTGGTTGAGACTTGAGTCGAGGTTGATGGGTTCGTGGCGCAATGCGCTCACCACTGCGCCATGGATTCTCATTACCCACACACACAAAGACGAAGATCCCCCGTGTAGCCTTGAACAGACTGTTGGGGCAAGTGCTGTTAGCGAGCCCCTATGATAGGCGGCACGGCACACGCTGGAGTGGGTATTCAAGGCTACGCCCAGCCGTCTTTGTCTCCCCGACGTGCGGTGTGTAAATGTCAGTTTGAGGTTGAGCCGACCTAGGGGAAGCCCAGGACAGCTTCAACTATTCGTCAGTGTTGTTGGTCGCGAGCGGGAATTGCTCTCGGTTCACCGGGTTCATAGCGCAGTGCTGCAGCGCGAACCACTGCGCCACGGCTTGAACCCATTGCCACCAGCATCGCCCTTGTGCTCCAGCTCGGTGCTTGCGATGCAACAGCGCGGCTCTGCGATCGCCTCCAAATAAAAAGGACAACGGTTCGATCCCGGAGCCATCTGCCCCCACCCCCCACCCATGCTCCCCCCCCCCCCCCCCCCCCGCTGAGACAGAGAGCAGTTTAATTTGCATGAGTGGTGTAAAGTTTCCTAGAGTCTGGCACCGGAGAGCGTCAGGGCTCAGTGGCTGGCTTTGTGGGATGATTGCGGACACACTCCCATTGGCCATGTTCATGTGGAATTTCCAGCATTGGCTCAGGTATCACCTCCCTCTGGATGTACGAGCCCCTCTCGGTGAGCCTGAGTCTGGCACCGTGAGCCTCGGCAATTCAGCCCGGCGGATTTATACAACGTCGTCTCCAGACGCGGCACTCAGCCGCTCGGCATGTTTCTTATGTCGGGAAAGGCACACGGTCATAGGTCTCTATGCAAAACTTCGGGTTTCTGTGCGAGTCTGCGCCTCTGTGTGACTCTAAGGGTCTGGGTCTCTGCGCGAGTCTATGCATCAGGATACAATGTTGTGTATTTTGTAGAGCAAACAAGGGAAGTGTTCATTCTGCATGGAGTTGAGCAGGGGCATGGGGTCTGTGGGTCTCTGTGTGAGACTGTGGGTCTCTGTGTGAGTCTATGGGTCTCTGTGTGAGACTGTGGGTCTCTGTGTGAGTCTATGGGTCTCTGTGTGAGTTTGTGGGTCTCTGTGTGAGTCTATGGGTCTCTTTATGAGTCTGGACCTCTGTGAGTAGAGTCTGCTTCAGGTTCCGATCAGACGCGGACCACGTGCACAACAAAACAAACAAAGGTCCCCGTACAGCCCTAACAGACCGTTGGAGCAAATGCACCAACACACACCCACGTGGGTGGCCACCCCTATTCTCTCCCTCCCTGAGCTCTCATCGCTTTCTCTCTCTCTCTCTGCCCCCCCCCCTCTCTCTCCCCATCTGTCATACCCTCCCCCCACGCTTCCAACTCGCTCCTCCACCCAATCCCATCTCCACCTCCCCCCCCATCATCGCTTTGCCATGCCTTCCCCGCGTGACACCCCGCTCTGCCATCACGGAGTTCCGCGCTGTCGCCAGCAGTGCGATATCGTCTCACGTGACTCCCGTCGCTCATTGGTGATGGCGACATCGCGATCACCAACTCGCGGGGCTCACAGCTCCGACCTTTGCCTCTGACCCTTGCCCCTAGCCCCTGACCCTAACCATTGACCCTAGCCCCGACCCCTAGCCCCTGACCCTAGCCCCTGACCCTAGCCCCTGACCCTTGACCATAGCCCTTGACCCTAGTCCCTAACCCTAGCCCCTAACCCTAGCCCCTGACCATTGACCCTAGCCCTTGACCCTAGCCCGTGACCCTAGCCTCTAGCCTCTGACCCTTGACCCTAGCCCCCTAACCCTAGCCCCTAGCCTCTGACCCTTGACCCTAGCCCCTAACCCTAGCCCCTGTATCGAGCGAGTCGTCACCATAACCCGAGCTCGCCATTGCCCTCACGCGAGCCCTGACCGTGCCCCTAACTAGAATGCTGGTCCGAGCCCCCTGACCTCTCCAAAATAATTACCACGAACCAGAGAGTAGAGCCCGAACCCAAATCTAACCCTGACCCTAACGCCACCGTGAGACCTAACTCAGTCTTAACACTGACCCGAGCTCTTTCCCTAACTCGAGTGTTAAATGCCAACCCAACCCCTAGCCATAAGCCAATCCCTTAAACCGAATGCTAGCCCTAACATTAGCCCCAACACTATCCCTACCACAACACTCGTTCGAACCACAAACCTAGCCTGAACCTTAGCCCTATACCGCACCCCCGATTACCACGGTTGGTACGTATGGTGCGAAAGAGGTTCAACATAAATACAGCCAGATCTAGACCAAACTTTATTCCACAAACTTCTACCCTTGCCCTAACCGACCCTACCCGTAGTCACAACCTAGACATAACCCCAGACCCTCAGCATCACTCTACCCCGAACCTTGACTCGGACCGTTCAATATGCGTCAGGCTGAGCGGTGGCGCGTGGCAGCAGCCAGGACGTCCCAAGGAGAGATGGAACCACGCGAATTGGATTCGCTCCCTCTGTTTACCACCTCGCGTCGTGTCGAGTCCACGCAGCGAGGCCTGGGGGGAGGTCCCCGTTGAGCAACGGGGATGGCATCTGAGTGGTGTCGCAAGCCCGCGCTCCCATAGCGCACGCTCCTCCATCGCGGGATATCGCCACCATCGCTGTCGTCATCGCTGTCAACGCATCCGTAAACAAGCCCTGCCCCCGCTGCCCTTATCTACCCCCGCTGCCCTTATCTGGCCGTGCTGCCCTCATAGGTCGGATGTCAGGCGAGGGTCGTGAGGATGCGGACGAAGCCGAGCCACCTTTACCTCTACCTGCCCGCGGTGTCGTGTCTACTCGTGGTACGTGTCACCACCACCACCACAACCACCACCACAACCACCACAACAACAACAACCTCGAGTTCAGCATTGGTGTGGTGCTGCAGGGCTCACTGCGCTGTTTCCGACAAAGGCCAGACCGTCCCCTCGTGCAGGGTGTCTCTTCCTCCAGGGCAGTGGTCCCATCAGATGAAGCATGCACACTCTCGGAATCTTACTGTTCAGCCGCCACGTGTGCGCTCCATTCACCCGCAGTAAGGCATCAGTGAGTGATGTCGACAGGAGCGGTAACTACGTTAGTAGCGAGAGAAGAGTGACACGGGGGCGATTGACCGCCGGTGAGCGAGTGAGTGGGGTGAGCCGTGGCCTCCGGGCTTGGTGGCTGATTAATGAGATCCCCTGCACCCCCCCCCCCCCTAAGGTGATGGGGCTGCCCCCGGCACTGCCCCTCCCTGCCCCTTGTGCCAAGCACGAGTACCGGGACCCCCATGGGACCTGCGCCCCCTGCCCACGCTGCCCCCCCGGGCAGGAGCTTGACCAGGTGAGTGGCAGTACAGAAAGTGGGTTTCGCTAACCCACCTGTGTGACCCTCTGAGCGCTGTCACCTTGCGTAACAATAACGAAGTTGTAACGATGTTTCATTGTTAATCGGTGCCGTTCGTTCAACTTGCGGCCGATCAGAACCCCGCGGTAGAATCCGTGACGCGGCGCAGACGGGTGCTCGGGATGGCAGCCGCAGCTGGCGCTAGCAAAATGTCCCAAGCTCTGTGGTCCTGTATTGGGACGTTTGTTCAACTCCACCAGTGAGTGTCTTTGTGTGCGTGGCTGGGGGGTCATTCTGGCTCTGGGGTTTTTTTGCCACTCGAAGTGGAAGTCGCGTCACTTTCGCAAACGTGGATCCGTCCCCGTCTCTCGAGTTCTCACCTGGTCTACAACAAAATCAACTTGGCATCTGAACTCGCTCTCACGTCATCCAACTCTATTACTTACCCGCTCACCCACCATCTCACTCGCCCCATTGATTCACCCACTCACTCGTTCTCCCACACACTCATTCACTCACTCACTGTTGACAATAAGACCCCATCCTGGTCCCTTGCATCTTCACCCAATTCATCAAAACAAACGTGAACCTTGGACAATGCTTATTTTAAAATAATATAAGGAATTGGCCAAACATCCAAATGTAGCAGGACCCTCTTGCCAAAAGAGTCTTGGGACTCGGTGATGCTCTTCTGGGTTAACGAGCACGTGACATCGTCAGTGGTACGGCACACGCATGGCCAATAGAACGCATTCCACATGCGGCACTTTCCAGATAGATCGCGACGTCGCAGGAACCTCAAAGATGGCAACAGTTTGGGGGGGGGTGGTTGGGGATGGGACTTGATCCAGCAGCAGATACATCATAGCTGCTGTTGCTGATGATGGGGATGAGCCAGACCAAGCCAGCCATTGCGTGGCATGGGCAGGCGTCATGTGGATCCTCCTGCGGATGTCACATACCCGGTGGTACCACTGCTGGATCGTTACAGACATCACCATAAAATGATCATTCACAATCGTGCCCCCATTAGACCGGTTCTCTGTGGTGTTTCGCAGGGATCAGTGCTAGGTGCTTAACCTTTTAGCTTCTACATGGCACCATTGGGTATTCTGCTCCAACACCTTGCCTTATCCTACCATTGCTTTGCAGATGATACTCAAATTAATATCCAGTTAGACCGGACTATGCAACGGCTTCTGCGCTATCTGCATCACTAACAGTAGTGAATTCATACTTGCGCTAACACCTTTTGCGACTCAATTCCGACAAGACTGAAGCCATATTCATCGACTCCCCTTTGCATCTTTCTAAAGTTTGTTGGCCTCGTTTGTTGATTGATGGTCACTTTGTCAGTCCCAAAGAAAACCTTGGAGTTCAGTTTGACCAGTCAATGTCCATTGAGGCACATCTATCTAAGGTGCTTAAAATGTCCTTTTTACACCTGAGAAATATCGCCAGAATCCATCGCTTCCTGTCACCTGCTGACTTGGAGAGACTGGTCCATGCTTTTGTGTTGTCCCGACTCGACTACTGCAACCTCTCACTGGTTGGGGATTCCGAGCAAAGTCGTGGGCAGACTCCAGCTTGTTCAGAATGCAGCTGCGAGAGTGCTTACACCACGTACACCGTGAACGTGAGCACATTACGCCGGTACTCTTATCTCTTCATTGGCTGCCAGTCAAATTTCGAGTGAATTTTAGGATACTGCTATGAACCTATAAGGCTTTAAAAGGGCTCACCCCGCATTACTTGCAGGAGCTAACACATTTATAGCTTCCATCAAGGTGCTTAAGATATTCTGATCTCCAACTGCTCAGCACTCCCAGGTCGAGGTTGCGCTCTTTTCGTGATCGGGCTTTTGTAGCGTGGCACCCACAAGCTGTGGAACGCCTCGTCACTTGAATTCGGGCAATCACAGTCGGTAGATCGATTGAAGTCTGCTTTGAAACCCCATCGCTTTCAAGTGGCCTTCCCTCTCTCGCTTGGTCGGTTGCTCCTGGTTCTGTGTTTGCTTCCTGCTCTTCATGCATTGCGCATGGGGATCCTAGGATGGAATGCCGCATTAATAATTTGAATTATTATTTATCCGTGGTGAAGTATGCTCAATCAGCCTCCACGACCCACACGGGGTGGCAGGGGGGGAGGACCTCATCCAGCAGCGGAGTGACAATATAGACGCGTGCGCATTTACTCGTGGGGAAACCTCTCGCAGAGTCTCAAGACTCGAAGGCCGAATGAACCCTGTGAGCCCATCCTTATTGATGGCTTCCACACTCACGGACGTGCTGCTCCCTGCCCCTTGCCCCCGCCACGGCTGCCCCTCGTTGCCCGTGTAGGAGTGCGGCGCGGGACGTGGAGGACTGGGCCTCGGTTGCCGGCCATGCCCCCAGGGCACTTTCTCAGCGGCGGGCACGGCACCGTGCGTGCCCCACGCGGCCTGCGCGGGACGTCTCTCGCGGAGCGAGCGCAAGCGCGGGTCCATGACGGCCGACAGCGAGTGCGGCCCGTGCCTACCCGGGTACGCGCGCGTGTGTGTGTGTTTGTGCGTGCACCTAGCCTGGCACCAGGCACTGGTTGTTACGCTACTGACTGTGGTGCACATCTTACCTGGCCGGGGATGCACGTGTGCGTGTCTGCGTGTCTGCGCCACCAACACGAGTGACGATTATATGAATCGTTTCTGAGCCTCCACTAGGTCGACTCAGCCTCAAATGAGTACCTGGCGCTTTGTGTAAACATCGCCCCTGGGGAGACAAAGGCGTACAGACGTGGTGCTCGCCACTCGCCCGCTCATGTGCCGTGTCGGCCTTCATAGGCGCTCGCTTACAGCACTTGCCTCAATAGCCTGTTAAGGCTCCACGGGAGGTCTTAGTCTTGGTTGGGTGCCGTGTGCGTTCGAGCTGAAGTCGCTGTGCCCGTGCACGTCTCGTGGTGAGGAGCTGGGCTCATCCACGTGGAATGAGCGTCATCAGTGACGCCTCCACACAGCCCAGACGTGTCACGTGTGCACGATTATCACGGTGTCTGGGTCGGGGTGAGGGTAGGGTCGGGGTGAGGGTAGGGTCAGGGCGAGAACGTGGCCACGTGAGGAGGGAAATGGCCCCTTTTGAGTCCCACGTGTAAGCAATGTTACTCGCCACGGGAACAGAACCACGGGGTTCTGTTCTGGTGCGCGTTTCGCAAATACGGATGAGGAGGCATCATCACGACAGCGATGAGTCACCACAATTGTCTGGCTCATCGACCACCGCGATGTAAAGTCACAGTTGTTGCTCCACATCAGCCGTGCGAAGCAGAATTATTTTCTATTAAAGCGTCGAGTGGCGAGCACGTGGCACGGAGCGTGAGGCTGGCGCCCAGTTCATGGGGCCTGAGAGTTCAGCTGATGACCCCCCCCCCCAATTCACGTGGTGCAGGTTCTTCAGTCCTGGGGAGGCAGGAGACGCGAGCCCCCCAGTGCCGTGCTCGCCCTGCAGCGCCGCCCCCGCCGGAACGGCCGCGTGTGACGGTCAGTCCCGTGACCCCTGAACCCCCCCCCCCTCCGCACCACCCCGCACCCCAGCAAAGATCCCCCGTGTAGCCCACACGAGGCTGTCGGGGCAAGTGTTGTTGGCGAGCACCGATGAAAATTGGCACGGCGCACGAATGGGTGGTGTGGCCAGTACTGTACCACACCCGGCCGCCTTTGTCTCCCCAGTGCCGATGTTTACATACTGCACCAGCTACTTGAGGCTGAGTCGACTTCGCGGTGGCTCAGGACCGGTTCTAATATCACTTACGTGCATCTCAAGTTAGCCCTGGCCGGGAATGGAACTTGTGTGGCCGGGCTCGTAGTGCAGTGCGCTAACTGTGGCGCCACCGCTCCCCACAATTCTATCTCACGCACGGACGCGTGTGTTGGTGCGGGGAGGGGAGCGCAGCTGTGAATGTGGAGGGGGGAGGGAGGGGCAGGGGGAAAGGGCGATGCCCTCTGCTGCCCTGGGGGATTTAAGGTTTAGTGGGGAGAGGGGAGTGGGCAGGGGGTGGAGGTGGGGGGAGGGGAGGAGATGGGGTGGGAGGAGGTTGGGGAGAGGAGGAGGTGGGGGGAGGGGAGGAGGTGGAGGGTATGGGAGGAGGTGGTGGGGAGGAGGTGGGGAGAGGGGAGGAGGTGGGGGGGAGGTATGGGACCGCACGGGAAGTGGGGGTGGGAACTGTCGAGTACAGGGAGTGTGAGTCTGTTGGTGCGTCGTATAGCCTGTGTGAATGGTGAGTAGGTGGTGAGTGTGTGGGGCTGTGGTTGAGTGGTGAGTGTGGTCAGATGTGTATTGTACTGCATACACTGTTTGAATGGTCAGTGTGGTGTGTACGTGGTATGAGTGGGTGAGTGAGTTTGACTGCTGAGTGTGAATACATGCCTATACGGTGTGAGCGGTAGTGTGGTGAGTGTGTGTGGTGAGTGTACAGGTGAGTGTGGTGAGTGTGGGGATGTGTGTCTGGAGCTGATATCGCTGCCCGTGGTTTGTGGCTGAACGTGTCACGTGTTGGCAGCCAGAAGCCGTTCGTCCCACACACACACACACAAGTGCCTATTGGCTACTACTGAGTTTGAATTCTTGGGTTCAATCCCAGATTCCACCCAACCCGGCTGTGCCAACACAGCCCGACTGTGTGGACCAAGTCGCCGTGGAACGTGCAAGCTAAGCAGGTTCAAGCCTGTATGGTCGCTCGTCTGCTTCGACCACAGTGCATAACAGGTGCTATAGGCTGCTGCGGGGCTACGGCTGTGGTCAGCAAAGGGCAGTGCGCTACTTCTGTGCCCTTGACCAGCATGGTGAAGTATGGTCGAACAGAGTCGTCAGAGAAGTCACAGACCCTGAGCCGGCCCCACTCAGAGCCTGGGTTCGAATCCAGGTCTCATCCACTGCCCGTGGGTAAGCCGCCTTGTCAGGCAGAGTGAGCTGATGGTCTCAGTCCTGCGAGGAGTGGCTACCATGGAGGGGCACGGACATGCGTAGAGAGAGACCCGTGGGCTCGCATGGAGACGGCACGCACGTTCCATACAGATCCTCCTCAGACTTGCATAGACACGCGCAGTGACCCACAGACACGTGTAGGGACACATAGACACGCGCAGTGACCCACAGACACGTGTAGTGACCCATAGACACGTGTAGGGACACACAGACACGCGCAGTGACCCACAGACACGTGTAGGGACACATCGACACGCGCAGTGACCCACAGACACGCGCAGTGACCCACAGACACGTGTAGGGACACATCGACACGCGCAGTGACCCACAGACACGCGCAGTGACCCACAGACACGTGTAGGGACACATCGACACGCGCAGTGACCCACAGACACGCGCAGTGACCCACAGACACGTGTAGGGACACATCGACACGCGCAGTGACCCACAGACACGCGCAGTGACCCACAGACACGTGTAGGGACACATCGACACGCGCAGTGACCACAGACACGCGCACAATGACCCACAGACACGCGCAGTGACCCACAGACACGTGTAGGGACACATCGACACGCGCAGTGACCCACAGACACGCGCAGTGACCCATAGACACGTGTAGTGACCCACAGACACGTGTAGTGACCCACGGACACGTGTAGTGACCCACAGACACGTGCAGTGACCCACGGACACGTGTAGACCCACATAGACACGTGTAGGGACACATCGACACGTGTAGGGACACATCGACACGTGTAGTGACCCACAGACACGTGTAGTGACCCACAGACACGTGCAGTGACCCACGGACACATGTAGGGACACATCGACACGTGTATGGACACATCGACACGTGTCTACCGAGCTGTGGTGGAGCCGGGTTCTCGAGCATTGCGTCTCGATGGTCTCAGCCCTGACAATAAACCCCCCACCGTGCAGTTTCGTTCTGCACTTACATTTCCACGAAAACTCATCTCCGAGGCCTCAAAATATCGCCTTGATTCGTGTCACACAACGACCATTAAAGTGTCGTGAAACGTGGGGGAGGGGGGGGAGCTGCTCCCGTGCTGTGCGGAACGCGGGCGACTTAAAGGAAAAATCCCAGAGGCAGTTCTAGGATATCCGCTTACACGGCCCTTTTCAAACACGTGTTGCGGTGTTGCGTTGCCCTGTCACATGTGACACGGAGTGATACAATTGTGGACGGAGATTAAATATCTTTAAACAATCATAATGATGATCATCATAATCATCATTCCGAGTGAGTCGTCACCTCGCGGAGTTGAGGACACTGGGGGATGCGTCTGTCATGCGAGCTGTGGCCGCTCTGCGTGCGTGTTTACATGTCCACACGTGTGCGTGTATTGTCCACAAGGCCTCGGTGGAAAGTTGATGTGGTCATCCAAGGTCTCACAAAATCAAGCCAAAAATAAGATAATATATCTCTCTCTGTCTCAGCTGGAGACTCCCGTGAATCACGTGGCTTCTGCGTGGCCACCGCCACTCTAAACCCCTCCCCTCTCCCCCCGCCCCGCCCCCTGTGAAAACAGACGCTGCTCCTTCTTGCAGCAGCAGCGCCGAGACCCTGACGCAGCCTCTTCCCTCGCCCCTCGTCTCTCCTGACCCTTGGCTCCAGTTTCCCCGCTCCTTCCTCATCCCTTCCCCTCTCGCCTCACATTCTTGTCCTCCTCTCTTCCCTCTCCCGAGTTTGATTCCCCCTCATGGTCAAGATCGGTGGCGAATCTCTGATCAGGTCCAGGGCCTCCTCCGAGGTCGAGACAGCCTTCAATGAGCACCTCGTGCGATGGTCAAACATCGGCTGGCAAGAAGACAAAAAACGCGACCGGGAATGGTGCTGTCCACACCACTGCCTCGTGCGCTGTCCCAACCTTCCTAGGTGCTCGCGAACAGCACTTGCCCCAAACGCCTGTTGAAGGCTATGCGGGGGATCTTTGTCTTTGTTGTGTTCCGCGTGTGTTTGTTTACTCCGTGCGTGTGTCTGTGTGTGTCTGTGTGTTTACGGGCCACACGGACGCCCTGTGCCCACCCCTCCCCTCTGAGCTGGTTCCATCTGCACGGCGCTCGCCTCGTCGTTTCCACATGACCGCTCCCCCCGCAGGTCCCTTCTCAATCAACCCCTCTCTGCCCCAAACTCGCTCAGTCCGGCCCGACTTTGTCAACTCCCTCCTCCTCGTCCTCCTGCTCCTCAGATTCAAGTTGACGCGAGCGCGGTAGTTACCGGGTCCAAGGCCACGCAGGGCCCAAGCCTGGACAAGGGGCCCCGGCTTCGTGACACAAACATATGGGCGAAGCAAATATATCAGCTCGAATTCGAATCTGAACAAACATCACAACGTCCGCTTCCCTTGTCCCTCACCTCGCTACATCGCCATTTCTCTTGCCCGGATCTCCCCCGTCGCGCTACGTATCGATCCCCCGTCTCTACATCTCTTGCCATCTCACGGAGAGTTCATTCCACCGAATGGGGAGGGGACCACAAACAGTATCTCTGGGCCAAGCAACTCCACCCGCTCCCTCCCACCTCCCTGCCCCGACTGGTGACCACGTTCATTGTGAGGGGGGCTCTACCAAGTTGGGGAAAGGGGGAGGGCGGCCGTGCCGGCTGTGAACGAGACGAGCCACGACCTTCAACGTTTTGCTGCGTTCCGCAAAAACACACACACAGTGTCATCACATCGTGCCCACGACACACAGTGTGTGTGCCTGTGCGGTCGCGATTGAGGATGAGTCGAGATCCATTGTGGGGGAGGTGGATGAAGGGACGCGGCAGGGTGCCGGGGCAAGTGCTGTGAGCGAGCACCTATTGAGGTCGGAGAGTGCGCAAATGAACCCGCACCCCTCGCGCGGTGCGGGGAGATCCTCATCCAGCAGTGGATTGGGATTGACAAATAGCCGCACACGCTGATTATAATGATGACCGAAGAATCATGATGATGATAGACTAATTGATAATGCTAATGATGATGGATCATGATAGTGGTTTTGGGCTCCTCGGATGTATGTATGTTGAACTTCTTTTGCACAGTACGTAGCCAATCGAAGGTGCGGGGATAATGTTGATGATGAGTTCCTAAAACGACGATGACGACGATGATGAGGGCTCGCTAAGTCACGTGAGCAGGCAGCGTCAAGCCGCCCGCTCCGAGTCCGCGCGCCGCTCAATAATTCACAACCCCCCCTCCCTGCCCGCCCTCCCCGTCGCGCCAGGCGAATGCGTCACGAGCAGAGCACAACCACCTCGAGAACGCCCCCTCATCACACAGCCATCATCGTCGTCGTGGTCGCTTCATCATCTCATCGTCACCTCGTCATCACGCCGCCGTCACATCACCTTCATAATTACACCATCACCACCATCGTGACTTCATCGTCACATCATCATCATCAGTTAGTCAGGCTTCATGATGTTTAATACGTCGTGGTCGTCATCATCATCAAGACCACCGCAATTATAATCATCCATCGCCCATCCACTGCTGCATGAAGGCCACCTGCCCCTCCCCGCTCCACCTCCTCCCCTCCCCACCACCAAGGTCCTGCGATGTCTCATTCCACATCCTGGACACAATACACGGCACCTCCAAATGCCGCAAGCGTAGGAAATGGAATGTGACAATGATTCACTCGTCAATCAAAAGAAGCATCACGTCACGTACACATGTAAGCCCGGTCTCTCCGCATGAGCTAAATAAAAGTCTTTCCTACGCAACCCATCAGCCCCACGGCCTTCTGGGAGTGCGCACTTTCAGCTACGTTGATTCAGCACAAGCAAAAGTGTGGACCGGCCTCGACACCCAGTGTCCCATCAGCAGAGTCAGGCAACGCTTAAAGCAGTGCCGGTGAGCCGCCGAGCGTGCGAGAACTCCGCGTGCCCAACCCAGTGCAGGGTGCGGTGCAATGTGCCGGCTGCTGGGAGCTGCGTCATCACTTAATGCCATCGACGTGCCCGCGACAGCCTGAATGGGGGTTGCTGCTGCTGCTGTCAGCGCGAACGTCCGCGGGTTGGTCATCGTCATCATTATTAGGAGTACGAGTATTGTTGTCGCCACTGTTGTTGTTTTTGTGGCCACTGTTGTTGTTTTTGTTGCTATTATTTCCTCGTCGGCTCCGGCTGCCGTGCGAGCGCTCAGCACGACGGCCGTGGCGCGCCCCACGGGGAGCGCCGCCGCTTGACACGCACGGGAGATGAGGGGCGGGCTGGGGGTAATTACTACCCTGAGAGCCACGTGGCGTGAGCCGGAGTTAATTGTGGTCCACAGAGAGAAAGGGCTTCACCCACACACAATGGGGACTGTGACACGCACAGGTGCTGGGGGAAGTACAGCTCGTGACAGGGTGTCCCGTGGGCCAAAGGGATCAGGAAGGCCAAGAGGTGTTGATGGAAAACAACAGTTGCCATTTCACATCGAGTTCGTTGACCCGGACGACTGCGTTAGGAGGAGTAGTGGAGTGGTGCATCGCTGAGATGCTGAACTGCTGAGATCCTGAGACCGAATCTGGGTTCTGAGTTCGAATCTGGGTTCCAGCCCCTGCCTGCCATTCAACGGGGTTCTCACGTGCGAGTTTATGGTATTTTTATGGTCTGTTGCACTGCCCTCATCTGACTGCCTTGCCTTGCCCTGCCCTTCCCTGCCCTTCCCTGCCACGCAGGAGGGACCACGACATCACCAACAATAATCACTGCCCCGTCGACAGAGGCGGTCGCACGGACGGGGACTCGCGGGGGGAAGCTGCCAGGGCTACAGGACGACCCCGTGGAAGCACCAGGCAGGGCCAGTGGGGAACGGCAACAGCAGACCCATGGCGATGATCGTCATCATCATGATCATCATCATCAGCAGCAAGAGGAAGACGACACGAGCGGCGGGTCAGCCAGCACAGCGGGCACCGAATCCCCGGCCCCACGGGCCCCGGGCCCCGGCGTCCGCACGGCCACGGCGACCCCGCCGGCCTTCCCGACCCCCGAGACATCGGAGAGCGCCGCGGTGGTGGAGGGGAGCCCGCGACCCCTGCCCGACTTCGGCTTCTTCGTGCTGGTGCCGGTGTTTGGGCTCACGGGGCTGCTCGGGGTCCTCGTCTGCCACACGCTCAAGGCGCGCCGGGCCCGCGGCGCCACGGAGAGCGTCGGCGGCGGCGGAGGAGGAGGGGGCGGAGGGGGCTCGGGGCTCGCGGGCGCCGACTGCAAGGAAGGTGAGAGGCCCCCGCGTGGGGGACAGTGCAGTGTGGGCCGCCACCACGGAGGAACTAGCCGAGCCTCTGGAGAGACTCGTCCTCGGCACGGGAATGTGCAATGTAATGCAGTGAAGATGAGTGGGTGGGGGCGGGGAGTCTGTGTTGTGTGGGAAGGGCAGCGATGGGGACCGGCGGGAGAGGGGGGAGGATGGAGGATGGTGGGGGTGGGTGGGTGGGGGGGCCCCGTTCTGTGGACAGCTGTGGGAGGGCAGTGGGGGACTCGGGGGGTTCTTTGAGCAAAAGTTCAAAGGAACTAAACGCTGAGCGGCTGGCAACAAGCAGCACTCTCGGAGGTGGAGTAAATATGTGTTCACACGTTCATTGAAGTGTAGTAGGTGAGTGCGTGAGTGCATCCGGCGCACTCCGTGATGACGAACTGTCGAATGGTTAAATTGGCACCACTGCAACGCAGCAGCAGAAGCAGCAACACCACTTAATTACTGATCAACATCTATTCGGAATACAGGAACGATCAATAGTTATCAATTTTGCGGGGTCTCAAGAAGTGGGGGGGGGGGGGGGGGAGGTGGCGGACGATAGACCCCCCCCGCAGCCCCCCCCCTACCCCCCACCGCCTTTAATGAATTCCGCCGCTGCGCGTCGCGAGGGGACACGGTTCCGCTCCGGGTGTTTGAGACGACCCGACCCTGACCCCGCAGCTTGCTTCCTGCCCACACAGCATCGCGTGGCATCCACAGCCTCCGCACGTGGGCGGCCCTCGCGCGTCCGCTTCGTGTGCAGTCACAGAAAGAGGGACGCTGCTGATCGGCCGACGTAGGAACAACAACAGTAGCAGCAGCCATAGAGATTCCTCTGGGTTCGATTCCCGGCGAGGGTGAACACGCGTGGACCGGTCATGCTGCGCCTCCTCTACGTCGAATCCACCTTAAACGAGTGCCTGGTGCGCTGAGTATCCAACTTGAGCACGAGGGAGACAAAGGGGGTCGGGCGTGGCCCTGGCCACCCCGCCCCCTCGTGCGACTGACTTTGTGGTCATCACAGGTGCTGCTCGCTGCTAGCAGCACTTGCCCCAACAGTCTGTGAAGGCTACTCGGGGGAACTGCTGGTGGGATGTCAGCGGATTTATCAAACGTTCATTGTTGGGTCAAAGACCCCGAATGGGATGAAGCCACTGGGGGTCCCTCTCCACCAAGGCGACCTTCCCAGTGGTTCTGCTCGCATCGCTCATCACTCGTGTGTCGCGCGACCCCTCGCGGTCACAACGTGTAACACACCTTGGGGTGGTTCACGCCCCGCACGTAAAATACGGTACTAATTTTGATCTGACCTCGGGGAGGCCCAAGACATGTCCAGATGCTACAAAGACTGTAGCGGTAAGTGCTGTTGGCCAGCACCTATGATGTAGGCTGCCACAGATCATGAGGAGCTGGTGGCCATCACCTCTCCTGGGTTGCACCTTGATCATGTTTGTTCTGCGACTGCTATTGATGGTGAGATTGATGCTGCTGATGGTGTTGCTGCTGCTGCTGATAATAATCATATGATGATGCCACTGTTGCTGCCGATACTGACGATCAGTACGGTAAAGAGCTTGGAGGCAGGGGGTGCCTCGGCCCTCCCTGGTGGCCAAAGCTACGAGTTGGGCCCCCCTTGATAACCACCATGAGATTTGTTTACAACAACAGTGTAAGAGAACAACAACAACAGTGTAAGAAAACAACAATAACACTTATGTAACGATGTTATTAGGCAAGAGGAGCCGTGATACATCATAGCCGAGGCGCGACCGTGCGAGACGAATCAAATATTGGGGCCCCACCCACCCGGTCATTGCACCCCCTGAGCTGATAACGTCGTTACTACGTCATGGTTGATGTCGTTACTACGCCACGGCTGATGATGCTGGCACTGATGGTGCTGATGTCGTTACTACGCCACGGCTGATGATGCTGACACTGATGGTGCTGATGATGCTTTCCCAGGTGCGAGCTTGCTGCTGCCGACTGCCCAGTACTACGCCGGTAACGAAGACACGATTGGCCAGCTGGTGAAATACTTTCTGCACAAGAACGGTGAGAGACGGAGGTCGAACGCAGCGACGTGGTGTGTGCATTTGTTTGACACATCCCATCAGCTCACGCTGCCTCCTGGAAGTGCACTTTTGTCTCGGCAGCATCGGTTTAATACGAGCAAACTCCCCGCACCGGCGTTGATGTTCGGTGTCTCATAAGCAGGCCCGACTCTGCTGATGCGACACCGCGTGGCGAGAGTCTAGCTGGCATTGGCCAAACCTGGCATTGGCCAGTGGTGAACTTCAGCTGCTAACGACGCATTGCACCTTCGCAACATTGCGACCGTCAACTGCAAAACAAATTTGGCAGGACCCTCTTGATAAATAGTCTTGAGACTCGGCGAGGCTTTCCTGGGTGAACAATCGCAATAATAAAGAACACGTTAAGTCACGTGCCAGTACAGTAGGGGCTGGCACGGATTAATATTAACAATTTGTATTGCATTGTTATTATTGTACGGTATTGTTATAATTGTTATTATTTAGATTATTATTGTTGTTATTGTTTAGGAAACGTGGAGGCTCTGCAAGCCTTGGCCATGGAATGTGGGCGACTGGAGACTACGGACAGCATGGCGAGCGGGTAGGGACCTACAGCTGTCAATCATCTCACATTCACCTGTCAATCATCTCACATTCACCTGTCAATCATCTCACCCACGTGTCTCTCTCGTCTCACCCACGTGTCTCTCTCGTCTCACCCGTGCGTGTTGCACCCCACTAAATTGATTGCGTGCACACACACACACTAATCGTCGAAGCCGTGACTTTGTCCTGGCAAACCCACCTCTCTGTGCGCCGCTTGTTAAGCGATAAACGTCTCCGCGCCCTGATTGATCGACACAGCCACCACATCGTTAACCCATTGTTAGAACCACCACCTGCTTGTTTGATTGGCTAATAACATCGTTCCCCCGTATCCCCCCCCCCAACCACGCAGCTTCTGCTCACCGTCCGAGACTCCGCAGCACTGCCAGCTGTCCCCCCTGCACTCCCCCCCTCCGCATCACCACCACCACCAGCAGCAGCAGCACCAGCAGCAGCAGGCGCCCCCCCCGGGCTGGCTGCACGCGCACACGGTGCACGCCTCGCACTCGCGCTGCGCCTGCACGCGCTGCCGCCACACGCTCTGGACACAGCTGCCCTGGACCCCCTGCCCCCCAATCGGCGCGAGGACGACACCCAGCCGCCAGGGGCGCCCTGCGGACGCCGCGGGTCAGGCCATCGGCAGGTGGGGACGGGGACGGGGGACGGTGGGTGGGGGGGTTCGGGGGGACAGGGGGTGGGGGGGTTCGGGGGGACTGGGGGGGGGAAGGTGGGTGGGGGGGTCGCGGCAGAGAAAGAGTTAACGGGAATGGGGGGACGGAGACGGGTGGGAGAGGGAGGTGAGGGGCAGGAGGGGGGCGGGGGGGCAGGAGGGGGGAGGGGGGCAGTAGGGGGAGGGGGGGCTCCGTGTGTGGGGACTTGTTCAGGTATCATTTGCCAGGAGCTGAATCGAACGCAGGTGGTGGGGTTTTTAGTGTAGTGTATGCGATGACGTGTAATACTAGGGGCCGTGTGTTTGAATATACAGAGAGTGTGTGTGTCATTGTATGGGGTAGTATGTCTGCTGCTGCGTTATCAGAGCATGTGTGTGTGTGGCTAAACAATGTGATTGAGGCCGCTTCAAGTGTCTGTGCGGTCCTGTATAATTGTGTGCGAGTGGGGAGCGGCAGTGTAGTGGTCAGCGCACTGCTCTACGGCCAACGACAGTGACGGATATCTGAACCGGTTCTCAGCCTCCCCTAGGTCGGCTTGGCCTCAAATGAGTATCTGGTGCGATGTGTAATCAACATCAGCTGTGCCGGCCTCGATAGCGGCTTGCTAACAGCACTCGCCCCAACAGCGCGTTCACTTTGACTGGTGAATCTTTGTCTGCGTAGCGTGTGTGTGTGTTGTAGTGTGTGTTGCAGTGTGACTGCGTGTTTGTACGTAGACAGTGTGCATGCCACGCGTTCACCACTCCACGCTGCCCCCGCTCCCGCCGCAGGTTCCGCGTGAGCCAAATCCCCGAGCAGAGGGAGTGGGGGAGCGCGGCCGAGGAGAAGAATCTCCTGGAGATGAGCGACAGCGACGGGGACGACTCGGCGAGCGGCCACATGGCTCTCGACAATCCCGGGGGGCCCGGGGCCCCCCAATCCCACCACCCGCTCCCCCGGGCGCAGACCGACACTAAGCTTTGTTTGTTAGCGTGAGTTGTGGGGGGCTAGAGCCCCCCCCCTCCCCCAACCAACCACAGTTCACGAAACTCAGCTAACTATAACAACAGCCAATTCCTAACCGCATGAAGTATTATCGTGGTGCAGGAGGGAATCGCTGCTGCTACTGCGTCTGTCGCTACACCAGCCTCCCCCCCCCCACTGCCCCAGTATAAGAGTGGGCGAGCGTGTGCGTTAGACCTCTTGTTCATCCGCATCGGCTTTAATAACAGAGGGCACATTTCAGACTCGGGGACGAGTGGTTGGCGGTGCCCCCGCGGTTGAGCCGGCTCCTGCGGTGCGCCGAGTCGATGGCCCACCGCCCGGAGGCCGCCCGTGGGTGGGACGGCGCGGGGCCATGGCGGCACGCCGCACGACCACCGCGCACCGCGTGGCCGTGCGGAAGCTCTTCACAACGGTTCCTATTCCTCCGCCGCGAAGGGCACAACAGCAGCGAGCGTGAGTCTGTGCGCGAGCGAGCGAGCGTGAGTCTGTGCGCGAGCGAGCGAGCGTGAGTCTGTGCGCGAGCGAGCGAGCGTGAGTCTGTGCGCGAGCGAGCGAGCGTGAGTCTGTGCGCGAGCGAGCGAGCGTGAGTCTGTGCGCGAGCGAGCGAGCGTGAGTCTGTGCGCGAGCGAGCGAGCGTGAGTCTGTGCGCGAGCGAGCGAGCGTGAGTCTGTGCGCGAGCGAGCGAGCGTGAGTCTGTGCGCGAGCGAGCGAGCGAGTGGGAGCGTGCTCGGTGATTAGCGCACTGCGCAATGAACCCCGGCGGCCCGAGTTCAATTCCCACTCGCGGCCAATAATGGTGGCAGATATTTTTTAACCTCCTCCGAGGTCGACTCAGCTTTCACTGAGTAGCCTGGTGCAGTGTGTAAACCTTAGTACTGGGGAGACAAAGACGGCCGGGTGTGGTGCTGGCCACCCACTCGACCTCGTGTGCAGTGTCGGACTTGATAGGTGCTGGCTAACAGCGTTTGCCCCCAACGGTCTGTTAAAGGCTATACGGGGGATCTTGATCTTTGCGTGAGTGTGCGTGTGTGTGTGCGCGTGTGCGAGTGAGCGTGGGCTGCAGGACAGACAGGGTTTCACGGGGACATTTTTCCCGAAAAGCCACCGCGTGAACATTCGGAGCACACGTCTCCAGCTCTGAGCAATTCGCATTTCAGTTTGGGTCTCCGTGCGATGGTCACTGGCGCCACTGTCGTCAGTGAGAGGGGGCACCGCCGCCGAGTTTGTGGATCAGAGGCAGCCGAACGGGCCTCGGAAGCGGTTCCGTGATATCACCTTCCACGGGCCGCTCTCCGACCGTCACACAGCTCACAGCTAGAGGTCCAAATGAACATTTCTGTCTTCGCGATGGCGCTCGGCACAGTGAAGCTACCCATTGCGTTAAGTTGCGGTTGTGGTCGGCCGCGTCAGACAGCTGAAGTGAAAATATTAATTTGGTGGGGAACTCACTCCAGAAAGTTGGGGTTGATCTTCTCTTGAGTTGTCTTTGTGCAGCTGACCACCACACGCAGAGAGGGGCAGCCGATGCAGATGGACTCTCCACAAATCGTGGAGCCATCCCGAGGGCACGATCCTCCTCCGCCCCCCACTTAAGCTGACTGGTTTACACGCACGCAGGGCTTAATCTCATGGAATACAGCCAGGGCCCCCCAACTCCCGGATCCCACCCCGCCAACCCCCCCCCCGCCCCCCCTCGACAATTAATATCTTCTGAACTTCAGCCCTGGGCAGCTCCGACTGAGATTAATCTCTCTGCATGTGAATCTAGTGTAGGTAAGACAGCCTTATGCGTAGTATTTATAAACTAGCATTATTCCTCCTACTACAATGTTTATTTAATAGTTTTATTATCACTATGGTTGCGTGTTGATATTATATTTATTGCCGTCTTGGCCGCTCGTGACGTTCCTGGTTGGTTGGAGCCACTTCCCCGCCCCGGGTTCTGGCGTGAGCATGGCCAGTGGGCGACTCAATCCACCCCCTCTGACGGTACACGACTCACGTCCACACGACCCGCGTGCACACGGGGTGGGGGGGGGGGGCGACGAAACTCAGGAACCGTGGCCAATTGAGGACCATTCACAGGCGGGCCCTTTGTTAATCCACTGCTGGATGGCCATCCTTCACCGCATTGGACAGCAGCGGTGCGTGTTTTGGGTTAAGGTTGGAGAAGCGGAGCGCAAAACTGCGTCAGATCTCACCCGTTCGCCACTCGCCAATGTTGGCCGCAGTCCGGAGTCGAACCCGTGCTGCAGCTGGATGCGAAGTGCAGTGTGCTAACCGCCGCGCCACTGCTCTCGGCGTATATAATTTGGTTATTGAATATACGAGCGGATTTGTGCTGCGGAGATCAATGCAGACGCGTTGGGGGGGGGGAGATCATTCGAGCGCCCTGGGCGCAACGGGTCGAGCGAGACTCCAAAGCAAAGCGGTGCCACTTCAGCAGCGCCACTTCAGCAGCGCCATCACCGTCAGCCGTGATTCATCCACTGCTAGACGAGTGCCTCGCCAAGCAAGTCGCTCGTAGCTCGAGGAACTGCCGCAATCGACGGCACAGATGCAAACGTTTCCCGAGTTGTATCCGCACCCGGCACCAGAAGGTGGGCCATGACGCTCAATCAACGCCGAGCCGTGCTGTGGTGGCGCTTTGGATGGCAAGGGTTGGTGGATCACACGGAGATGTGTGAAGCTCCCATACTACGCTGGGCTGCGGGATTGTTGACCACAAGGTGGCAGCCACACCACGTGGGTTCATGAACCCATCTGTGCGGAGTGTTTTGGCTGTCGCATAGTCGCTACGTGCGTGGGCGGGCAGTCTCCGTGTTCTCCCCGTTTCATCTCCCACACTGAGAATGTAACTCTCGCCAATAACGGAATTGGCCAAACATCCCGACAAAGCACGACCCTCTTGAAAACAACAGAGTCACGGGACTCTCGTGGGTAAATAAAGGGCATTATAGTTCAGTAGATATAACACAAACATGGGCACAATACCGATCCGCAAAGCGACGAAAATTGGTGGGTGGCTGGTGTGAAGGGGAGTCGAGGCGGGGCGGGGGGCTCACTAACTCCTGCCCCCCACCCCCACTCTCCTCTCCATCATCTCCCGGCTCCCTGCCCCCCTCCCGTAATTTGATTTCCCCGTCGGCTTCAGTGCCTGCTTGACCTTTCATCTCGGCGGTGCAGCGGAATGTCGAGACATCCATCTCGGCATAAGAGGAGGTCACGCGCGCGCTCCTGGGCACACAGGGACGACGCGGGGACTCGTCTCTCCCGATAGCTGATCAACGGAAATGTCAACCGTGTGTCCGGACAGGATGCAGAGAATATTGCGAATGTAAGAGCAGCAGTATGATGAAGAGGTGGGGGAGCGGTGTGATATTGTTATCTAGGTGATGAGGGCCATGCCCCCCCCCCTCCTCCCTTCATCCCTTACACCCCCCACCCCCCATTGCTCCATTCGTACTGCACTTAGATGAATGGAGTCGTTACAAAATACCGGGGGGCTGCCCCCCCCCCCCGCCTCCTTCGCTAGAATTTAATTGCCTCAATCTCCATCTGTTTATTTATGCGCATGGGGTTCTGTGTATGCATGTGCCCATGCTTAAATCTGTGTGTGTCTGTCTTGTGTGAGTCTGTCTTATGTGTGTCTATGTGTGTCTGTCTTTTTGGTCTCTGTGTGCGTGTGTGTGTCGGTGTGCGTGTGTGTGTCGGTGTACGTTTGTGTGTGTGTACGTGTGTGTCAACCAACGTGTGTGTGTGTGTGTACCAGTCGGAGGATGTACCGATGTATGTGTGTGTGAGTGTATCAATGTACGACTATAGTACTTTAATAATCCACTGCTGGATGAAGGCCTCCCCACGCCATGTTGGTCACATGGGTTGTGTGATCATACCTCACCACGCTGGGAGATGCGGGTTGGTGAAGCGGGGAGTGGAGCGGGGCACGACCGGTTCGGATTATGACTCGCCACTCATGTCAGCCGTGGCCGGGATTCGAACTCAGGTGGCCGGATTAGTAATGCAGCGCGCAAGTGTGTGTGCCTCTTTACCGAGGTAATGATGTGTTGACCTGCATACGTTGTTAGTACCTGTCTGTGTAAGTATTATATCTGCGTGCTGACACCTATTGTGCACCAATATGTGTGTATGTACCCCTGTGCTGGGTCACGTAGCCCGCATGCCCAGCCACCGCATGCCCAAGAAGCTTAAGTTTGGCCGCATAGAGGGGGCTAAACGGGCTGGAGCAGAGATGGAGTGATGCGGTACGGGAGGATGTGGAGCTGAGTGGACTTGCCGATGACTGGTACCAGCGGTGTCAATATCGGCCTCGATGGAGGAGGCTCGTGAAGGACGCTACTGGTCAGTTGGAGGCAGTCGCCCTCCAGCAACAACGGAGGGCGGAGGAGCGACGCTCACAACAACGAGCGGAGCGCCCGGCGGCTAAAATATAGCAAGTTGGCACAGTAGGGGTAAAGCTGGTGCATCTACCAGTCATCTCAGACAGCCAACCTATGGCACCTGGGTCTGTCCCGAGACCACCTGCCAGCGAGCCTTCGACACTTCACGTGTCCTCTAAGGGGCACCTAGCCTGGCACAGGCGCCGTGGTGACGTCACTGTCACTCAGTGGCTAATGACGCGGGGTATTGGTACTGGTGTTTGTGTGCATCTAACAATGCAGTGCGCGCGCCAAGTCTGTGTCTATTCCCATGTTGATGAGTGTATCTACCCATGTCTGTATGTACCCATGTGTGTATGTACCCATGTCTCTGCGTGTACGTACAGCCGCGCGTGTGTGCGCGTGTATGTCACGTGTGTATAGCAATACGTATAGCGAAACTGTTACTTGAAAATGTTACGTCCCCCCCTTCCCCCGCGCAGGGGGGCTAAAGGGGGGCGGGACCCCCTAATTTAAACCTGTGGAGTGGAGAGAGAGCGGACAGGCGGTGTGAGATCGCTGAAGTGCAGAGTAATAAATACAGTTCTGTGTTTCTCTTTCGAGCCTCCCGTGTCCTGTCTCTCTCTGGACCGCGAGTACACGCGCGTCCGCACACCACGACTGCCCGACTGCCCAGATTCACAAGATTATCACGATTATCAGACGCTCCGTAAAGGAAGCCGCACCCTCCCCCACCACCCCAGAGTTGCTATACAAAGTAAACATTTGACTAATTTGGTATCATTTGCAACGCACGGACACCCCATATTATCAGACGCTACCCCGATCACATGGACAAGTGCGTCTTATAATCCAGAAAGTAAAGTAACCCTTCACCCCTAACCTTTAACGTAACTAACTCTAGACCAAGGGTCAGCAACCAAAACAGCAAGAATAATTGTATTTGTAATTCTGTAGAACAACCATTAATATTTCAAGAGCCGCAATGCGTTGTGAATGTGAGCCGGTCCTGAATAGAAACACCATCACGTGACAGTCTTCAAGAGCCGCCGGCTGCCGACCCCTGACCGAGACCCACCTCGACTCGAACCCTGAACCTCGAAACACGGTCCACCGACCCCTGCTCTCGACCCTAACAGCAGCCGTGCCGCGGTGGTTATGCGCTGGCTATGTGCGTGGCTATGCGGTGGCTATGCGCTGGCTATGTGTGTGGCTATGCGGTGGCTATGCGGTGGCTATGTACTGGCTATGTGCAGGCTATGCGGTGGCTATGCGGTGGCTATGTGCAGGCTATGTGCAGGCTATGCGCTGGCTATGCGCTGGCTATACGGTGGTTATGCGGTGGCTATGTGCAGGCTATGCGCTGGCTATGCGCTGGCTATGCGGTGGCTATACGGTGGCTATGTGCAGGATATGCGCTGGCTATGCGCTGGCTATACGGTGGCTATACGGTGGCTATGTGCAGGCTATGCGCTGGCTATGCGCTGGCTATGCGGTGGCTATACGGTGGCTATGTGCAGGCTATGCGCTGGCTATGCGCTGGCTATATGGTGGCTATGCGGTGGCTATGTGCAGGATATGCGCTGGCTATGCGCTGGCTATGCGGTGGCTATATGGTGGCTATGCGCTGGCTATGCGCTGGCTATGTGTGTGGCTATACGGTGGCTATGCGGTGGCTATGTGCAGGCTATGTGCAGGCTATGCGCTGGCTATGCGCTGGCTATGCGGTGGCTATGCGCTGGCTATGCGGTGGCTATGCGCTGGCTATGCGCGTGGCTATGCGCTGGCTATGCGCGTGGCTATGTGCTGGCTATGCGCTGGCTATGTGGTGGCTATGCGCTGGCTATGCGGTGGCTATGCGCTGGCTATGCGGTGGCTATGCGGTGGCTATGTGCTGGCTATGTGCGTGGCCCCAGCAGCAGCCCAGAGCTCTGGGCACAGCCACGGGTGGAGGGGAGCAGCCACCCGAGTTCGATTCCCGCTCGCGGCCACCAGCACCGGTGACGATTGTCTGAAACGCTCCTGGGCCTCCCCTAGGTCGACTCAGGCCTCAAATGAGCACCTGGCGTAATGTGTAAACATCGCCACTGGGGAGACGAAGGCGGCCCGGCGTGGTGGTGGCCACCCACCCCCTCGCGCGCCGCCCTTCCTCGGTGCTCCTCGCAAACAGCGCTTGCCCCAACAGTCCGAGGCAACACGCGAGGTCTTCGTCTTTAGTCGCTGTGATGGCAGTCGCAGTCGTGGTTATGGTTGTAGTAATGGTCATGGTGCGGAGGATGGCGGTGGCATTATTGTTCTGGTCGTGGTGGTAGTGGTAAGGACGGTGGTGGTGGTTGTGTTGGTTGTGGTTGTTGTGGTGAGTACAATTCGCGGTTGCCAGTGCACTACCGAGCCACGAAAGCAGAGGGCGGAAGAGCCGAGATCAGAACAATCTGAAAAATCACTTCGGTGCACTGCCCTCTGCCGAGTTCATAAACACGACCGCATCGCTGCACATTCGTCAACAACAATATAGGTGACGCTTCGGGTAATGGCTCGTCTTCATCAGATACAAATAGACAGGCCGGCACAAACGGCGCTCACTAAGATATACAGAGTCGATACGAGTCAATACGCGTATTCAACTGAGCAAGGATGTAAGGTACAAGTCGAACGGCAGATCGTTGTGAAGTCACCGATGTAAGGATCGTCACTTTGTGAAGTGACAAGGGGTGCCACGTCACTTGGGGTGCACTTTGTGAAGTGACAAGGCGTGCTCACGTCACTTGGGGTGCACTTTGTGAAGTGACAAGGGGTGATCATCGTCACTTGGGGTGCACTTTGAGAAGTGACAAGGGGTGATCATCGTCACTTGGGGTGCACTTTGAGAAGTGACAAGGGGTGCCACGTCACGTGGGGTGCACTTTGTGAAGTGACAAGGGGGGATCATCGTCACTTGGGGTGCACTTTGAGAAGTGACAAGGGGTGATCATCGTCACTTGGGGTGCACTTTGAGAAGTGACAAGGGGTGCTCTCGTCACGTGGGGTGCACTTTGAGAAGTGACAAGGGGTGCTCACGTCACTTGGGGTGCACTTTGAGAAGTGACAAGGGGTGCCACGTCACTTGGGGTGCACTTTGTGAAGTGACAAGGGGTGATCATCGTCACTTGGGGTGCACTTTGAGAAGTGACAAGGGGTGCTCATCGTCACTTGGGGTGCACTTTGAGAAGTGACAAGGGGTGCTCATCGTCACTTTGTGAAGTGACAAGGGGTGCCACGTCACTTGGGGTGCACTTTGTGAAGTGACAAGGGGTGCCACGTCACTTGGGGTGCACTTTGAGAAGTGACAAGGGGTGCTCATCGTCACTTGGGGTGCGCTTTGAGAAAGTGCCGCCGAGGTCCTCTTAACCCCAGGCGGGTTGTCAGCGTGTCCTTGCGTCAGCTCTACCTCTGTTGATGTGTTATGAATAAGAGGCATTGCCCGAAACGTCGCATATTACGCGAGCGCGCATTCTGCGTGTTGCCCTTGTGTGGGTTCACTTTCCCATATCCCCTCGCGTTACTGAAACCTTATCCCTCACCCAACCGAGCCCCGAACACCATCATCAGTATACCTACCACCAATACCAACCCTATCCCTAATACTCGCCATGACGGTAACCCAAACCAATCCCTAACCCCAGCTCCATCCTATACCGAACCATATCAACTCGCACTCACCCGATCCCTCACCCCAAACACGAATCATACGCCCTAACCCTAATCACATACCTTATCTAAACTCCTAAAGCTAACCCTATTCCGCACGCCAACCATATCGCTAACTCAAAGTCTAATCCTTTTTACTCACCCTGTCCTCATTCTGAACCACTTCGCCACCAGTTGTGAAGAATGTAGACAGACCCACGTGGTGCACGTGGGGGCGCTGTATGAGTCCATGGGTCTCTGTGTGAGTCTATGGGTCTCCGTGTCAGTATATGGGTCTCTGTGTCAGTCTATGGGTCTCTGTGTCAGTCTATGGGTCTCTGTGTGAGTCTATGGGTCTCCGTGTCAGTATATGGGTCTCTGTGTCAGTCTATGGGTCTCTGTGTCAGTCTATGGGTCTCTGTGTGAGTCTATGGGTCTCCGTGTCAGTATATGGGTCTACGTGTCAGTCTATGGGTCTCTGTGTCAGTCTATGGGTCTCTGTGTCAGTCTATGGGTCTCTGTGTCAGTCTATGGGTCTCTGTGTCAGTCTATGGGTCTCTGTGTCAGTCTATGGGTCTCTGTGTCAGTCTATGGGTCTCTGTGTCAGTCTATGGGTCTCTGTGTCAGTCTATGGGTCTCTGTGTCAGTATATGGGTCTCTGTGTCAGTATATGGGTCTACGTGTCAGTCTATGGGTCTCTGTGTCAGTCTATGGGTCTCTGTGTCAGTCTATGGGTCTCTGTGTCAGTCTATGGGTCTCTGTGTCAGTCTATGGGTCTCTGTGTCAGTCTATGGGTCTCTGTGTCAGTCTATGGGTCTCTGTGTCAGTCTATGGGTCTCTGTTCAGTATATGGGTGTCTGTGTCAGTCTATGGGTCTCTGTGTCAGTCTATGGGTCTCTGTGTCAGTATATGGGTGTCTGTGTCAGTCTATGGGTCTCTGTGTCAGTCTATGGGTCTCTGTGTCAGTCTATGGGTCTACGTGTCAGTCTATGGGTCTCTGTGTCAGTCTATGGGTGTCTTTGTAAGTTTGTGTATCTTTGTACGTCTCTGAGTCATGGGGTCTCTATGTAAGTACAGTAAATGTTGACGTAAGTCTTTGGGTTATTGCGAAATGTCATGGGGTCATTATGTAATTATGTGGTCTTTATGTAAGTCAATACGTCTACGGGTCTCTGTGTAAGGCTGTGGTAATCGGCGTCACGGCCGTAATCGACTTGTGTGGAGTTAGTGGCCACATCCTAACGACTGCAATAAAACAGCTGAGGCTTTCACTGCATGTAAACACCACCACCACCACCATCACCACCATCACCACCATCACCATCACCACCATCACCACCACCACCATCACCACCACCACCACCATCACCACCACCATCACCACCACCATCACCACCATCACCACCACCACCATCACCACCACCATCACCACCATCACCACCACCATCACCACCACCACCATCACCACCATCACCACCACCACCATCACCACCATCACCACCACCATCACCACCATCACCACCACCACCATCACCACCATCACCACCACCATCACCATCATCACCATCACCACCACCATCACCACCACCATCACCACCACCACCATCACCACCATCACCACCACCATCACCACCACCACCATCACCACCACCATCACCATCATCACCATCACCACCACCATCACCACCACCATCACCACCACCATCACCACCACCACCATCACCACCACCATCACCACCACCATCACCACCATCACCACCACCATCACCACCATCACCACCACCATCACCACCATCACCACGCTGACGCATCACGCCGGTGTCCCGCTGCGCCCTGTCACACACGCGCGCGTGTATTTGTGAGGAGCGGTGGCGCAGTGGTTAGCGCGCTGCGCTACGAACCCGGCCGCCCGAGTTCGATCCCCACTCACAGCAGAGGCGGACATCTGAATCGGTCAGAGGCCTCCTGGAGGACTCGGCCTCAAATGAGTGCCTGATGCGGGGAGACAAAGGCGGCCGGGAAGTGGTGTGAGCCACCTCCTCGATATGCCGTGCCAGCCCTCTTCGTACGTGCCGCTCACTCACAGCACTTGCCCCAGCGCTCTGGTGAAGGCTACGCGGGGCACCTTTGTCTTTGCAGCTCCGCGAGCTCAGGGCGGTGGCTTGGCACCACGTGCTCCGCCCGAGCCCCTCCCCCTTTCCACCCCTCCCCCCTCCTCCTCTCCGCCCCGCCCCCCTCCCCCGTCCCCGCCCGGGAAGCGCGCAGCGGCGATCGCTTCGCGGGTCCGTCTCGCGCTCAGCGCCCTTCTCCTCCTCCTCCTCCGTCTCCTCCTCCTTCTCCTCCTCCTCTCACTCCTCTGTCTCTCGCAGCAGCAGCACAAGGCGATTCAGCAGCAGCAGCAGCATCATCAGCATCATCATCAGCAGCAGCATCATCAGCAGCAGCAGCATCAGCAGCAGAAGGAGCAGCAGCAGCAGAAGGAACAACAAAGCTGATCGCCCCCGATGGAGGCTCGCCAGTGTGATGCTCTCTGAGCTGAGCCGAGTTCAGCCCGAGTCTGGGGCCCCCCACGATTCAGCATCAGCGTCATCATGCAGCCCCCCCCGCGGAAGGTAAGATGAGCCCAGCCGGGGGTCCCGGGGATGATGATGATGGTTATTGGGGGGGGGGGGGGGGTGCATGGAGTAAGAGTCAGCAGCAGCATCAGCTGTGTTGTGGTCCCGCAATGCACGAGACCACGTTTGTCTTTCGCGTTTATTTAAACAACAAACAACCACAACAACAAGGATACACATCTACATCCCGTCAGCCACACGACCCTTTTGGGAGGTCATCTTCGTCATCATCAACGTTGGTTAAACCCGGGGGGGAAGTCGTCTGGACCGGCCTTGCTGGAGCCAATGTGGGACGTATCAACTTGATAGACGCACATTGTGGGCCGGTTTCGACACTCGGTGTCTCATCAGCAGCGCCAGGCTTGCTCGAGCTGGCGAACGAGGCGATGTTCATGGGCAAGGAGCCCCCCCCCCCCGCCCTCTCTTTAAGATAGGGGGCCCCCCTCGCTCCACTGCTACTCTACTACATTACACAATGCTCGCTGGTGGTCGCTGTCACTTGTTTGGGATGAGGCCCAGAAAGGTCGAAACCAGGCCACAGCGTGCCTGCTGTTCCTGCGGCTGGATGCTCGTGGTCTGGAAGGCCAACACGGGCTGATGGACTGAGTCGTGTTTGTATGGGGGCGGTTTGACCATACTTCACCACGCTGGTCATGCCGTGATTATGCAGAATCCGTGCCCTTTAGCCGCTCGTAGAATCACCATCGATGCGAGTGTGGTGGAGCCGGGATGATGATGATGAGGTGCTGCTGCTGGGGGGGGGGGGAGAGTTGGCGTCTCACTCTGACGGCGTGGTTAGGGGAGCAGCAGCAGCTGTTGTTGTGGGAGTGGTGGTGAAGTTGTGGACATTTTGTGGAGGTTGTTGTTGTTGGTGGTGTTGTTTTTGTTGGAGTCACGGGGGTTGATGGGGAGAGTGAAGTGGTGGGTGACTGGGATGGGGGGGGTGGGCAATGTGAGGACACAGATGCAGAGATGATTGATGGGTCCCAAACGTTGGATTGTTATTAATCGTAATTCTCCATCCACTGCTGCTGATGTGCGGGCCAACTCCATACTTCACCACGCTGGTCGAGCATAGGAGTTCAGTACAGTAGCGGAGTTTTTTTTTGCCACGCTACCCTCTGCTGCCCACGTGGTAGCCACGCAAGCGCCTGCGACAGCCTCTGCGTGGTGATCGCATTCCAAGCGCTATCTATGCTTAGCTTCTGACGTTATCGCTCGCCACTGATGTTAGCCGTGTACGGGAATCTAACTCAGGTCTCCGGGTGCTAACCACTGCACTACCGCTGCCCCTTAATCTACGATCCCGTAATAATTATACTCAGCAGGTGATCTGCTTCTGCGTCCTCTTGAGGTGTGAACATGCGTGGCAGACAGGAAGTGGTGCTTGTGGTGGTGCTCCTGATGATGCTGGTGGTGGTTGTGGAGGTGGTGTTGATGATGATGCTGTTGGTGGTGGTGCTACTGATGATGCTGTTGGTGTTGATGATGATGATGCTGCTGGTGGTGATGATGCTGGTGGTGGTGCTGGTGGTGGTGGTGCTACTGATGATGCTGCTGATGATGCTGCTGGTGGTGGTGGTGCTACTGATGATGATGCTGGTGGTGCTGATGATGATGATGTTGGTGGTGGTGCTGATGATGATGTTGGTGGTGGTGGTGCTGATGATGATGATGCTGCTGGTGGTGGTGGTGCTGATCATGATGCTGGTGGTGCTGATGATGATGTTGGTGGTGGTGCTGATGATGATGATGCTGCTGCTGATGATGATGATGCTGGTGGTGGTGCTGCTGATGCTGGTGGTGGTGGTGCTGCTGATGCTGCGGCTGGTGGTGGTGATGCTGATGATGATGCTGGTGGTGGTGGTGCTGATGATGATGCTGGTGGTGGTGCTGATGATGATGATGTTGGTGCTGCTGATGATGCTGTTGGTGCTGAAGATGGTGCTGCCGCTGTAGCTGATGGTTGTTGTGTTGATGTTTACAATATCGACACGTGGGAGTAGTGACACTCACATTGTGTTGACGTCGCACACACTCGGCAGTGATGGTGATGATGCTGGTGGCAGCACTGCTACAGAGACCACGTTGAGTAATAATAATACATCGTGAGGTGTCGTAATGACAGCAGTGGTCCTCACACAGTCATGAAGCTAAGCGTGGTGACGTCCAGCAGTTGTCCAGGAAAGCTTCGTGGCGTCTGCGAACTCTTGACCACGAGGGATCCCGCTTCATTCCTTTAGAATTATAATGTAAATACAACTCACAACATTGGTGATTAACGCTGTGCGGTGTGCAAACATCAGCACTGGGGAGACAAAGGGCGTAGTGCTGGCCACGCCACCGGCTCGTATGCCATGCCGGCTTCAATAGGTGCTCGCTAACAGCACTTGCCCCAACAGCCTGTTGACGGCTATGCGGGGAATCTTTGGCTTTGTCTCATCCATTGTTTACATTCCTAAAACAAATAGAGGAACACGCGTGCGCTCGTGCGCTGCGTTTGGGATAGGGCCGATGCCATCGGTTTAACGGTTAAATAAGAAATTCAGTGCACACACGCACGCACGCACACACGGGTTTTATTTTCACCGTGTGGAGGCTGGCTATACAGGGGATATTCATCTTGTAGTGGTGGCAGCAGTGATGGTGGTGGTGTTGGTAGTGCCGCTCGCTCGTGGCGTTGATGGTGGTGGCGCTGATGGTGGTGGTGGCGCTGATGGTGGTGGCGGCGCTGATGGTGGTGGCGATGAGTGGTGGTGGCGCTGGTGGTGATGGTGCTATTGGTGGTGTTTGTGACACGCTCTGGTGTTGTGGTGCAGGCGAAGGTGACGCAGGAGGTGCGGTGCGCGCAGACAGAGCAGCTTGCGCGGCTCACGGCCAAACACCAGCAGGAGAGCGACCTCCTGGAGGACATCCGGTGAGACGTGCACGCGTGTCTGTTCGTACGTGCGTGTACGGATGTGTACGTGTGTGTGTACGAGTGTATGTGCGTGTGTGTACATGTGTGTGGGGAGCGCTGGTGCGGTCGTGAGCACACTGCTCTATGAACCTGGTGACCAGAGTTCGATTCCCGCTCGCAGCGTCGGTGAAGATGATCTGATTATCTGAACCTGTCCTGGGCCTCCGCTTGGTCGACCCAACCTTAATGACATTCGTACCTGATTGCGGTGTGTCTAAAACATCAGCACTGGGGATACAAAGGCAGGCGGGTGTGGTGCAAAGCAGGCCGCCGTGCCGTGCGCCGTGCCGTGCGCCGTGCCGGCCTTCGGAGGTGCTACTCGCTCATGGCACTTGTCCCAAAAGTCTCGCAAGTGGATCGGGGCAGCGATGATGTGTGTTATTGTTGTCGTGCGTGTGCGTGCGCATTCGGGCGTGCCAGCTGGTCACAAGGCTGGCTCTGTGTTGGCGCCGAGCGATATTTAATTCCTGTGAGAGCGCTGCTCTGTGTGCCCGTGCGCGTTCGGTTGACACGGCGCGTCGCTGCACAAGCTGGCACGGCCTCGAGACACAACGCAACACGAAGTGGAACCACGGCGCAGCACGGCCTGACACACAGCCTACACACACAGCCTACACACACAGCCTACACACACAGCCTACACACATAGCCTTTACACACACAGCCTACACACACAGCCTGACACATACAGCCTACACACACACAGCCTACACACACAGCCTATACACACAAAGCCACTACACACACACAGCCTACACACACAGCCTGACACACACAGCCTGACACACACAGCCTACACACACAGCCTATACACACAAAGCCTCTACACACACAGCCTCTACACACACAGCCTACACACACAGCCTACACACACAGCCTGACACACACAGCCTGACACACACAGCCTGACACACACAGCCTACACACGCAGCCTCTACACACACACAGCCTACACACACAGCCTACACACACAGCCTACACACACAGCCTGACACACACAGTCTATACACACAGCCTGACACACACAGCCTGACACACACAGCCTACACACACACAGCCTCTACACATACACAGCCTACACACACAGCCTACACACACAGCCGCTACACACACAGCCTCTACACACACAGCCTACACACACAGCCTGACACACACACAGCCTACACACACAGCCTACACACACAGCCTACACACACAGCATGACACACACAGCCTACACACACACAGCCTACACACACACAGCCTACACACACAGCCTACACACACAGCTTGACACACACAGCCTACACACACAGCCTACACACACAGCCTACACACACAGCCTACACACACACAGCCTACACACACACAGCCTACACACACAGCCTACACACACAGCCTACACACACAGCATGACACACACAGCCTACACACACACAGCCTACACACACACAGCCTACACACACAGCCTACACACACAGCCTGACACACACAGCCTACACACACAGCCTGACACACACAGCCTACACACACAGCCACTACACACACAGCCACTACACACAGCCACTACACACACAGCCACTACACATCACCTGACACACAGCCGATAAAATCACTACCACTTTGTGGGGAGATCAACTGTGGGTTGTCTTTTGAATAGCCCCCCCCCCCCACCTTAGGAACGGGGAATTTCCACCGCCGGCTCAGCGCCGCGAACGGGAGATAAGCGCCGTCTCGATGGCCGTCACCAGCCGGTGTGCGCTGATGCGCTCGACTTGGTGGAGCGCGCGGGTCGCTGGCTCTTTGGACGCTGCTGCGCCGGACGGGGAGGGGGGTCACGCTCTGCTTGGAGCTCGCCTCGTGTTTACCGGCGATGTCGTAGACCCCGGGGCTTGCGTCACGCGAACTGCGGGTTTGGGAAATTGCGACCACGTAGACGAAAGTGAGGTCATCCTTGCGCCACGAATCCGTGCGGATTCCAGCCGTGGGCTGGGGGCCGGGGGGCTCGGAGGGCTGGGTGGGTGGCGGCTCCCACCGGGACGGTGCATGGAATGTTCGTTCATTACAAACAGTCAGGGGCTGATCTCATCTGGGATTAAATCATTTCAGATCTTTCTCAAATCACACAATTGGGATTTGTAGCCAGTAAACCTGAGAATGTTGGTCCCAACGTCAAACCAACGTTGGCGTTTTGGATCTGTGACCTGTGCTGCTGCCACGGCCCACGCGGTGTGGGGTCGCCGTCATCCAGCAGTGGATTAACAAGAGGCGTTGTGCTGGGTGACGGGGCTTGATTGTGCTACGTGCCACCAGCAGCAGCGGCAGTAGTAGCGGCATCCCTCTCTAAACAGCCTCGCGATCGCTGCTGCTGGGAGTCGTCAAACGACCCACTGTCACTACGACCTAATGACCGAGTGAGTGACCCAGTGAGCGACTGGGCGAGTGGGCGGATGGGCGGATGGGCAGCAGAGCTGACTCGACAGCATGTTCTCGTTTTTTAAAGAATCTGAAAAATTCCTGGCAGGAAGCCACCAGCTGGAGGATGCGTGATCCATCGCCGCGTGTTTACTCTGCAGTGCAGTGTGACTCCGTCCACCAACCACCCACCAACCACCAACCAATCACTCATCAACCACCAATAACCACCAACCGAACACAATTCAAGCACCAACCAAACACCATTCAACCACCAACCAAACACCAACCAATCACTACCCAAACACCAATAACGACCAATAAAACGCTCACCATCCACAATCAAAACACTTCACAGTCCACCACGGGCTTGATGAGGGCACGGAGCGTTAACTCCGTCGCACTCCACTTGGCACGGCCGCCGTCGTGAGCTGGTGGCGGTGAGCGGACACCTGAGCGCACACCTGAGCGCGCGCTCGCCCGCGCGCTTCGCCTGCGCGTCGACGCGTGTGACTGGGCACGATGGTCACGCAGTCGGCGTGCTGTGAATAAGGCCTCGATACACTGTGCGTGTTTACACGTTCCACGGTGTAGGTGTACGTGAGTGTATACGTGTGTACACATTTACGTGAACGTGCGTGTGTGTATGTACGATATATCAACGTTACTTGACACCTTCAACACCTTGCAAACGATCCGTGTGCAAGGTGACCTGTTTGCAAGGGGCTTTCAAGGTGAAATATTTCCTTTAAATAAATAATAAAACTACCGCGTGGTGGTTTATGATGGTAGGGTGGTGGGGGGGAGGGGTCGGGGGGGGGGAGGAGTCGGTCCGGGCGGCCTGACCCCGAGGGCGGACAGCGTGGGCCACTGTTCGTGCCGAGTGTCGCGCTGGACTTTGGCCCAGGGCCAGGAGGAGACGAGGTGCAGGAGGATAGCGAGACATTGAGCGTCTGCGTGTGTGTGGTCGTGAGTCCTGGTGATGCGTCCCAGGGTTAAGGGTCGTGCCGTGCATGTCATCCGGCGCAAGGTCCGACGTTTGGCTTCCCCGCGTCGGCAGCTTCGTCGTGGTCGAGGAAGCCGCTGGCATGTGGAGCGACGCTTTGGACGTCGCGTCGAACAGCGGCAGCTCATCCCACGAGAAAACCTGCGCAGGAGCGCCCCCGAATCTGTTCACGCAGTGCCGAGCAAAGGTGGCACAGTCCCGATAGCCTGGGTTGGACTCTAGGCCACGGCTACCACGAGCTGGCGCTGGTCGCTGGCCCTGTCCTGGGTAGTGGCGCAACTCTCGAGTGTGAAGTTGGTGCAACTGCACCGGGGCCCATGCCAACCACGCTACACCCCGAGCCCTACTCCTCCCTTTGTCTGAGTGCGTAGAGTTCGCCAAATCCATGGCAGCCTTAAGAGGCGCTCGCTCGCAGCTCTTGCCAGTACAGGCTGCACCTGCAGGCGTTGCGGGTGGACTTGCGTCACCAGCCTTGGCGATACGGCGCCACCGCGTGGACCTTGAACGTCGATCGTGAACTCTCTCCCATGATAAGGGACCCCCGTCCACGTCTCCGCCCCCACCCCCCTCCCGCCCCCCTCTCCTTTTTTCCGCACTTCCCCCCCCCACCCCCATTCGCATTCCTCGGCGGGGTTGCCGCTGGCCCCGTCGTGACGATTGTGTTTATTTTGGGACGGTTAAGGCGGTGGCCACGTGCGACCACCGCCCGCGTTCCGAGTGCTGGGCTCGCGCTGGTGATGTCACGGCCAGGAGCTGTCTGCTCTCACCGCAGTGTTCGGGGCTCCCGGTGTCTGCGTTGGTGTCGATTTCTCGGTAAAAGTTTTATGGAACCGCACCGCCCCCGCTACTACACGGCGGATTAAATCGACACGCGTGGATTCTCACCGGACGGTGGGGGGGGGAGCCCAGGGTGGAACCAGTGATGGAGTGGCAGCCGCGGGGCTGGCCACACGGGGAGATGCTGGAGGGTTCCCAGGGTGTCTTTGACGTCTCGGCCTACTCGTGCCTTTGACACTTGCAGTCGCTGCCCTTGTGAATCTCGCTACCTCGTCAAATCTCCCCACTCGTCTGGGCCACCATTGAAAAGGAGCCCCTTGGCTCCACGAGCATGTGCGTCGCCCCACAGTGAGCTCACTGCCGAGCGAGAGAGAGAAAGATGTGTTGTCCCCATGGCGATGTTTCAAGTGGTCCGCAGGGCCCCGCACCGCTTCAGCCCGGCTGCCCCCGAGTCCTCCATCCTGCCAGATGAGCTGATATCGAGGATGGCCCAAAAGTCATGGCACACAGGGTTATTATATTCATTTTAACAAATGGTCAAACTAACTTCGATTGGCATTAATGCATGCATGTACGTACCATTTATCTTTTGAAATGAATTTAATATTTTTTTCGAATATTACAGCAGCTTTCTTTAGCGTGCATAACGAATTAAATTCGTTTTTAGGCAAACTAAGGGGGCAAGTTTCTTCAATGCCGCCCTCCCAGCCCCCCCCACCTCTCCCCCCCCAGCAGCACGGATGGGTGACAGCACAGTTGTTGTGTGATGGACGGGTTGTGTGTGGTGGGGCAAATTGTGGGTGACTCCCACCTCGTCCAGAACGTGGCAGGGTAGGGCCCAACACCATCTGGTGGGACCCCCAGAGCTTCATCTCGTGGGGGTCTCAGCAGGGGTGGGGGTCCCAGCAGTGGGTAGGTGGTGGGTAGGTGGTGGGTGGATGGTGCGTGTGTGGGTGGTGTGTGGGTGGTGCGTGGGTGGGTAGGTTGTGCGTGTGTAGGTGGGTGGTGCGCTGCGTGGGTGGTGCGCTGCCGTGGCAGTTTGTGGAGTTCAATTTGTTCCTCTCGGTCCGCAGGTCGTTCTGCAAGCAGCGGGCAGCCATCGAGAAGGATTATGGACAGGTAAGGCCACCTGTATGCACACACACACACATATCTGTATGCACACACACACATATCTGTATGCACACACACCTGTCAAAAAACAAAGACAAAGATCCCCCGTGTAACCTGTAACAGACTAATCTAGATTTGCCCCAACAGTCTGTTACAGACTGTCGGGGCAAGTGCTTTTAGCGAGCACCTATGAAGGCCGGGATGGCACACGAACGAGGGGGTGGGTGGCCAACACCACGCCCGGCCGCCTTTGTCTCCCCAGTGCCGATGTTTACACATCGCACCAGGTACTTATTTGAGGCCGAGTCGACCTAGGGGAGGCCCAGGACCGGTTCAGATAATCGTCACCGGTGTTGGCCGTGAGCGGGAATCAAACCCGTAGCGCAACGCGCTAACCGCTACACTACCGCTCTCCACACACACACAGACACACACCTCTACGCACACCAGGGTGTGCCACTCACTGCATATGAAAAGAAGTCTCAGTGTTGTAGGTTGTCTCCCTCCTCCCAGTTTGTTACACCTGAGAATCTCATTCGACTCTCTTCGTAGTCACAGAGCCCTCAGAGTCCCCCCTTCTCCTCCTCTTCTCTGCGTCTGTGCCTCTACACTGTGACTGTACGTATATTGAGTAGAACCCTACTACTCACCTACTCACTCACCTACTCGCTCACCTACTCGCTCACCTACTCACCTACTCACTCGCCCACTCACCTACCCAGAATCAGAATCTTTGTTTAGACGGGAGGAATCCGATGAGCTATGAAGCTCTTTTCCACAGATGCCCAGTGTGGGCGGCGGGTCACCTGAGAGGGCCGCCTGCTGCTCCTCTGCGTCTGTGCTGTCTATCGACTTTGATCTCCGCTCCATTGGGCGCCCCGTCAACATTGAGGGATCGTCTCGGTTTAACCGGCAAACAAATACAACCGGGAGGCATGGACCTTGAAAATAACAAACTTGACTTTTAAATGGCACCCTAATGTCCACACCTGCGTGTACGCACGCCTGTCTGAACACACGCCTGCGTGTACGCACGCCTGCGTGTACGCACGCCTGCGTGTACGCACGCCTGCGTGTACACACGCCTGCGTGTACGCACGCCTGCGTGTACGCACGCCTGCGTGTACGCACGCCTGCCCAACACCCTCCCTCCTCACTCCCTCCGATGTGGATCCGCGCTTGCCGTGCACCGCTTGCTGACCGCACGGACCACTTGTTGCACGCATGATGGTGGCTTGCGTCATAGTAACGTGGAATTTCTACCGCTGGATCGAGGCCTCTTTCTTCTTATTATTTTGTTCCCAAATGTGCGCTACAAGGACGGCCAGAACGGGGGCCCCTTGCAATGACACGATCGGCGTGAGCTGTGTGCGTGTGTCAATTTGTGTCTGACCGTCAAAGCTGGGGAGCGGTCAGCGTAGCGGTCAGCTCACCGCACTCCGAACCCAGTGACCCGAGTTCCATTCCCGCTCTACGCACAGAAGCTCCTCCCCTCTGGCAGACCCGCCGAGGTTCGGCGAGGCCCGGGACCGGGAGGCCCAAGAGGGCCGCCTTTGTTGTGGGGCCCTCTGTGGTGTAAGACACGGGGGTCAAATTGCCCCGGCCCCCACCTCTGGGTGGCCCTTCTCACACGTGTTCGTGTCTTAGCTCGTCTGTCTTAGGTTTTGTTGGCACCGTGGTTGCGAGTTTAAACTCGGACGTCACACTGAGATGGCACAGCCTCTGATGGCCGTCTTCTCGGCTCTAGCTGGGCCCTGGCTGGGCCCTGGCTCGGGTCAGGTTCGGCTGTGGTTGGGCTCGGGCTCGGCTCCTGGTAAAACCCACCGGCTCAAGTCTTGAGCTGAGCTGTGACTAAGAAGAAGGGGCCTTAGTGTCTCATCATCATCATCGTCATGGTCATCATTTGTGTGAGATGTTTATGTTTTGTGACAATGCTGTGTGTTCTGTGTAATGAGAAGTGGCCAAACAGTTGAGCACAGTCGTTTATTTGCCGAAGCTGAGGTTTTGGTGTAAATGTGTGGTGTGTGTACACAAAGGGTGTACTAAAGTGTGATTGCGTAGATACAATCGCTAAAATTCCACACACGTAAAACACACACACGTAAACACACCAGAACACACACACATTAACACACACATACAGACACACACAGACACACACATAAACCACAGACAACAACAACCGCCGTTCGCCAATAAGTGGCGGTGACGTCACCACAACGCTTGTGCCAGGCTATGTGCACCTTGAGGCACATGAAGTGTCGAACGCCCGTTGGCAGGTCACGGGACAGACCCAGGTGCCACGGGTCGACTGACTGAGATGACTGGCCGATGCACCACCTGTACCCCTACTGTGCCAACTTGCTGTGCTTTAGCCACCCGGTGCTCCACTCATTGTTGTCAGCGTCGCTCCTCCCCCCTCCGTTGTTGGAGGGCGACTGCCTCCAACCACCCAGTAGCGTCCTTTACGAGCCTCCTCCAGAGGCCGATCTTGACACTGCTGGTACCAGTCATCGGCCAGTCCACTCAGCTCCCCATCCTCCTGTACCTGTGCCGTGCTCGTTCAGCCCCCGCTATCCGGCTGAACAAAATCTGTTTAGGCATGCGGTGGCTGGGCATGCAGACTACATTACCCAGTCAACGCAGCCTTGCCTGCCGGAGGAGCTCACACAATCCAGCCTGGTTAAACCCACGATGGATCGTAGGCAGGCCAGCCTAAATGTTTCTAACCGGCGAAGATGTTCCATTAGGGGGTCCACGTTTCGCAAGCATGGAGAAGGGAGAGAATGACTGGCCGAGAAGACCTGGAGTTGCGTGCGAAGTGACAGACCAGGTAGCTTCCACACAGCGTTACGCAACCGATGAAAAGAAAATGCCGCTCGACTGATTCGGAGTGAGACCTCTGGTCACACACACTGCAGCACACACACACACTGCAGAACCCACACACACTGCAGCACACACACACACTGCAGCACACACACACACTGCACCACACACACTGCAGCACACACTGTACTCGGCGTGCCACAGTCTCCCCCCCCCCCCCCCCCGCGGGGCCAGGAACTGAGCAATGCGCCGTGGCTGCCAAGGAGCGAGGGCCCCGCGACTCGGGCGTGAGATGCTCTTCAACCGCCCCCCAGAATCACGTCAACATGCCATCTACTGCTTTAATGTGGAGATATTTTTATATTTCTGCGGTCAAAATACTATTGCATCAATGACTCACCCCGTGGAAATATTACTGTCCCCTTCGGGGGGTCAGAAAGAAGGGCCGGGGTGCAAACTCGATGGCAGCAATATGACCCCCCCCACCACCCCCCACCACCCCCCGCCCTCCACCTATCCCCCACCACCCCCCACCCTCCCACCTCCCCGCCCCCCTTGGGCAGATTCCTCTCCAGTGTACGGATGTCTACCCAAGGCTAATCACAACTTTGTTCCAATGGCCGTATAACTAAATGTGCAAATGCCAATAGGCCAACCCCACCACAGTCACGCTACCACACACAGAGGGGGGGGGGTCACGCTACCACACAGAGGGGGGGGGGTCACGCTACCACACGGGGGGGGGGGGTCACGCTACCACACAGAGGGGGGGGGGGTCACGCTACCACACAGAGGGGGGGGGTCACGCTACCACACAGGGGGGGGGGTCACGCTACCACACAGAGGGGGGGGGGGTCACGCTACCACACAGAGGGGGGGGGGGCACGCTACCACACAGAGGGGGGGGGGTAACACTACCACACAGAGGGGGGGTCACACAAGGACACCTACACCTGTCTCTCTACCTCCACCGGTCTCTCTCTCGGTCTCTACCCAACATGTTGGCTCGGCCGTGCGGTTTGAAATCTCCCTTAGCAAGCGGTCGGACGTGGGACAACATTGTGTGTACTGTGTGTGTGTACCGTGTGTGTGTACCGTGTGTGTGTACCGTGTGTGTGTACTCTGTGTGTGTGTACTGTGTGTCTACTGTGTGTGTATGTGTACTGTGTGTGTGCTGTGTGTATACTGTGTGTGTGTACTGTGTGCATTGTGTATGTGTACTGTGTGTGTGTACTGTGTGTGTGTACTGTGTGTGTGCTGTGTATGTACTGTCTGTACTGTGTGTGTGTACTGTGTACATTGTGTATGTGTACTGTGTGTGTGTACTGTGTGTGTACTGTGTGCACAGTATGTGTGCTGTGTGTGTACCGTCTGTAGTGTACGCGCTGCTTGGCAGCTTTCTCCTTGTGCAGTGCATTGTGGGTTGGATGACCGTGCGTTCCATGTTACGCGGTTTTGCTTTGCATGCCCTCTTGTTTGAAATGTATTTACCGTATAAAGTGAGGGAGACCTGCTTCCACTATAGTACTTTGACCCCCGGGTGAACATCTTGTACGTAAACTGTGCTATCTGGCACCCGCAGTGGCCCAGCAGTTTACCGCTTGCTGTAGAGGTTCAGGGTTCGAATCCAGCGGCCGCCCTGGTTAATACTATGGTGTGTGATTACAGCAATAACACTACGTGCCGTCCCCTTCACTCGCAGCGGGCGTTAAAGATCCTGTGACGTCACTCACAAGAGAGTAGGGCCATTGTGTGCGCTGGCGTCACGGTCCACGTTTGCCAAATTAGTAGAATAACGCCGCAAGTTACTTAACGTCGCGACCGTCACCCCCAACCATGAAACGGAGCCTCCTGAGTCCTGAGACTCGGTGAGGCATCCTGGCTGAACAAGCCCCGCAGGGCCCAGCTCCGTGGCATCGCGGGCCGTCGGTTGGCAGGCCGTGGGTCGCGGGTTGCTGGCGATCAACGTCACCGCTGCCGCTGCTGGTGTTTGTTTAGAGTCGGGGCGAGCGTCGTCGCCCGCCTACTTGCGGTTTCCTCTCCGGAGCGTTCACATCCTGCTGCCACTGCGAGGTGGCGGTGGTCGGGCGGTGTAAGGCAGGGGGCGGAGGGGTTCTTTTAGCAGACGACCGGGTGGTGGCGGCGGTGGTGTACCCCCCTGGTCACGCTGTGTGACGTGTTACCCCTCCTGACATCCCGTGACCTCTGGGCCAGGGGCGGGGTGGGGAGCGCTGCCCTGTGCCTCTCACCCTCGGCTCACCGGCAGCAGCAGCTCACCATCACCGCCCTCCATCTCCCCGCTTCCCTCCCCGTCTCGCCAAACTTTTGTCTTGAAGCGAAGTCCTCCATCGCATCACGCTCACCGCCCCCTTTGTAACAGTAGAGTCGCTGTGCCGAGGTTGGCACAGCCCTGCTCTCTCCCGCTCCCTCGGGCCAGGCTCTGCCAGCGGGGCTGGTGGCGGTTCGCACTTGCAGAGCGTCTCGCGGGTGGCACGGTGGGGCAGCGCGGGACTCACGCCTGCGCCTCGCAGCCAGATGGCCCTGGGTTTGATTCCCGACTCGTGTGGGTTCTTTTAGCTCTCTCTACATGGGTTTCCTCCGGGTTCTCCAATTTCTTCACAGCTATTAAAAAGATATAACTGGTATTGGCCAAAATATTACAATGCTGAAATATTACTCACAAATTAGTCAATTGTGATCACCCGCAACATCGCCTCCCTACTGCGGAAACTTGGCAGGACCATCCTGAAAATGAGTCTTGAGAGTCAGTGATACTTTCCAGGGGGAACAAGTGGAATTATAATAATAATAATAAACATTTCACCTGGGTTCACCCTTCCGTCCAATTTCGAATTTTATGCCAAGCCGTCGATTTTGTACGATAACTCTGGGATAGACTCGTCCCTGCCATAGTAACGTGGAATTTCTGCTCTTGGCTCTGCACGGCGGCTGTAAACGGAGGCCGAGCGCCAATTCCTGCAGCGCCCATTCGAGCCGCAGGAAGTCGCTTGGACCACCGCCTAAACGCTGACGACGATGTCGCCGCTCCATCTCGGCCACCGCCGGCCTCGTTGGAGGCCTGTGTGGTGGACGTGGATGCCACGCGGGATGTTGTTGTTGTCCTAGTTGAGAGGCGTTGACAGCGCGGGAAGCGCTGCGTGCGCCGATCGGTGTTTACCGCGGGGCTCGCCGCTATTACCCCCGAGTCAGCGAGCGGCAAAAAGGAACAACATCATCAGCAGCAGCGTCAGCGTCATACATCAGCAGCAGCATCAGCAGTAGTATTTATCCTCATCAGCAGCAGTATCATCATCAGCAGCAGAATCATCATGAGTGACACTGGGACAGTCGCATAGCCGAGTGCTGGGACTTTTCCGTTTGTTGTTGCAGAGGTTCGCAATTTGAATCCGGCAGGCCGACCCGGTTATTACTGCGGTTGTCATCATCATCATCACCAGGCATGGCATCATTACCCACACACGTGGAGCCTTCCCAGCAGAACTCTTTGCTACAGCTGTCCGATCGATGGATTTGCCAGTCATACCCTGTATTGTCCGGTTCGATGTCCGACGTTTCACCCCGCGTGCTGAGAGTTGCATTACTAGCAGAGGTCGCAACCGGGTACCCGATACCCGTACCCTAGCCGATACCCGGCTACCCGTACCCGGCCGGGTACGGGTATGGGTACCCGTTTGCGACCCTGGTGCGGCCGGGTACGGGTAGGCCGTGAGTCACTGGTGAGTAACTGTTTGTCACTCATTTCCCAACGTCTTGTCTCTTCTCACAATTCAAGTTCCTAGAATCAACCCACCCGTGCCTGCAACATGGCTTCATCCCAGAGGTCGCAATCAGGTACCCGATACACGTACCCTACCCGATACCCGGCCGGGTACGGGTAGGGTACGGGTACGGTCGGGTACAGGTACGGGTACCCGTTTGCGACCCTGGTGCGGCCGGGTACGGGTATGGGTAAGGAATCAAAACCCGTTTTCGACCTCTGATTACTAGAGAGGGGGTGGGGAAGGTTTTGGGATGGGGGGCGTCGGAACGATTGTTCTCCAGTGCGGCGTGGAGCGGGACTTCCCGTGCTGGACGTGTTGTTGCACCACCAGTCAGCTCGAGGGTGAAAGCTGCTGACGCTGCTGCTGCTGCTGATATCCCATACCTCCTTTTAGCACGGTTGGCTGACCTGTCCAGTGTGCCACAGAGAATGCCGGGCTCTGATTGGCCTGTTCAGCCATCTGCGCACTCATCAAAACCCAACAAAATGACAAACGTGCCATGGTGATCATCAACTATGATGGACGAACAAGAGAGAGAGAGAGACTACCGCTACTCCTGCTGTTCATGCTGCTCATTTTACTAATGCTGCTACAGCCGCTCATATCACTCCTAATGCTGCCACTCTTGCTGTTGCTATTGTTACTTTCTGCTCCTATTGTTGCTGCTGCTATTGTTACTGCTGCTATTGTTACTTCTGCTATTGTTGCTGCTGATGCTATTGTTACTGTTGCTATTGCTGCTGCTATTGTTACTGCTGCTGCTGTTGCTGCTGCTACTGCATTGCCCACTCCACGGGAGGGGCGCACTGGTAAACACAGCCACCTAGCACGCACTCCGACCTTCAGACGCCGTGGTGCGATGAGCCACGGTGTGGTTCGCAGCTCTACGATGAGCGTCGTAATTGGCGTTCGTGATTGCAATTAGCGACGGCGTTGCCAGGCGGTGTGGTGGCACGGTGAGATGGAGAGCTAACTTAGAAATGATGCGTTGAGGTAGGATTATGGCATGGCGAGGTTGTGTTGGGGTGGTGAGGTGACCGTGTGGTGAGGTTTGGCGGTGACTTTGTGATCTGTTGGTAAGAGATGGTGAGGTGGTGCAGTGGCGTTTGGGGTGGCAGCGACATGGTGAGTTGGCGTGGGCGGGCACAGCGGCGAGTTACGGTGCTGGCGAGGTGCGGTGGCGACTTGATGAGATTTGCGAACCGACGCGGTGGGGATAGCAGCGCCTCGGCGAGGCGACATGTCGGCGCTTTGGGGGCGGCGGGCGGCAAGGGGGGCAATGTTGGCAAGCCGCCGCCGGCGGCGGTGCGTGCGGTTGCGGCGTGGCGGCGGCGCGCGGTCCATCGGTGCCAGGCCACAATGCCCCGCGTGGAAGATTGATGTGCCGGGGCGTCTCTGCGACCACGCTCGGCCTGTTCGGGAAGGGCGGCGTGCGGAGGCTCGGCAAGCAAACGTGCGGTGCGGCCACAACGGGCTCGCGCGCTCACAAAGCCGCTCGTAAATAAGTAAACAAACGACCCCGCCGCTACCACCACCGCCGCCACCTCCAGCTCCAGAGCGGCACGCAAAACCAAGCGGAGGCCGCTCTGCCGATGGAACCGCGCTCCGCTGGGCCGCCCGGACGTGCGCGCTCCGCGCTGTTCCACGGTCGCCCTTGGGTCGACCTGCCCGGCGCTGCCAGTCGGAGAATCCGTTGAGGGCCCTGGCGGAGCGGCTCACTGCCCCGCCGGGCCCCCGCCCCCTGGTGAAAGTGGAGACGCCGGCGGAGCGAGCGGCGCGAGCGGACATCGCACGCCGTGCCGATTGTTGTGGCTGTCGCGACGCGTCGTGCCGTGCACCGCTTTGTCCCTCCGCGTTAAATATTTGATGACGGGAAGGGCGGCAGATCGCGTGCCCGGTGAGAGACGTGTGGGGAGGGGGGTGGGGTGGTAAGCAGTGGTGAGTATTGGTGGGGGGTGGGGGTGTCGGAGTGGAGACGTTCAATGGGTCCGCTCTCCTCCCAGGAGGCCAGGCAATTGCCCCCCCCCCCCCCCCCATTCTTGTGTATAATTATAGTAGCATGATGTGTCGTCTTGGCTACCTAACACGCGTCCCCTTGGCTCCGCCACCTACACGGGGACCATCTCGGCTACTCCGAATGGGCCCCCTTGGCTCCTCGACAGGGAGGCGGGACCCCCTTGCCTTCGGGGGTCCCGCGTTCGTAGGAGTATTCATATCTTATTTTTATTTCATTGATGTTTTTTTTCCACGAAGCAAACGCAGAAAGGGGATCTTCACCAGGCTACAGAGTGGGTGGAGGCGGGGGGGGGTCGCCTCTGTGGTCGAGACTGGACGGACCAAGAGAAGAACCTCGCTGCGAGCTAAGGCAGGGGCGAGAGGGGGAACTAAGAGAAAGGAGGGGGAAGCGGAGAGAAGTGAGAGAGAGAGAGAGAGAGTTTGTCGAGGAGGAGGTGACTCTAAGCCTGCCTGGTCCAACTGGGGAAGTCGCGCCCTCGTGTGAGACGATTTGTTAACGGAGCGTTGGGGAGATGGGTGGGGAAGGGGGGGGGGTACAGTTGATGACGAGGGCCGATAGGGCCACCGCACCGCCACGGCCGTGCGACGATGCTGAAGCATGGTGACTTCAGCGCGTGCGTGCGGTTGTGTGTGACCTTAAAAGGAAAACATAATTTTAAGACGACGTTTCGGGGCAATGACCCTTCTCTATGGCACGAATAGAAAAGATGATTTACCGCTCCGCTCCTCCTCCCGACCCAATCTCTGGCTCATCAGCCAATGTACAATCACAGCTGCTGCTCTGCATCAACATCACCCACGTGAGGAAGAAGATAACACGTATACGAAGAAGGGGTTGTGGGCTCCATAACACCTGGAGCACACAGCCTGGAGCACACAACCTGGAGCACACAACCTGGAGCACAAAACCTGGAGCACCAAACCTGGAGCACAAAGAATGGAGTGCACGGACTGGAGTGCAGGGACTAGACCACGTGTCCCCTCTAAGTCCATGGCCTCTAGGCGGTGCATGTTGTCGCACAGGCGATGCATGTTGGTGGGGAGGGTTCGTGGTGGCAGACAGAGGCAGACTGGGGAGGGGGGGTACAGAGGAGACGGACGAACAGGTGGGAGGGGGTGCGGTTCCCACGCGCCACAACACAGGCGCGGGTCACGTGATGAACCCCCCCACCCCACAGATCTCCCGTGGGGGCAGTCGGGGGGAGGTCGGGGGTCGTGGGGGGACGTGCGCGTACTGGTCATGACGGGAGCGCTGGGAAGGAGAGGAAGATGCAGTGGCAACAGAGACGGGAAGAGAGCATGAGGGGAGAGGAAGATGTGATGGGAGGGGACAGGAGGAGGAGGAGAGAGGTTGCTGGGGAGCACGATTATGATAATCGCTCCGCTCCGCGCTTTTGTCTGGCGCGAGCGGCAGATTGAAAGTGGAGTGCGTGGGGGGAGGGGTGGGAGCAGGGGAGATGCGCCTTGCCGGAGCGAGCGTGCCTCCTCCTCCGAATCGGCGGCGGTGGCCGCATCGGAACTTGGATGGGCCAACCGCTGGAGCTACGATTGGGCCCATGATTGGTCATGATCGCGTGAAGCCTCGTGGTGACGAGGTGATGCGCAGAGGGGCTCTGACGGCACCGCTTGCTCGTTACACCGTGAGCCCTTAATCCTTGCCTTCCTCTTTGCCCTTTGACCCCCGGATCTCCCAAGTCTGCGCCCCCCCTCTTTTGTGGGGTGGGTGATCTGACGGACAGGGGCCTGCCGATCGATATATACGTCGGCCAGTTCAGCGGCATCGCTACAAGCGATCTTACTGCCGATGAGACGCTGAATGTCGAAACTGGTCCCTGCGCTTTGCTTTCATTGAACCAATGTGGCTGAAATGCACTCTCAGGAGGCCGTACGGCTGATGGGATGTGACAGGAATACTGTTACACTTACTAACGTGGGGGACGAGATGTGGGAAGGAGGCGGCTGCCTCTCAGTGTTTGTGGTGTGTGTGTTAGGGGTGCAAGATGCTCAAGGTTCCCGCGGTCCTCACCATTGCCTCTCCACGTCATCGTTTTGATCCTGATCTGGGCGGCCCGGTGGCCCAGCAGTAACACTCACGCCGCGCAGCAAGAAGCGCCTGGGTTCGATTCCCGCCATAGGCGCATTTCTGGTGTGTTCTCCGCCTGTTCTGCAGAGTGAGATTGAGTGAGTGTGTTGTGGAGTTGGTGTGTTCTCCCCCTGTTCTGCATGTGTTTCTTCTGGGGTTCTTCCATAGCTATTAAAAAAAAACACCGTACATTATACAGTCTGACCGTGGCCAAAACATTTCTATAGAGAAACATTCACCTGCAAATAACTCAGTTGGGGTCACGGCAGCAACAGCAGCAGGAGTGACATCGTCACCCTACTGGGAAAAAAAACACTTGGGCAGCCCCCTCCTGTAGAAGAGCCCTTAGACTCGCTGTGGCTTTCCTGCGTTCGGAAGCCGAGAAGTAATTGTACAAGAGAATATCCCTGGGTATAAATATTCTGCTGTGTTTTCCATTTGTGCCCCTCCAACAATTGCTTTCTTTTGTTTAGCGGAACCTTCGGCCGTGACTTGTCTGTGTTTTTTGCTCGTGCTTATTTTTAGCCACGCTTTGCTGCCGTCCTTTGTTGAGTTCATTTCCTCTCGTTTGTTCGGAACGGTTTTGATGTATGTCTCTATGTATGTATGTTAAACTTATTTCTCACCGTACGTAGCCAACCGTGCTAATCGTTGGGCCAACCTTGGGCCCAACGATTGGCCCAGCGGTTTAAACCACAATGCCAACGCTGGCCCAACCGCTTGGTAGATGTCTGGGAGACGGAGCGTTCAGTAGCCAGGCTTGGCGATTGTGCCTCGCTGGAGTTTGGACGGCTGCATTCAACTTTGAATGTCGAGACCCATTCTCGACGATTTGCTTGTGTCCACGCAGTGCTGCTGAAAGTCGTCGCTGCCAGAAGGAAGGCCGCATGGCTGATGGGATTTGTTTGAGGGGAAAAAAATTGCAGTTCAGGGACAGAAGCTCGCGGGAAGGCGTATCTTTGTCTGCTCGGTCATTTTGTTGTTGCGGATTGTCACGGGCCACGTTGTCACGGGCAACGTTGTCACGGGCAACGTTGTCACTGGAGGCATTGTCACTGTAGGCATTGTCACGGGAGGCATTGTCACTGGAGGCATTGTCACTGGAGGCATTGTCACTGGAGGCATTGTCACTGAAGGCAGTGTCACTAGAGGCATTGTCACGGGAGGTATTGTCACGGGAGGTATTGTCACGGGAGGCATTGTCACTGGAGGCATTGTCACGGGAGGCATTGTCACTGGAGGCATTGTCACTGGAGGCATTGTCACGGGAGGCATTGTCACGGGAGGCATTGTCACTGAAGGCAGTGTCACTAGAGGCATTGTCACGGGAGGCATTGTCACGGGAGGTATTGTCACTGGAGGCATTGTCACGGGAGGCGTTGTCACTGGAGGCATTGTCACGGGAGGCATTGTCACTGGGGGTATTGTCACGGGAGGCATTGTCACGGGAGGCATTGTCACGGGAGGCATTGTCACTGGAGGCATTGTCACGGGAGGCATTGTCACGGGAGGCATTGTCACTGGAGGCATTGTCACGGGAGGCATTGTCACGGGAGGCATTGTCACTGAAGGCAGTGTCACTGGAGGCATTGTCACGGGAGGCATTGTCACGGGAGGTATTGTCACTGGAGGCATTGTCACGGGAGGCGTTGTCACTGGAGGCATTGTCACGGGAGGCATTGTCACTGGAGGTATTGTCACGGGAGACATTGTCACTGGAGGCATTGTCACGGGAGGCATTGTCACGGGAGGCATTGTCACGGGAGTCATTGTCACTGGAGGCATTGTCACGGGAGGCATTGTCACGGGAGGCATTGTCACGGGAGGCATTGTCACGGGAGGCATTGTCACTGGAGTCATTGTCACGGGAGGCATTGTCACGGGAGGCATTGTCACTGGAGTCATTGTCACTGGAGTCATTGTCACGGGAGGCATTGTCACTGGAGGCATTGTCACAAGAAGCATTGTCACAGGCAACGTTGCAGTGACAGCAGCAAGAGTGGCGAGGCAGCATTCCATCGGGGTGGGGGGGGGTCAGGAGCTGTGAATGATTGGAATGTGCGAGGTCGGTCTGAGTAACACCATCGGGGTGCACACACCCAGCAACCTGTCCATACTTCACCTTTCCTTTGTTAATGTTAACCATAAGGCGGCCCTCCCTTCCCTGGGGGGCGGGGGGTTGTGATGTTGATGGGGGGAATCTCCTTGTTTGGGGTGGAGAGGTGGCGCAGTGAATCACCCGCTGCTTCATGAACCACGGCGACCTGAGTTCAATTCCCAGCCACGGCTAACATCAGTGAGACCTGAATTGGTTCAGTCCCCACAACTCCCTCCGTGCCTCCCCCGCCCCATTCACTGACCCGTATCACCGACCGCGTGCTTCGCAGACATGCAGGTCTGCACTCACACAATGCTGCACGCACCTAGGACTTACACTGATACACAGACATTGACGCACGCATAATTACAGTCATATAGAGACTTAAAAAGTTCGCGCACCGCGCTATGAACCTGAAAATCCTGAGTTGAATTCCGGTCACGGCTGACATCAGTGCCGAGCGATATCTGAACCGGTCCCACCACGAGTCAACCACTTTCTCTAACCCACACTGACCAGCGTGGTGAAGTATGGTCAAACAAACCTCATGACCGGTTTAGGTTCGCCGCTGGCCCCGGTAACAGTGAAACTTTACGTGAAGCGGCCAGCCCGGGCGAGGGCCGCGAGGCGAGGCCTGGGTCCGCAACAACAGACCACGCCGCTCGCAGAGAAGAGTGCTTCACAGAGACACAAACCGGGAGAGCAGCAGAAGAATTCACGCGCAGGCGACGCGGCGGCGCGTTCGCTGTTTGTTGCAGAAGGTCACGGTTCGAATTCCAGCGGCCGCCCCAATTAATATTGCCGGCGTGAACGCCGTAATAATATCGCTAGCCGCCGGCTTCACTGGCGGTGGACGTTAAAGATCCCGTGGCGTCAATCGCGAGAGTCGCCCGTCATTGTGCGAGGCTGTTTACCAGCAGGGCGGGCGGGGAGTCGGCCTGGGGTGGCCTCCAGTAGCTACGAGGGTGATGTGAGCCCAGCTGCCGGGTGGAAGAGTTTGTTTTGGTTTGTGCACGGCATGACACCTGACCCGACAGTGCTTCCTACAATACACTCGCACGGACAGACAAAGATCCCAGGTATTGCCTTCAACAGGCTTTTAAGAGCAAGTGCTGTTGTCGGGCACCTATGAAGGCCGGCGCGGTACACGAGGGTGTGGATGGCCAGAACCGTGGCCGGCCGCCTTTGTCTCCCCCGTGCTGATGTTTACACACCGCACCAGGTACTCGTGTACGGTTGAGTCGACCTATGGGAAGCCCATGACCGGTTGACACATTTGTCACTGCTGTTTGTGGTCGTGAACGGGAATCAAATTCGGGTCGCCGGGTCCGTGGATCAATGCGCAAACCATTGCACTCCCACTCCAGCGCACACACACACACACTCCGCACGCACACACGCACGCACGCACACACACGCACACACACACACACTCCGCACGCACACACGCACACACATACAGACACCGCACGCACACGCACACACGCACACTCCAGCACAACACTCCACACACACACACGCACACATACAGACACCGCACGCACACGCACACTCGCACACTCCAGCACAACACTCCGCACACGCACACACACACACGCACACATACAGACACCGCACTCGCGTCTTCAGGTTGCTGGGTGTGGGTGACACTTGCGCACTGTAAAAGGGGCAAGATCTGAACTCTGGAGAATTTTTTCTGTGAAATTAAAACAAACAAACGCGGAGCAGCCGCGGAGGAAAGCTTCTCGTGAAGGTAATGAAGCCAAGCCCTGGGCACCGGGGTGGGTTCCACACCAAACACAAAGCTCCCCCGTATAGCCTCAACAGACTCTTGGGACAAGTGTTGCTAACAAGGGGGTGGGTGGCCGGGTAGCAACTACGCCCGGCTGCCTCTGACCCCAGTGTTGTTTCCACGGCGCACCAGGTACTCCTTTTAAGACTGCGTCGACCTCGGTGAGGCCCACGACTGGTTCAGTGTCAATGTCCGGGTGCCAGGCTAGGTGCCCATCTGCTTGTCATTCTAGGTGCTAGACTTGGTGCCCAATGGGTGCATTGTGCGAGGTTACTCAGTTGGGAATCTCGCTTGGCACCGAGCACATGACCCAGGTGCCAGGCTGGGTGCCCAACTAAGTTCCGTTCTGGGTGCTCAGCTGGGTGAAGGGATTCCTGAAACCCCGTGCCCTCGCTCCAGTGCGCTGCCCGCATCACAGAGGCAGGAGGCCACGCGGTGGATACACAGTCCTCTGCTATTTCTGTACGGCAGGGGCTGAGTGATCTCCCTCAGAGCGACCTTGATGACTCACGGCGAGACACAGGCACGGGGAGAGAGAATTCGTTGTTTCGGGGCCGGGGGGGAGGGTGCAGACGAATCCAAGTGGCGATTGTGGGGGGGGGGGGTCCCCCAGGAGTGTGCGGCGCCAGCGCCGAGTCTCCGGGAACCGGTTGGGTGACGTCTCGTGTTGACGGCGGGCGAGATCTGAGCGTGCCGTTCTATCGCACGTGTGCGCGCGTGCTTGTGTGTGTGGGCGTGCGTGTGGGCGTGCGTGCGCGTGCGCGCGTGTGCCGTTAATATTTGGTTCAGGTGACCCAGCCACTCGAGGCGCTACCATCCACCCATAGCTAGTGATAAACTCTGTAACTTGGCATTGGTCAAAACATCCCGCTGCTGAAAAATGACACCGCAACTATTTTTTATTTTACCAGCTAAGGCCCACTGAGATATGTTCCTCTAATTCAGCAGCGACCTGGCCACAAATGATAGCTCAAACAAAGTGGCTGATGATTTGGAAATGTATAGCAGCCAAACACTCTTAAACGCAACATCGGCCCCTTTCCTGCGAAAACCTGGCAGGACCCTCGTTGGTGAAGCAACGCGAGTGACAATGCCGACGACGCAATCCCTCAAGCGGCCTGGCATTGCCCCGCCGTCCCCAGGCAGCACCGTGGGTGACAATGCCCCGGCCACGCGTGGTGGAGCCGGGCGGGCTCTCGGCGCCACCGCAGGGCCCCACGCACTGGCAGCTCCAACCCAGCCCCGGTTTCATTTCCCCGTGCATTACCTCCCTCCGCCTTGCCTCGGCCTGCAGGTGATATGGCAGCGGTTACTGTGGCGATTGGGCTGCGCCAAGTTAGGGGTGAGGCTTCGTGTGGGGGGTGGGGGGCGTGGGATTTTGCTGTTGCGCGCAAACACGAAGATCTTTTTCACCTGCCACATGCCCTCGGCTGTGAGTGGGGTCCAGGCAGGACACGGCACGGCCGGGGAGGCACGGCGGGCGACCGTCAGGAACGACAGTGGAGAGAATCCGAGGAACGGAACCGCGTGCGTGCGCTCCGTGGATGAGTACGTTGCGAGGTGGTGGTGTCTTGGGGAGGCCTTCATCCAGCAGTGGATTGCCCGTGGCTTTTGCTGATGATTATAATAATTCACACACTCACTCTGTTCGTGATGACGGGGGGGCAGTGGGGGTTGAGGGGTAGCTTGTCCCGCCCCTCTGCCCCGCCCCCCTCCTGGCTCCGCCTTCTCCGTTGGATGTCTTCTCGGTTTGCCGCCGGAACGTTGCAGGTCAACAGCGCCACTACCACCACTGCGGTGGTGACGGCGGTGGTGGCGGCGGTGGTGGTGGTGGTTGTGGTTTTAATTAGGGGAGGAAGAAAGAAAAAGTTCTCTGTGGTTTCGGTTCTTGCGGCGCGCGGCGCCAGATGGGAGGAATTAGAGGCCACTCAGCTCGTGAGGGCTCCACTCTCCCCACTGTGGACCAAACACTCCTCCCCGCTCCGGGCCAAACAAACACTCCTCCCCACTCCGGGCCAAACACTCCTCCCCGCTCCGGGCCAAACACTCCTCCCCACTCTGGGCCAAACACTCCTCCCCGCTCCGGGCCAAACACTCCTCCCCGCTCCGGGCCAAACACTCCTCCCCGCGCCGGGCCAAACACTCCTCCCCACTCCGGGCCAAACACTCCTCCCCACTCCGGGCCAAACACTCCTCCCCACTCCGGGCCAAACACTCCTCCCCACTCCGGGCCAAACACTCCTCCCCACTCCGGGCCAAACACTCCTCCCCACTCCGGGCCAAACACTCCTCCCCACTCCGGGCCAAACACTCCTCCCCACTCCGGGCCAAACACTCCTCCTCGCTCCAGGCCAAACACTCCTCCCCACTCCGGGCCAAATACTCCTCCCCACTCCAGGCCAAACACTCCTCCCTGCTCCGGGCCAAACACTCCTCCCTACTCCGGGACAAACACTTGATCATTCGCTCACTCGCCCACTCCCTGATGCCAGAGAGAATTCCCTGTGATGTATCATGCATCCCTCCTTGTCACTCCAATGGTTCCTGTTTCCGTGAACTTCACTCATTGATTCTTCCACCCGTGTTGAGGACTCGGTCCTTAGTTGACCCCCTCACCGACCACGTGGCCCCCCACCGGAGTCGCCGCTAGTGAGTACACGTTTCGTGCACGTGAGCGTGCGGTTTTGAGTCGGATGCGTGATAGAGTACAGATGGGAGGAGCAGGCAGCCGCCCCCCCGCCCCCCCGCCCCCCCACCCCCCCGCCCCCCCGCCCCCAAAGGTTCCTGGAGGCCTGGGGTAAAATGCCACGTGGGTGCCTCCCCCTGGCCCCCTTTCCCCCTGTCGGTGGTGGTGGCCAATGTGCACACCGGCGAATGCACCAACCGGAGGGGAGCGAGGCGGTTGGTGGATCACATAAGTGTTGGAACTCCCTCCTCCGTGGGCGTAGAGGTGCTGAAACCTGGCTCGCCAAGAGAAGGCGGTACAGCAAGTGGATTCCTATCTATCTCTGTCAAATTCTTCTCGGTTACTGGACCAGCCGCCTGGAACGCTCTCCCACTGCACAAGCGCAGCATCCAAGCACCTCCACCCTTAAGGGACAGCTCAAGACTTTAACCCGTCCAGACTCTCACCTGGTTCAGTCTCTCACCTGGTTCAGTCTCTCACCTGGTTCAGTCTCTCACCTGGTTCAGTCTCTCACCTGGTTCAGTCTCTCACCTGGTTCAGTCTCTCACCTGGTTCAGTCTCTCACCTGGTTCAGTCTCTCACCTGGTTCAGTCTCTCACCTGGTTCAGTCTCTCACCTGGTTTAGTCTCTCACCTGGTTCAGTCTCTCACCTGGTTCAGTCTCTCACCTGGTTCAGTCTCTCACCTGGTTCAGTCTCTCACCTGGTTCAGTCTCTCACCTGGTTCAGTCTCTCACCTGGTTCAGTCTCTCACCTGGTTCAGTCTCTCACCTGGTTCAGTCTCTCACCTGGTTCAGTCTCTCACCTGGTTCAGTCTCTCACCTGGTTCAGTCTCTCACCTATCCAGTCTCTCACCTGGTTCAGTCTCTCACCTGGTTCAGTCTCTCACCTGGTTCAGTCTCTCACCTGGTTCAGTCTCTCACCTGGTTCAGTCTCTCACCTGGTTCAGTCTCTCACCTGGTTCAGTCTCTCACCTGGTTCAGTCTCTCACCTGGTTCAGTCTCTCACCTGGTTCAGTCTCTCACCTGGTTTAGTCTGTCACCTATCCAGTCTCTCACCTGGTTCAGTCTCTCACCTGGTTCAGTCTCTCACCTGGTTCAGTCTCTCACCTGGTTCAGTCTCTCACCTGGTTCAGTCTCTCACCTGGTTTAGTCTGTCACCTATCCAGTCTCTCACCTGGTTCAGTCTCTCACCTGGTTCAGTCTCTCACCTGGTTCAGTCTCTCACCTGGTTCAGTCTCTCACCTATCCAGTCTCTCACCTGGTTCAGTCTCTCACCTATCCAGACTCTCACCTGGTTCAGTCTCTCACCTGTTCAGTCTCTCACCTGTTCAGGCCCTCACCTGTTCAGGCTTGCGTACGGAGGACTTTGAGCTCTGGCTTCGGACCGCCGAGTTCTCGATCGAACATCACGTCCGATTCGCGAGATAACGCGTGCGTGATACATTGTTTATTGTTATTGTTATAATTGTATATATCAATTCCATTCGGGCTCTGTGGGCCATGTATCTGACCAGTGGTTCAGAGTTGTGTGTGCCATGCACCAGGGGGGTTGTGTGCCCGAGGATCGAGTGATGAGAGTGGCAGAAGTTGAAATGCTGTGTGGGCCGTGTGCCTGAACCCGTGTGTCAGGAATTTGGCAAAATAAGTCGCCACAAATAATTTGCTTAGATTCCATACAGCAATCATCGCCCCCTATGGCGGAACCTTGGCAGGACCCTTCTGAAAAGGAGTATTGAGACTCAGTGATGCTTTCCTGGGTAAACAAACATAATTATAATAGAATTTAAAACATTGTCACGTGTTACGGTCATATGATTCATTTGGCAGGCTCATGTGGTCATTGTGAGGCTCATGTGGTCATTGTGAGGCTCATGGGGTCATTGTGAGGTTCACGTGACCAGTGTGAGGTTCACGTGACCAGTGTGAGGATCACGTGGTCATTGTGAGGTTCATGTGGTCAGTGTGAGGTTCATGTGGTCAGTGTGCATATCACAGTCTCGTGGCTCATAGCGACTCATCCCTTGGGAAGTCCCACGTGTGTCCTAGCGTCTCCCCTAGCACCCCCCTTTCTCCCCACATCTCCCTATGCCCCCCCTCTCCCTGCATCTTCCCATCCCATCTTTTCCGTGCCCCCCCACGCGCCCCCCCCCACGCGTCTCCCCCTACGCGTCTCCCCCCACGCGTCTCCCCCCACGTGCCCCCCCCACGCGTCTCCCCCCACGCGTCTCCCCCCACGCGTCTCCCAGGTGAGGGTGGAGGTGTGAGAGACCGGAGTGCGCCACGTTCCCAGGCGCCGGCACCGCCGTCACGCACGGCGGTGCCCGCCAGGCCCGGGCGGTGAGCGCTGCCACCGCCGCCACCGCCCTAGTGGGGGCGGGGGGGGGGGGGGGGCGTCACCCTCCACTTCCTCCCGGGAATCCGCGTGGCCAGGAGCTCCCGCGGAGGTTTTGGCGCACAGCGCGCCGGCGGGCGGCAGAGCCAAATCGCGATTCGGTGCGGTGGTGGTGGTGGTGGTGCGGTGACATCACCGGCACCACCACCGCCGCCGCCGCCGCACCACCTCCCGCGTCCGCACAGTGGGCACGGGCAGGATGGCGCAGTTGGGGACGCGTGTGCCCAGCAGCAAGAAGAGCATGGGCTTCACTCCTGGCCCGTGTGTGTGAGTGTGTGCACACGTCAAGTCTCATGGATCGCTAGCCCTTAGATTCACTTACTATGGTGGGGGGGGGGGGGGGTTTCACTGGGGGGTAAACATTAGCCTCCTATTGCTGCTCGGCAAACTCAAAGGTTGTTGGTGGCTGTTGGGTGCCGCCGTTACTGTCCGCTTTTTCCAATTTCGAAAAAATGACTCCGCGCGTCGCTCCATGGGTTCCTGCACAGGACGCATGGCACCACCGCCCCCGCTGGGACGCAGCTGCAGCAGCAGCAGCAGCGCCTTCCGTAGCGGTGTCGCCGCACCGCACTATGAGAACGATCGCGCCACGAGCCAATGGACTCTGAGTGGAAGAGGGGTTTGGGGGGGTGGGGGGTAACGAGGGACTATGGAGAGGGCGGAATGTTGCCCACAGATGGGTTTCACTCTCCTGACCCCCCCCCCATCCTCCCGCCCCCCCCCCACTCCGTCCGCTAGAAACTAAGACCCGACAGGAAGCGGGGATGGTGCGGAGGAATGCTCGTGTTTGTGAGCGGGCGAGCGAGCATCTGCCAGATTCTTCTGAGCCAGAAGTCTCATTCTTGCGTTGGCGTCGGCTGTTTGAAACTATTCTCTCCATGTGCTTGATGTCTCTTCTGGAGTCACGTGCTCGGTGTTTACATAGCGAGTGACAGACTTGCACAGAGACCCGGAGACTCACTGAGACACCCGTAGACTTACATTTGCGTACATGATCCGTAGATTCACGTACAGACACTCACATGATGCTCTAGTTCTCTGTGGGAGTGTGGTTCTCTCCCAATGCCAGTTTGTGGGCCTCTAATCTCTTCTCGACACGAGCCCAAACCCTCCAAGTCTCTTCTCGCTGTCCTTCTTGGGGTTATCGGTCACAATTCAGACCAGCGACGCGTCACCGTGCCTTGGTCGCAACAGCGGCCACTGCGTTTGTGCGTGTGGGGGAACGGTAGCGTAGTGATAAGCCCACCGCAGTGCGTCAACATCAGCACCGGGAAGAGAAATCGGCGGGGTGTGGTACAGGCCACTGCACCCCCTCATCCGTGGATCGTTCCGGCCTTCATAGGCGCTCGCTCATGGCACTTTGCCCAACAACCTGTGCAGGCTCCCCGGGGTATCTTTGTGTTTGTGTGTGTATTGTACGCGTGTCTCTTGGGCCGTACAGTGCGCGCTTTACAGGGCTTGGCGGTGCACGCCCGCGGAGCTAATCGGGGGCTCCTTCAACACCTCCTTAATTGAGTTGTACTGGGGGGGGGGCTCGTGGAGAACGCAGTGTTAAAGGTTAATGGGGCCCCCCACCACACCCCTGCGTCCCTCCGCCTGTCCGTGTGAGCCCTCACCGATGGCCTCACGAGGGCTCGAGTGTGAGCTACTGCCCACTAGGACCGCTCCTCGTGACACGCGTGACCGGTGGTGGGCCATCGCGACCTCGACAACGGCCAGCCAGGCGTAGCGCTCGTCGCCACCGGGCCTTTCGATTCGAACCCTTCGGCGAACCCCGACGGGTCTCTGTGTTGCGTTTCGCGTGTGCGATGTGTGATGTGTGTGTGTGTTGAGGAGCGGTGGCACAGTGGTTAGCGCACTGCGCCATGAACCCCACGCCCCGAGGTCGATTTCCGCCAGTTCGTGGAGCCCTGGCGTGGGCCCTGCGCCAGCAGCAGCGGCAGCACCGGCGGCGGTCGCCTTGGCCAGTCGTTACGGAGGCCCCCCACACGGAAGCTCGACTGGCCCCCCCTTCCGAGAGGAGCCGGCAGGCTCCTCCCGCTCATGGCCAACATCGGTGACGAATATCTGAACCCCTCCTGGGCCTCCTCTAGGTCAACTCCACCTCAAATGAGACACCCGATGGCGCGTGTGTGTGGGTGTAAAACATCAGCATTGGGAAGACAAAAGTGGCTAGGCGTGGTTCTGGCCACCCACCTCTTCCTGTGCCGTGTCAACCTTCAAATTCGCTCACGAGTAACACTTGTCCCAAGAGTCTGTTCAAGGCTATACGGGTGATCTTTGTCTGTGTTTGATGTGGAACCCACCCAGCCTGCATAGGCTATGGAGGTGGGGGGGGGGTGATCTTTGTGTTTGGTGTGATGTGTGCAGCTGTCACACGGGGCGTGATGATGATGGCTGTAATCCGGTTGTTTAGGGCACGCAGGTGTCACTCAACTCTGGGGTTAATGGGGGGACCTGGAATGCCCTTCCCCCCACACAGCAATTCGTAGTTTGAACATTTATCCTGTTTCTATGTATTTACAATTGACATATTCCACCTGGATAAATCCCACGTGTTGGGCACATCTCGTTTGCAAGGGTGCCTATAATAATGTCCGCTTGTGACACCGCTCCACTGCCGCGTGGTCGTCGCCCTCTGCAAGAACGAGAGAGGGGCCGACTCAGAGGTGCCATGAGGACGAGGAACCACAGAGAAGCAGGAAGGCAGCAGCCAGATTTACCCGAGCTTTGCTGTCCTCTACGTATCAAAGTGTTAGTGGGCAATTAATGTGTGGGAAGGAACGGGTGCGACCGGGGAGATTCCATGGCGCCCACCGGGAAGGAGTTTCACAACAATTGTGTCATCCTCCAGGCTGTTCACAATGCTCAACACATTTTTTTAAATTATGAGCATATACTTTGCATATGCTTTGCATCGTCATAAATAATTGATTCGCTCACCCAAGATCCTGCAGGTGTGTTGTAAGCTTAAGGTCCGATTTGTATTTGAGGACTTGTTGCGCGCCTAATTCTTGACGTGTCTGTCGCACACATGCACTCGCACGCATACACACACACACACACGCATACATACACGCATACATACACGCATACACGCATACACACACGTACACACACGTACACACACGTACACACATGTGTGCAGGGCCTGCAGAAGCTGTCGTCACAGTTCCTTCGGAGAGAGTGGAGCGTGCAAGAACCGGAGGGAGGGAACAATAGGTACACGCACTCACACACGCACTCGCACACTCACGAGCACACTCACGCACACGCACTCACACACGCACACTCACACACGCACTCACACTCACACATGCGCACTCACACACGCACTCGCACACTCACGAGCACACTCACGCACACGCACTCACACACGCACTCGCACAATCACGCACACGCACTCACACACGCACTCACACACGCACTCACACACGCACTCGCACACTCACGAGCACACTCACGCACACGCACTCACACACGCGCACTCACACACGCACTCACACATGCGCACTCACACACGCGCACTCACGCACACGCACTCACACACGCGCACTCACACACGCACTCACACTCACACATGCGCACTCACACACGCGCACTCACACACGCACTCACTCACACACGAGCACACTCACCCGCACTCACACACACACTCACACGCACACTCACACACGCGCACAAGAACACTCGCAAACACTTGCGTGCATATACACCCATACGTACGTCCTGCCCTCGCACACACACACACACACACTATATGTACATGTGCCTACACACACACACACTATATGTACATGTGCCTACACACACACACTATATGTACATGTGCCTACACACACACACACACTATATGTACATGTGCCTACACACACACTATATGTACATGTGCCTACACACACACGCGCCTACAATAACAACAGCCGCCACTAAGTGCTGCTGATGTCACCACAGCACTTGTGGAAGGGGACAGACCCAGGTGGCATGGGTTGACTGATTGAGATGGGTGGCAGATGCACCACCTGTGCTTCCCACTGTGCCACGTGTGCACACACACACACACGTACACACACGGGTGTGCATGGTGTCGTGTGATGACGCTGGTGAGTGGGGATGGTGTGCCGGTGATGAGTGATTGCCCGTGATGGTGGCGGTGTGTCGTCGTCGTGTCAACCTGCCCGTGGTGGTGGTGGCGCATGGGTGGTGTGCCCTTGACGCGCAGTGTTAACCCCGTCCCTGTGCCGAGTCGCCGGGCACTCGGCGTGGGACTTCCGTCCCCGCACGCCCCCCTCTCTGTTTAGCGGCGCTCACGCGGTGCCATGCGACCGAACCCGGCGGTGCGTGGCGGCGTACAGCGCGGCGCGCGATGAATCGCGGCGCCGCGCGCGACGGCCCGTAACTCCGCGCGTGGCGACCATCGCCCCCCTCCCCCTCCGTGTCCCCCCAGCGGCAGCAGGAGCGCGTTCGCCGTGTGGCGCCTCGTGCTGCTCGGCACGCTGCAGGCCGCCAACAGCCGCCTCGTGGCGGCCGAGAGCTACCGGAGCCGCGTGGCCGAGCCGGCCAAGGCGGCGCGGGCGGCGCGCGACGCCCAGCTCAAGAAGGTGCGGCGAGACGCGGGACCCCCCCCTCCCCCTCTCCACGGGCACCCACACGGGGCACCCGCACTGCTCGCCCATTGCTCGTGTAGCCCAATGCTCGCCCACGGTCGCCGTACCTGACCAATGTGTGATTGTCCGTGTGTGTGTGTCCATGTGTCCGTGTCTGTCTGTACGTGTCCATGTATGTGTGTCCCATGTCAATGTACGTGTGTCCCACGTGTCCGTGTGTGCCTGTGTGGCCTGTGTGTTTGTTCGCGTCCGTGTGTCCACATGCATGTGTCTGTGCATTTGTGCCATTATGTGTCCCCGTTTGTGTCCCCGTGTCCCCCCCCCCGGTGTGTATCCCCGTGTGTCTCCGCAGTGCTCGGACCGTCTGGTGACTCTGCAGGCTGAGCTCGCCGACACGGTGAAGGAGCTGGAGAAAGCCAAGAAGAGATTCTCTGAGCTGGAGCGAATGGCCAATCAGACGCGAGGAAAGAGTGGGGACACCGAGAGCTGGTAGGACAGGGAGATGAGGACATGGGGACACGGGGAGATGGAGGACACGGGGACATGAGGACACGGGAAGATGGGGAGATGGGGACACGGGGAGATGGGGGACACGGAGAGATGTGGAGATTGGGAGATGGGGACACGGGGAGACAGGAACATGATTACACGGGCACAAGGAGACACACGAACACAGGGCACACGGGGACAAGGTGGCTGGAGCAGCGTGTGACACGCGTGTGCGTTGGGTTCTCCAGGCTCAAGCGGAGCGAGTTCAGCAGCCTCTTCCACTCCAAGGCGAGCCTGCAGAAAGCCAACGCCAGGGTGAGTCCGCCTGCACCGTCACTGGCGCCAGCGCCACGATCGCGGTGTTTGTGATGTGGTGTTGGTCGTCGCCCGGGTCGTGACGTTGACCGCGGCGTGGCGGTGTCGCGCTTGCCCGCCAGATGGCGGCGAGGCGGAAGGAGTGCCACGTGAAGCTGCGGCAGGCACGGAACGAGTACGTGATAAGCGTGGCGGGCGCCAACGCTCACCAGCAGCGCCACGCCAGCACCGACATCCCCGCGCTGCTCTCGGTATGTGCCCCAAATTCTCCCTCCCTCTCCTCTACACGGCCTCTCCCTCAACCCTCCACAGTCTCCCTAAACTCGCGATCAAACTCGCCACGAACTCTCCACGAACTCTCCACGGCCGCCACCCTCGGCGGCGTAGCCCGGTTGGTGCGGGGGGGCACCCTGTTGCCGTCGCCCCGCCTGGGCACTCGGGAGCCGCGCCACCCCGCGGGCTTCACCCGCCACGGCCGCCAGCGCCGCGGTCCGGGCGGCGTCGAGTTGACCCGCCACGGCCGTGCCCCGCCGCGGGCGGCGTCCGCCGGTGCGGTGTCGCCACCCAGTGGCCGGTCCGCGGTGGGCGTCGTGGCCAAGCCCACGCGGCCGCAGCCCGGATGGCGGCCCGGGGGGAGGACGGTCGAGAAAGGTGACGCGACGATGAAAATAACCGCCGAGTGTGGCTCTGTGCGGCGTCAGCGCTGGGGAGACAAAGGTGGCCGGGTGTAGGTGCTTGCACCACACTGGCCTCGTGCGCCTTGCCGGTCTTCTTGGGTACTCGAGCTATCTGGTGACGCTGACGCTGCTGTTGTGATGGCTGTGGTGCAAGCGCACAAATAACACGTTTGTCAATAATACAACCCTGTGGCCTTAAAGATATATAATAGATGACGATTTGGGCCACGGCCTTTCGTCATAGCATGTAGATAAGAGTGCGAGAACAGCACTCGCCCCAGCAGCACTGTTGGGGTGACACGGCCCCCCCTCTCGCTGTGAGCGCGAGGAGCGGATACCGCGCGGTAGCAGTGGCACAGCATCGCGAGTTGACGTCGTTACGATGATGATTGCTTGTGTGTGTGCACGTGTGTATGTGTGCACGTGTGTGCGTGCGTGTGGGCGCTGCAGGCTCTGGATGGCGACGTCTACGAGCGGCTGTGCGAGTATTTCTGCGTGCTGGGCCAGACGGAGCTCGAATCGTGCCAGAGCACGCAGGAGCCCTTCGTGGCCCTGCTGCAGGCCGCACACGGGGTACGCACACTGGCACGTGGGGAGCGCGAGTGCAGTGGTCAGTGCACCGTGCTACGAACCTGGCGACCCACGTTCGATTCCCGCTCGTGGCCACCATCGGTGACAATTATTTGAACCGGTCCGGGGCCTCCCTCAGTTAATTTCAGCCTTAAATGAGGACCTGTTGCGTTGTGTAAACATTTCCACTGGGGAGACAAAGGTGGCCGTTCTACACCTTTTCCTCTCCAGTGCTTTTTTAAGGCTGAGCTGACCTAGGGGAAGACCAGAAACCTGTTCAAATATTTGCCACTAATGTAAGCCATGAGCGAGAATCAAAATTGGTTCGATGGATTCATAGCGCAGTGCATTAACCACTGCACGCACACAGACGCACGCACGCGCAAGTGCGGTCACGTATGCACACGCACACACGCATGCGCACGGTCGTGCTGTACGTGTGTTGCACGAGTTCCGTATACGTACTGGGCGTGCCCTGCTCTGCGCGAGGCGGTGTGCTGTCTGTGTATTGAGCGCTGTCCTGAGCGTGCCGTGCGTGCCGCCGTAGGTGTCTCGCGAGCACGACCTGCAGCTCTTCCTGCGCGAGAACGCGGTGGTGATGGAGCTGCCGCCCTTCTGCGCGCACACCGGCGACGACGCCGTGAGTCCCTCTCCCGTGCTCCATCCGCTGCCGCGCGAAGGCCCACGCGGGCCGTCGCCGCGCGAAGGCCCACCCGGGCCGTCGCCGCCTCTCGCGGTCCTCGTGGCTTCCGCGCACGGGTCGATTCCGCCGCTCCGTCTCCGTGGCGGCGCCGCTTTCCCGCACGGCACCCGCTCGCGCGGTGGTCGGCCGCGCCGCTCTCCCTCTCGGCCGGTCTGGCCGCTCACCCCAACGCCCAAACGCGGGCCCGCCGTCCGGACGGCCCCCCTCCCTGACTCCGGCGGGGTGCGGGAGCCGTTTGGAGGTCGGGGGAAAGACCTCAATAAAGATGAACAAACGGAGATTTAATTTGAGAAGCCGCGTGGGCGTACGGGCGTGCGGGCGGGCACGCTCGGCCCGGATTGAATCGGCTCCTCTGTGCAAACATCCCCCACCCTCCCCTCCGCCGCCGAGTGGGCGTGACCTCCACCCAATGAGTTTCTTTGGCTGCAAAGTTCGACGCGCGTAGGGTGTGTGTGTTCTCGTGGGTGGGCGTGTGTGTTGTCGTGCGTGGGCGTGTGCATTGCGTATTGCCCTGTGTGTCCTGCGCGTGTGCTCCGTCACGCATGTGCTCCGTCACGCATGTGCTCCGTCACGCGTGTGCTCCGTCACGCATGTGCTCCGTCACACGTGTGCCGGTGGCGTGTACGCAACTGCATGTTCTATTTTCATCGCAAGTTTTGTTCCCAGCTCCGCCATTTATCACCAGGTCTCCCCAAATAGACTCGTATTGTTCTGTACTTCTGTGCTCCCACGTCTGTGTCCCCCGCCGGCACCACTCTGTACCAACCAACGTGGCGAAGTATGGTCACAGAAACCCCACAAAACCCGCGCTCTGTGGGGAACCCTAATCCAGCAGTCGCCCGAACTGTCCCTCCTCTGTGGTCTGTCCACCTGCCCCTATTCCCTGCCCCCTGTCTCCTCTCCCGTTTCCCCTGTCCCCTGTCCGCTATCCCCTAACCCTTGTGCCCTGTCCCCTGGTCCCTATCCCCTTTTCCATCTTTCTCCTGTCTCCAGGGTCCCGAGCTGCTGGGCCCTGAGGAGGGAGCGGAGGAGGTCGACCAGAGCCTGGACAAGGAGGCCCGCAAGTGGGCCTCGAAGGTGGCACGAGACCACAAGGTCTCCGTGCACGCCCAGTGGGTGAGTCTCCCACCCACCCACCCAGTGAGTGAGTCTTTCACCCACCCACCCAGTGGGTGAGTCTCCCACCCACCCACCCACCCAGTGGGTGAGTCTCCCACCCACCCAGTGGGTGAGTCTCCCACCCACCCACCCAGTGGGTGAGTCTCTCACCCACCCACCCAGTGGGTGAGTCTCTCACCCACCCAGTGGGTGAGTCTCCCACCCACCCACCCAGTGGGTGAGTCTCCCACCCACCCAGTGGGTGAGTCTCCCACCCACCCACCCAGTGGGTGAGTCTCTCACCCACCCACCCAGTGGGTGAGTCTCCCACCCACCCACCCAGTGGGTGAGTCTCCCACCCACCCAGTGGGTGAGTCTCCCACCCACCCACCCAGTGGGTGAGTCTCCCACCCACCCACCCAGTGGGTGAGTCTCCCACCCACCCACCCAGTGGGTGAGTCTCCCACCCACCCACCCAGTGGGTGAGTCTCCCACCCACCCAGTGAGTGAGTCTCCCACCCACCCAGTGGATGAGTCTCCCACCCACCCAGTGAGTAAGTCTCCCACCCACCCAGTGGGTGAGTCTCCCACCCACCCAGTGAGTGAGTCTCCCACCCACCCAGTGAGTGAGTCTCCCACCCACCCAGTGGGTGAGTCTCCCACCCACCCAGTGGGTGGGAGACTCTCGTCTATCGTGCACTCCACTCTCATCCGTGCTCTCAGCCGAGAGGCTGCGACGTCCATCCCTTCATGTCATCAGTTGCGTTGAATGCCAAATTTTTCACGAGCGGTGTTTTTGCTGCAACGATAATAATCTAACAGGGGGGCTAGGCCTTCCAAATTGCCCCCCGACACTACACGGCTGTGACGGGCGCTCGCCGACCACACCGGCTGATGTGGGTCCCTGTCTGTACTGCGGCTGATGATGATGGTGCTGATGATGATGGTGCTGATGATGATGGTGCTGCTCTAGGTACTCGAGGGGCTGGAGGGGCAGATGGCGGGTGCGGGGGGCCCGGGGGGAGTTCCGGATCCGGCCGCCAACCTTGACATGGAGGCAAAGATGGAGGAAGCACGGGAGAGCATCCGGAAAGCGGAGGTGAGACGCTCGCTCGCTCGCTTGCACGCGCGCACACACAAAGACAAGGATCCCCCGTATAGTTTTCAACATTCTGCTGGGGCAAGTGCTCTTAGCGAGCACCTGTTAAGGCCAGCATGGTGCACGAGGGGTGGGGGGGTGGCCAGCCCCATTCTCGACCCTCTTTGTCTCCCTCGCGTGTTGAGGCTTGTACATTTCACCGGCTACTAAGTTACTAAGTTGGCCGCCGTGAGCGGGAATCAAACTCGGGCTGGCCGGGTTCGGTGCCACGGTGCACTCATCACTGCGCGACCGCTCCCCATGCGCACACCCACACACGCAGTGACGCACATCTACAGCATCGACACCGTGTGTGGCCTTAAACGGAAAATATATCGTAGGCAACGTTTCTGGAAATGGCCCTTCTTCATAGCACCTTTATGTGCAGTGTTATTTTATGCATTATTATAATTGACAAATGTGTTGTTTGTGTGTTGAGCGTGCTCCCCGTCAGCGTGTGATGTCTACTTCTAAAAGTGTCTCCCTATCATCTCTCCGTGTCTCTCCCTCCGTGTCTCTCGTTGTCTCTGTCTGTGCCTCGTCTCTCCATGTCTTTCTCCCCGTGTCTCTCTGCACACGTCTCTCTCCCCGTGTCTCTCCTCATGTTCCTCTGCCCCCGTCTCTCTCCCCGTGTGTCTCTGCTAACCGCTCTCAAGCGCAGGACTTCTGAATCGTTCTCGTGCCGCGAAACAGCCGTGGGGATGAGTAGCGAGCGCTCGGGAACCATTGCGGAGGTTTCAAATGAGACGCGGCGATTCCCCGTGGCATAATAACCCCACTGGTGTTATAATAATTATAATAACCCCGCTGGTGTTATTATTATAATGATTACGCTGCCTGTCGGCAGCGTCAGGAGTGACGATGGTTGGGTTTGGGTGGTGGTGAGCGCCAGCGGGGGGCGGTGGGTTGACGTCGGTGATGTCGGCGTTGTCGCGATGGGCGGTCTCGTTGGGATGTTGACTTTGGTGGGTGAGGGACGATTGTGCGATGTTGCTGCAGGGCAAGTCCGCAGCGGTGACTTGATGCGTATGGGTAGGCGATGTTGCTGTGACGATGATGGTGAATGTAGGCGTCACGAGTGACTCTTCAGTTTGGGTGGGGGGGGGTGTTGATTGGCTTATCGTCAGAGGCGGGCAGCGGTTGGGGATGTGTCCGTGGGGGGGAGGGGTGGTGGGGGGGCGTGTAGGAGGCTGTGAACGAGACGAGGCTTGACACTTAATTAGTGGAGCGAGTGGTGGCCGTGTGGAGTGGCGCCGCCGATTGATTGACTCCGTTAATCCTTGCGCTGCACTCAGCCCCCCCCCCCATACACTCACATAGAGACCCACGTGGGTCTATGGGTCTCTATGTGAGTCTATGAGTCTCTATGTGAGTCATAGAGTCTCTATGTAAGTCTATGGGTCTCTATGTGAGTTTATGGGTCTCTGCATCAGTCTTTCGGTCCAAAGTGTGAGTAGGATGAAGATGTTCTGATAGGGGTCTCGATGGGGTTTACGGTAAGGGGGCAGTGGGGGGCAGGTTTCCTTGGAAGCTGGCAGGGCGGAGTGGGGTAGGGTGCACCAGTGGTATCTCACCATCATCAGCCATAGTAAATCCACTGCTGGATGAAGCCACTCCCCAAGACGAGGGCGGCAGGTCAACTGCACGACGATGATAACGATGATGACGATGATGACGATGATACTGATGACGATGATGATGATACTGCTGACGATGATGACGATGATACTGATGACGACGATGACGATGATGACGATGATACTAATGACGATGATACTGATAACGATGATGACGATGATGACGATGATACTGCTGACGATAATACTGATGACGGTGATGACGATGACGATGATGAAGATGATACTGATGACGGTGATGACGATGATGACGATGACGATGATGACGATGATACTGATGACGATGATACTGCTGATGATACTGATGACGATGATACTGATGACGATGATACTGATGACGATGATGACGATGATACTGATGACGATGATACTGATGACGATGACGATGATACTGATGACGATGATGACGATGACGACGATGACGGTGATGATGCACACTCGAGAAACATTAAAACAAAATCGAAGTTTCCACCTTCCTCCCAATTATCCTCCCGTTGTGCTGCAATCAGTGGCACGGTGGAAGGAGGGGGGAAGGGGGGGAGTGATCCACTCACACGCAGCCCCCCCCCCACGGCTTTGGGTAATGGCCTCTTGGGGGCCAAGGGGGGTTCTTTCATTGGCTCAAACACACGGCGCTCTGCCCCCCCCCCCTCTCACCGCCCCCCTCTCTCACCGCCCCCCCTCCACGGTTTTGGAGATCAAGACCGTTAATAAATGGCTGACTAACGAGCTGGGGAGAGACAGTGGGGGGGGGGGGGGGGGGAGTGGTGAGGCGAGCTGGTGAGGGGTAAGGTGCAGTGATTTAGTTGAGTCGTAAGGTGGAGCGGTGAGGTGGAGCGGTGGAGTGGTAGAGCGGAGTGGTGGAGCGGTGAGGTGGAGCGGTGAGGTGGAGCGGTGAGGTGGAGCGGTGGAGTGGTAGAGCGGAGTGATGGAGCGGTGAGGTGGAGCGGTGAGGTGGAGCGGTGGAGTGGTAGAGCGGAGTGGTGGAGCGGTGAGGTGGAGCGGTGAGGTGGAGCGGTGGAGTGGTAGAGCGGAGTGGTGGAGCGGTGAGGTGGAGCGGAGTGGTGGAGCGGAGTGGTGGAGCGGAGTGGTGGAGCGGAGTGGTGGAGCGGAGTGGTGGAGCGGTGAGGTGGAGCCGAGTGGTGGAGCGGAGTGGTGGAGCGGAGTGGTGGAGCGGAGTGGTGGAGCGGAGTGGTGGAGCGGTGAGGTGGAGCGGAGTGGTGGAGCGGAGTGGTGGAGTGGTGGAGCGGTGAGGTGGAGTGGTGGAGCGGTGAGGTGGAGTGGTGAGGTGGAGCGGTGAGGTGGAGCGGTGAGGTGGAGCGGAGTGGTGGAGCGGAGTGGTGGAGCGGAGTGGTGGAGCGGTGAGGTGGAGCGGTGAGGTGGAGTGGAGTGGTGGAGCGGTGAGGTGGAGCGGTGAGGTGGAGTGGAGTGGTGGAGCGGTGAGGTGGAGCGGTGAGGTGGAGTGGTGAGGTGGAGTGGTGAGGTGGAGTGGTGAGGTGGAGTGGAGTGGTGGAGTAGTGAGGTGGAGCGGTGAGGTGGAGTGGTGAGGTGGAGCGGAGTGGTGGAGCGGAGTGGTGGAGCAGTGAGGTGGGGTGGAGTGGTGGAGTAGTGAGGTGGAGCGGAGTGGTGGAGCGGTGAGGTGGAGTGGTGAGGTGGAGCAGAGTGGTGGAGCGGAGTGGTGGAGCAGTGAGGTGGAGTGGAGTGGTGGAGTAGTGAGGTGGAGCGGTGAGGTGGAGTGGTGAGGTGGAGCGGAGTGGTGGAGCGGAGTGGTGGAGCAGTGAGGTGGGGTGGAGTGGTGGAGTAGTGAGGTGGAGCGGAGTGGTGGAGCGGTGAGGTGGAGTGGTGAGGTGGAGCAGAGTGGTGGAGCGGAGTGGTGGAGCAGTGAGGTGGAGTGGAGTGGTGGAGTGGAGTGGTGGAGTAGTGAGGTGGAGCGGTGAGGTGGAGTGGTGAAGTGGAGCGGAGTGGTGGAGTGGTGAGGTGGAGTGGAGTGGTGGAGTAGTGAGGTGGAGCGGTGAGGTGGAGCGGTGAGGTGGAGCGGTGAGGTGGAGCGGTGAGGTGGAGCGGTGAGGTGGAGCGGTGAGGTGAACACCGGTTTACGCTGCCACCAATGGAATCCGCCGTGTTCTCTGAGCGCCCAATCAGGAGAATGTCGCCAAGTGAAATATAAATATATAATCGTCAGATGTTGGCTTAAATAAATAACGAAGACATTTAATTAGGTCCCTCGCTTTTCAAATCGTTACTCACTGATTGGTAAGCGCCGTGCTGGGAGGAGATGTGAGGAGGCGTGGGGGAGGGGAGTGATTGTGGGTAATCTGGAGCCACCTGTGACCCCCCCCCCCACACACAAAGACAAAGTTCCCCCTATAGCCTTTACAGACTCTTGGGACAAGTGCTGTTAGCGAGTAGCACCAAGAGGGGGTGGTGGAGCCGCACGCACGCACGGGGGGGACATTCACACAAGACTCCGCACTTGTATACCCGCGGACACCTCGGCAGCGCTTGTGCCAGGCTAGGTGCGCTCTGAGACCCTCAGCAGTGGATAGACCACGTGTCATGGGAGATTTTTTGTCTCGCAGTGCATAGCCCGTATCACATGATGATGTAGGGGAAGGTATCCAGCAGTCGACAGACGATGTCTCGTGACGACGACGACGATCACGACGGCGGTGACACGCGGAGCTGCGGCCGCGTACGAGAGGGACGCTCTGCGAGTCTCGTCACCCACACGGCGCCCCGCGCCGGTGACGATCGCCGCCTCGCCTCGCTCGCCTCGGAGGCGACGCGGGGAAGGGAACCTCCGCCTCGCCACCGTGACGGAGGCGGCGTGACACGGCAGGAATACCAACGTGGGAGGCCCCCCACCCCCAGCCCCCCCTGCCCCTCCCCGCACGTTACCCCCCCCCCCCCCCATGCTACCCGCGTTCTGAATTGGAATGCGGTCCCTGGCTCTGGCTTGGGTTGTCGCTGCTGCCCACCGCTCCCCTCGCCCTCCTCCCTTCCTCGCCAAGCACCACCACCTCCCTCTCCTCTGCAATCCTCCACCTCGACACCCAAACCACACCACCAACACGCATCTCCCCTCCTCATCTTGGACCATCACCATCCCCGTCCCACCTGACACCACCTCCGCCCCTCCTCCATCCGTCCACCCCTCGTCCCGGGGCTCAGATGCACACCGATCCCCAGTCCAGTGATTCATCTGCCCCCCCCCTCTTCCAACTCGCAGCGATTTTGTGATTGGTCACGACTCGGCGTAGCGATTGAATTTCTCAGAGCCGCTTGTCGATAACGCACAACTCCCCATTTGCATCGCTGCTCGCGAATGTGCAATGGGGCTCCTTCGTACGGTCGTCATCAGGCACTCGACTCGCTCGTACACACGCTCCCACTCGCACGTACACACGCTCCCACTCGCACGTACACACGCTCCCGCTCCCACTCGCACGTACACACACTCCCACTCGCACGTACACACGCTCCCATTCGCACGTACACACGCTCCCACTCGCACGTACACACACTCCCACTCGCACGTACACACGCTCCCACTCGCACGTACACACGCTCCCACTCGCACGTACACACGCTCCCACTCGCACGTACACACGCCCCCACTCGCACGTACACACGCTCCCACTCGCACGTCCACACGCTCCCACTCGCACGTACACACGCTCCCACTCGCACGTACACACGCTCCCACTCGCACGTACACACGCTCCCGCTCCCACTCGCACGTACACACGCTCCCACTCGCACGTACACACGCTCCCACTCGCACGTACACACGCTCCCACTCGCACGTACACACACTCCCACTCGCACGTACACATGCTCCCACTCGCACGTGCACACGCTCCCACTCGCACGTACACATGCTCCCACTCGCACGCATCGCCATCGCTTCGAGGCACGCGTCGCCATCGCAATGCGGCGGGGGGGGGGGCTGTCCAGTGGCCCCCCCAGGGAGACCGTGTGGGCCCCCCTCATAGGAGGGTGGTGGGGGTGTCGGAGGGGGACAGGTGCCTGTCAGGCGGTGCAGTCGGCCACCACCGGCACTTCTATGGCCGCCATCGTGAATATCTGATTTGGGGTCTCCCCGTTCTTGCGGTTGGTTGTGACGGTGTTGTTGTGTGCGTGCACTCGTCCGTGTCTACATGCACGCGTGTGTGTGCATGCGTGTGTGTGCACGCGTGTGTGTGCATGCGTGTGTGTGGCAAGACTGCCCGTACGCACGACACGCATGCGTGACTTCCGGCTCGGAGAAATCTCTCTTCACTGCCCCCTCCCCGTCCCCCCTCCTTGCCGCCGCCACATCTCTCCCCTCCCCGTCTCTCCGTGTCTCCCTCACTCCCCCTCACTCCCCCTCATTGCTCATTTATTTCCTTGCTGCCGCATAGCTCCATTCTGCGATTTCTCGTGCTTCCCTCGCTCCCTTCGGCTTTCCCAATACCGTGTCCCTTCCCTCCCTCCCTCATTTGATTCTCTCCCCCCTCTCTCTGCTCCCAGCAACGCTTGCCTTGCACTGCACATTCATGAAGGGCAACGTGATCTGATTTACGCTGGATGTGCAATATTTGCGTTTTTAATTTGCCCTAAATTACAGAATTGTGGCTGTAAATTGCTCTGGCTGAGAGTAATAATGAATAAAGTGTGCGGAGGGGAGGGGTGGTTTCGCCGTGTGGGGTGGGGGTATTGGGGAATGCAGGGGATTGTGGGAGAAGCGGAGGTTTGTGGGTAGAGATGAGTACAATATTAATTGTATGAGTGTCTGCTATACGAGTTAGAAGAATGGAGGTGTGTGTATATGTGTCATGACGTGTGCTATGTATGTGCGTAGTTGTGAGCAGTAGTGGTTGATACGCTGCACTACGAACCAGGTGACCCGAGTTTGATTCCCACTCAAGACCAATAGCAGTGGCATACCGGGCGACCTGCCAGGTTACACCTATGACCTCTACAGCAGGCTGTGAATGCCGCGGGGCCATATTATTGCGCCTATTGGGAATAATAATAATAATGTTTACTTTTATTCAGCAACGTTCACACAAATTGCATCTCACAGGAGCCGAGGAACCACAGACGAGTGAAGGATCAGGAGCCGGGCGGCGAGCTGGCGCTACCAGCCGTTGTGCAAGCTCTGCAGTGCTTTACATATGAAGATGTTTCCAGCCAATTAATGAGTGTCTACACATATTTGAGGAAACCGTAGCACCCCGAGAAAACCCCACGCACGTGAAAGGCGCGGCACGTCGGTGCCGTACAGATGGTACCGACGGAGATTAGTCCGCACTTTGCCGCACCGCCGCCTCCTGGCCAGCCAGGGCACTGCGTCGATGCCCACGGGAACGGAGTTTTGCGAAACCTAATCGACCTCCTCGGCCAATCGCCAAGGAGGTGGCAGAGCCCCCCACCGCCCCCCTTCATTGCGGCGTTCTGAGCTGTGTTCACACCGAGTCGCTGGTCCGACTGGAGCAGTCGGCACGTGGCTGGCGGTTTACCTAGCCAGGGAGGTCTCCAGTGTTTATTGCCTCTCTGTCACGGCCGCCCCCCCACTCCCGCCCTCGTGAGAAATGCAGCGTGCGGCTGGTTTGTGTGCATGGTGCGATGCGGGGTGTGCGAGCGTGCATGTGCATGCGAGCGTGCACAGATGAGTGCATGTCTTTGTGCACGTGCGGCGCATGTGTGTGCGCGTACATGTGTGAGCGTGTGCATACGTGCGTGCATATGTGCGCCTACGTGCATGAGCATACTTATACGCTAGCACACGCGTGCTTGCATCTGTGCGCGTGAGTGCATACGTGCCTTGCCGTTCAAGCGTACCACTGCCAATTACAGCTGCCAGACAGAGAGACATGGGGCCCCACCTCTTCCTCACCCACCCACCCACCCACCACTCAACCCACACCATTAGTGGGGGGGGGGAAGTGCGTTGTGTTCGTGGTGACGCTTCGAGTGGGAGTGAGTATGAATGGGAATGGTTGAGGTGGCACTATCGGGAACACGGGGACGTAGCAATGTGGGACACGGACACGGACACGGGAAGATGAGAACACGGGGACGTGGGAAGATAGGATGTGTGGATGTGATGACACACGATCGTGGGAACATAGGAGGAGGGAATATGGGAACATAGGAATGCAGGAAGATGAGAACACGAACCAGGGAACTAGGGAACACGGAATCATGGGAATCCAGGGAGACGAGGACACGGGGACACGGTGCCAAGTCGGCTGTGTGTCTCTGACGGAGTGAGACCCTGTCATCTCCGCTCCCCCGCTCAGCGTCCCCGTGACCCCCGCGACGCCGCGACCCGCACCGCGCTTCCCCGCACCGACGCCATCACCTGCGGAGTCGCGAGTGGCACCGACTCCCCGTGATGGCAGAGAGAGAGACGTTCACTCGGCTCCAGTCTGCACGAGCATCTGGTCTCAACAAATCAGCTTAATGACTGCAGCGTTCCTGCGTGCGTGTTGTGTGTGCATCGTCTGCCAGTGCGTGCAAGCACCTATGCGTGCATGCGCACGTACGTGTGCACGTGTGTGTCGTGTAGCGTGCAGTAGTGTAACGGTTAGCGCGCTGCGCTACGAACCCAGCGACCCGAGTTCAATTCCCTCTCGCGGTCAACACCGGTGATGATTATCTGAATCAGTCTAGGCCTCCTTTAGATCGACTGAGCCTCAAATGAGTACCTGGTGCGATGTGTAAACAGGGAGACAAAGGCGGTTGGGCTTGGTGTTGGCCACCTACCCCCTCGTGTACCGTGCCGGCCTTTATATGTGCTCGCGAACAACACTTGCCCCAACAGTGTGTTCAAGGCCATATGGGGGGTGTTTGTGTTGTGTAGTGGCTGCACACATGCGTTTATTCGTGTGAGCGTACTTGTGTTCGTCGCGTGTCCATTCCTTGGTGGACATCTGTGCTTTGCGTGTGTTTGTGTGTGTACGTGCCTGCTTTCACAAAAGCTTCTTTTCATGTGCAAGTGCTCTCACGCTTGCGTGTGTGCGAGCAGACCTTGATAGGTGTGCACGCTAACAGCACTTGTATCAGTGGTCTATGAAAGGCTCGACTGGCGGTCGTGGCTATGCACGTGGCCTGTAATCCAGCACTCTGGACACAGCGAAGGTTGGTGGAATGCGCAAATGTTGTGAAACCCCTTCCCGTGGGCGTCGAGGAGGTGTTAGACCTCGGCTCGCCAGGAGAAGCCGGTACGGCTCCCACACTGATAAGTACTCATTTAATTGGCTGAAAAAAATCTTGCTACATAGAGGACTGCAGAGCCTGGGCAATCGTTTGTAGTACCGGCTTACCGCCTGGCTGCTGCAGCTGCTGCGGCCGCCTTCCCCGCTCATCTGTGGTTCCCCGGCGGGTGTGAGGTTGAGCGATTTTACTGAAGGACAGCGCCGCGTGCGAACGCGATCGAACGCGATTGCGACCGCCATTGTTCACCACGCGGCCGCTGCGTGTGGTTGCGCCCGCAGACGGACCGGCTCAAGGCCGCCGCGTGCCTCTCGCTGCTGCGGCGCGTCGGCGTCGACGCCGACCTCTGGCTCGACGGCGCCATGACCAAAGCGACGGCCGAGCTGGAGAGCGAGCGGCGCGCGAGCGAGGCGCGGCGCAACAACGGGGAACTCTCGCCCACGGTGAGGACTGCGCTGTTCCTGTGTTCCCTCCTTCCTGCGTTCCCTCCTTACCGCATAACCTCCTTCCTGTGTTCTCGTGTTGTGATGAGCGATTGCGAGGGGGATTTGCGTGCCAGTCTACTCGACGTTAGCAGTCAAACTCTTGACTCCACTCTGTGTTTTTAAATGTCAATGTTAAAGGGGCGCGTTCGGTTCTCCCAAACCATCATTAAGAGGTCAGCCAATTAGCGAACTCCGCGATTCGTTTTCTTTGACGTCCGTAGCCAATTACCATGCCTGGTCTTGCTCGGAGCGCCACGGTCTCTGGTGACGTCACTGAACGATCCCAGCCTGCATCTTCAGACTCTGATCTCATCACAGTCAGCCAGGCTTTAGTCTCTGGTGGGTAGATGATGATGATGATGGTGGTGATGACGATTGTGGTGATAATTGTGGTGACGATGTGGCGACGATGTGGCGTGATGTTCACGCATACCAGCGATGGCACACAGCAGGAGGAGGAGGGAGAGAAGGAGGGAGATGCAGGGATGAGGAGGAGCAGGAGGGAGACATGGGGGGAGGAGCAGGAGGAGTGAGCGGGGTGCTGGATCCATTCTAATTACGTGGGGCCGCTCGCTGCTGCCCGGGGGGGGGATGCGGCCCAAATGCCGAATCTCGGCTGGAATATGAATGAGGGTGGGGGGCCGCGTGACCCCGGTACAGCTGGGCCGGTGGGTGGGGGGAGGGGGGGGGATCTGGGGACCGCACGGCGGTGAAGGTGAGCGTGCACGCAAGTGTGCAGGTGTGCTCCTGTGCGAGTGCTTGTCGCGACACGTTCACGGTGGTTCTCGCGCACTTAAGGCCGAGTCGACTCAGGGGGAGGCCCCAGACCGGTTCAGATATGATGCTAATGATGATGCTGATGATGATGTTGCTGCTGATGCTGCCGCCCACGACCGCCCTGGGCTTCGTGCCGCGGCTGGAGGGCCGGGAATCTCAACGCGGCGCACCGTGGGCTTACCCAGCGGCAGCAGGGATGCAGTCGCAGGTCTCCCCGAGTCGGAGGGACGCGAGTCCCCGTGCGAGTCTACGAGTCCCTGTGCGAGTCTACGAGTCCCCGTGCGAGTCTACGAGTCCCCGTGCGAGTCTACGAGTCCCTGTGTGGCCACGGGAAATGACCGTGAGCCTGGACTTGGGACGGGGAGGCAGGGGGGCGGGGAAGGGGGGGGCCGCAGGGAGTGGACGGGGGGGGGTGTGCGGGCGGGGGAGGAGGAGGAGCGGCGACCTCCCCCTCGTTGTGGGGAGCCTCGTTCGATGGCGCGGTGATGGTGACGGGAGGCTGAGGAGGAGGGGGGTGGTTGGAGTCATCCCACGGAGACCCATAGACACACAAACTACTGTCCCTGATGCCCTCAATCGGAAGCCGCCATTGCCATTTGGCTGCAAAGAGGAGCGTCGTGCGCCCGGTGAGAGTGTGCCCGGTGAGAGCATGCCCAGTGAGAGCGTGCCCGGTGAGAGCGTGCCCGGTGAGAGCGCGCCCGGTGAGAGCGCGCCCAATGAGAGCGTTGCCGGTGAGAGCGTGCCCGGTGAGAGCGTGCCCGGTGAGAGTGCGCCCGGTGAGAGCGTGCCCGGTGAGAGTGTGCCCGGACCGCGAGAGGGTTGAATCAGTCGGAGGCCTCCTCCTCCTCCCTAGCAGCGACTTCACAATCGCAGCCTGTCCTCCCCTTCAGCGCGCCGCCACTCATCCCACCCATCCCCACACTCGCGTGACACTGACTCGCCACCCCCACACACTACCCCCACCCCTCCCATCGGCTCTCGCCCACTGTCTGCTGACGTTAATTAATGGACGAGTGAGCGGCATAGCAAATGGCTTCTCGTGCTCAGCTTAACTTCCTGCGTGACACGGAGTGGCACGGAGTGGCTCGCCGTGGCAGTGGCATATGACAAAGCAGGCAACCCAGGATGGGTTCTGATGCCACTCGCCACTGATGTTTGCCGTCGTTGGGAATCAAACTCGGATGGCCAGTTCACAAGACAGTGCGCCAACCATTGCACCACCAACTTCTGCCTCCCCATGCTTTTATATATATATATAAAAAAGCCCCCCCCCCGGTTTCCGATCGGGGGGGGCACCGCCGACAACAAGTTCGGCTCGTGGCCTTCTTGCAGCAGTAGATTGATCACAGCTGATGGTTAAAAAAATATACACAACAATCATCACCCCCACCCTCCCCCAACTGCGAAAACTTGGCAGGACCCTCCTGCTGGACGAGTCGCGAGACTCGGTGAGGCCTTGCTGGGCAAACAGGCATTGCGATGATCATAACGACGACGATAACAAAGTGGGAGGATGGTGCCGAGCGAAGCCGCTTCCTGCGCGTTTCCCCCATTAACGGGAGCCGCACTGCAGGCCCTCGCGCTCGGCCACTCAATTATTGACGAGCGCTGCTGCTGCTGCCGCCGCTGCTCTGCCAGACGCTGTGGGGAGGGGGTGGGCAGGGGGGTGCAGGGGGCTCGGCGGGTTGGGGGGGTCAACAGAAAAACCGAGCGATGGGAAGATGTGCGGGGGGCACGGAGGGGGGCGGGTGTGCGGCGGTATGGGTAGTGCGTAGTGTGTGTGCGTGTGTTGCCCATGTGTTGTGCTGTTGTTGTGAGACAAAATTAGCAATTACTTTGAGCCATGTAATTTTTATGGCAATTACAAATGTAATGAAATTACTTATTTAAATTACGTGCAATTGAAATACCGGAAGGGTGGCGCAGTGGTTATGCCCAATTACTGACGGGGAGGGCGTCTCTCGGTGTGTCCCCCCCCCTACTCTGCCTGCGGTATTCTCCCGTTTCTCCGGTTTACTTCCACGGCGAGAAATAATAATGCAGTGTAGCTGGTATTTGCCGAACGTCCCAATGCTGTGAAATTACCTGGAAATGGGATTGCATATGGGAACAAAAGTACTCTCTGGATGAACTTTCTGAGCCGAGCTCAGGCTTCTTGCCGGTGGAGGCCACTCGGCCCGTCCAGCTGCCTGGTGGCCCTGGGAGGACCTGGGGCGGGGGAAGGAGGGAGAGTAAATCATTGATGTAAGCCGTGATGTCTTCCAGCCATCGATCGCTTGGCTGGGTTGGAAGGCGGGGGGGGAGAGAGGGTGGAGGTGATGGCAGTGGAGGAAGAGGCAGGAAGGGAGGGAAGCAGTGGGAGGAGGGGGATGACGAGTTGGGGTTTGTGACGTCGCTTGGTCGCCGTGACGGCTCGAGGTGGCTCAGCCCCGAGGAGATCCTCCCCTCCCTCCCCTCCCTCCCTCTCCTCCCTCCCCTCCACCCCCCACCTTCCTCCCCTCCCTCCCGCACTCCCTCGGCACGGGCAGTTTGTGCGCTGACCTGAATATAATCCCGCTTCCTGCAGTGATGCGTGCATAAGGGTGTGCGTGCGCATTTATGTGTCTGTGTGCGTCTGGGTGTGTCTGGGAGTGTCTGTGTGCGTCTGCGTGTGTCTGTGTGCGTCTGTGTGTGTTGGGAGCGGTGGCGTAGCGGTTATTACGCTGCGCTACGAACCCGGCGACCCAAGTTTGATTCCCGCTAACGGCCACCAACACCAGTGACGATTATCTGAACCGGTCCTGGGCCTCTCCTAGGTCGACTCGGCCTCAAATTCAGTACCCGGTGTGCTGTGTAAACATCGCCACTCGGGAGACAAAGGTGGCCGAGCGTGGTGCCAGTCTTCATAGGTCCTGCTTACTAACAGCACTTGCCCCATCAGTCTGTTAATGGATATACGGGGGGATCTTTGTCTTGTGTCCATCTCTTGAGTCTGTAAATGTGCAATTTTTTTAACACAGGTGCTAAACACAAGGACCCAAAGGACCAAAATCACAAACGGTTAGCAACAAGCAGCACTCGTCACAGTTGTAATGGATTCGAGTGTAACGCATTACGTGAATCGGGCAAGAGCTTGGGAAAAGCGACATTGGGAGGGAATTCCAAATCCCGAATGTCTCCCCTGCCTCTCTCCCCGTCTGCAGCGTCTCAAGACCGCGGTTTCCACCGATATGAAACGTCCATACTTCACCGTGCCCATGTACTGATACCCCCTGGCTCCCTGCCCCTCCCCCACCAGGAGGAGCTGTCGCTGGGAGGATACTACGACGGCGAGGAGTTTGAGTCGGACACTCTGGATGAGAGTGGCTCCTCGCCCTCGGGGACCTGGCGGCAGTACCCACAGACGTGCCGCGTCCTCTACTCCTATCAGGTGCGTCAAACATCTACGCACACACACATAGACACGCACACGCATAGACACGCACACTTATGCACATACACACATGAACATATACACAAGCACGCACACGTGTGCACACACACATACTCAAGCGCACACACACATACACGAGCATGCACTTACACATGCACACACATACGCGCACTCGGGCACACACGCACGTGCAGATGGAACAGGAGGAGTCCACGCTCTGTTGTACCGCTTTCTCCTGGCAACCCAGGGTATGGCACTTCCTCAACGCCCACAGCAGCAAGGGAGATTCGCAACATCTGTGCGGTGATCCACCAACCCTCGCTGCTTCGTCCACAGCGATGGACGATTACAGGCAGCCACGTGCAGCAGCGTAGCCACCGTCGCGTGTGTGTGTGCGCGCGTGTATGCGAGTGTGTGTCCGCGTGTATGCGCGTGTGTGTCCGCGTGTGTGCGCGCGTGTTATTTATTTCTGTGCCGACCCTCTGCTTGCTCGGGCAGCGCCGAGTCGTAAATCCGGGTGCCACAGCCGCTGGGCGCACATCGCTCGAGTGGCCGCACTCGGCCTGGCGAGCTACGGAGCGCTGGCACGGCGGCGCTAACACGGCGGCGCTAGCACGGCGGCGCTAGCACGGCGGCGCTAGCACGGTGGCGCTGGCACGGCGGTGCTGGCACGGCGGCGCTAGCACGGTGGCGCTAGCACGGTGGCGCTGGCACGGCGGCGCTGGCACGCTGCGCGACGGACGCCGAGACCCGAGTTCGATTCGACCTAGGGGGGCCTCCCCTAGGTCGACTCGTCCTCATGAGTAACTGGTGCGGTGTGTAAACATCAGCACCGGGGAGACAAAGGTGTGTGCTGTGCCGGCCTTCGTAGGCGCTCGCTAACAGCACTTGCCCAACAGTCTGTTAAAGGTTATACTGTGCATCTTTGTCTTTGTGTGTATTTGCGGAGTTGTATGTGTTCGTGTGTTTATTTGTCCTCGTGTGTACACATGTGTTTGCGTACGTGTGCATTTGTGTGTGCAGGACGTGCGTGCGTAAGTGCGTGCGTGCGACTGGAGGAGCATATACTGGAATGAAAGAAATGGGAGTGGCAATGAGAAATAGAGAGGCAAGAACAATAAGAGAGAGGAATACGGGGAGAGGGAGGAAGAGTTAAAGGCAAGCTCTGATAGTTGACAGTGGAGGAGCAGTGGTGCTGCCATATTTAACCTCTCTGTATCAACCCGATTGAAACATCAGGTGTGAAGTAAGCTGCAGATGTACCAAGACGGGGCGAGGGAGAGACAAGGAGAGCCAGAGAGCACGACAGGGCACAGGGCGAGAGAGAGAAAGAGGAGAAAACGAGAGTGGGAGGGAGAGAATGGGAGTTAGAGAATTAGGGTGCAAGAGGGAGAGAAAACCAGAGAGGGAAAGATTGAAGGAGCCAGAGAGCCAGAGAGAGGAAGAGAAGCAAGAGAAGCAGGAAGAGAAGCAAGAGAAGCAGGGAGAGAGAGCGAGAGAAGCAGGGAGAGAGAGCGAGAGAAGCAGGGAGATAGAGCGAGAGAAGCAGGGAGAGAGAAGCAGGGAGAGAGAGCGAGAGAAGCCGGGAGAGGGAGCGAGAGAAGCAGGGAGAGAGAAGCAGGGAGAGAGAGTGAGAGAAGCAGGGAGAGAGAGCGAAGCCCGGGTCCCGGCAGGGCGCTGTCTGCGTGGGGTAATAAATCCTGGGCCTGCGCCCGACGGGCCCGGGCGTCTGGCAGCGCGAGCTGCACTGCCAGGCCGGAGCTGGCGCCAGCGGCAGCCGTGCCGTGCCGCCCCGCTCCTCGTTATTTATGCCACATGGTGGGGTTATGTGCGGCGTGTGTGCGGTGCGTGTCTGTGTGGTGCGTGTGGTGTGTGTTGTGTGTGTGGTTTGGTGTGTGGTGTGTGTGTGTGCGGCGTGTGCGGCATGTGTGTGGTGTGTGTGTCTGTGGCGTGTGTGTGTGGTGTGTGTGTGGTGTGTGGTTTGGTGTGTGCGGCGTGTGTGTGGTGTGTGTGTGTGTGGTGTGTGTGGTGTGTGTGTGTGTGGTGTGTGTGGTGTGTGTGTGCGTGGTGTGTGGTGGGTGCCAGCGTGTGTTGCAGTCTGTGTTGTTTGTGATGGGTGTACGATGGGTGCGGTGTGCATGGGGGTAGAGAGGATACACGGCGCAGGTGTAGTATGTGGGGTGTGTGTGGTGTGGGTGTAGGGTGAGGGTGAGGGTGTTGTGGGTGGTATGTGCCTGGCAGTGTTTGTTGGGCCATAGAGTGGGTATGGTGAGCGTACGTTGTGGATGAGTGTGTTGTTTGTCGAGGTGGGAGGCTGTCAGGGTTAGGAAGGTATCAGGGTTAAGAGTGTGTCAGGGTTAGGAGTGTGTCAGAGTTAGGAGTGTGTCAGGGCTGGAGTGTGTCTGGGCGGGAGTGTGTCTGGGCGGGAGTGTGCCAGTCGCTCATTAGCTGGCGGTTGTCAGAAGGGATGAGCAACAGGGATGCGCATCCCCGTGCATCGTGGCACGCGCGCAGCCCACGGTGATGAAGAACAGAAGCCCCCGCACGCGTACACGCTCACACGCACGCAGCAGTAACGTCGGGCGTTCGCCACTTAGTAGCCGTGATTTCACCACGGCGCGAGTGCCAGGGTAGGTGCACCCTGAGGTCACTTGAAGTGTCGAAAGCTTGCTGACAGGAGATCACGGAACGGACCCGGGGTGCCGCGATGACCGGCAGATGCACGAGCGGCTGTGCTACTAACTGTGCCGCCTCGCTGCGTTTTAGCCGCCCGGCGCTCCGCTCGTTGTTGTGAGCGTCGCTCCCCTGCCCTCCGTTGTTGTTGCAGGGCGACTGTCTTCGTGCGTAGCGATTGCGTACGTGTGCGTCCGTGTAGGTAGGCAACACGGGGTGCTTTTGTCTTTGTCTGTGCAGGCGAACATGCCGGATGAGTTGACGATTGACAAGGATGAGATGCTGGAGATCATCGAGGACGGGGACATGGAGGACTGGGTCAAGGTGAGGACGTCCCACGATTCACGTGTCCCATGGCCCGGACGTTCTGCCATCCGTGCGAGCTGAATATCAAATCCTCCACACATTGTAGCTGGCATTGGCCAAACTGACAAATAACCTACAAATCACTCCACTAGGATTTCACACAGCAGCAGCAGCAGCGTCACCCCCCACCACCGCCCCGACTGCCAAAAGCTTGACAGGACCCTCCTGAAAAAGAGGCTTGAGGTTCACCGAGACTTTCTGAACATGTCACACGATCTACAAGTCTCATGAGCACCCATCCTTACATCACACCATCCCACATCACATCATCACAGGTGCCACCACCACCACCACCACCACACTTGAGCTCATTGCCATTTGTTCTGTGTCCATGCGTGTGTGGTGTGTGAATGTTACGTGCGGTGTTTATGTGGAGTTCTATGTGCGGTGTGTGTGTTGTGTGTGTGGAGTTCTATGTGTGGTGTGTGTGTGGTGTGTATGGTGTGCTATGTGTGTTGTGTGTGTGGATGTTATGTGCGGTGTGTGTGTGGTGCGCATGGTGTGCTATGTATGCTATGTGTGCTCTATATGGGGTGCGTGGTGTCTGTGTGAGCGCAGGGCCGGAACGCGGCAGGCAAAGTTGGCTACGTGCCGGAGAAATACCTCCAGCCGCTGGAGCCCGGCGGGGGGGGCGGGGGGCCCGGGGGGGGGTTCGGGGGTGGCGGCGGGGCCGGCGGTCTGCGTGGCAGCACGTCGGCGGACGTCATCTCCTACACGTCGGGCAACTCCATCGAGCCCGAGCTGCCCACCGAAGCCTCGCTCGGGGGTGAGCGACCGTACGGAGACGCCGGTCCCCCCCCCCACCCCCTCCACCCCGACTGCCCCCCCGCCCCTCGATAGCCTGAGCGTTGTAGAGAGCCAGGTCGATCGCTTGCGCTCGTCCTGGGACCCTCTTCACCGTCCAACCCGTCGACTTGTCGCCGGGCTTCAACCAAATGAACTTGCCAAATATGAAGCTTCACTCTTTCCTGAAGGTCGACGAGACGAAAGACGGCGATCCACCCCCGATAGCCTGAACACAACGCAGGTGCTGTTTGCGAGCACCTGTCCAGGCCAACACGGCACACTGGTAGCGTGGTGTGGTCAGCACCACGCCCGGCCGCCTTTGTCTCCCCAGTGCTGATGCCTCCTACGCACTGCATCAGGTACTAATTTCAAGGCTAAGTGGACGTCAGGCGTGAAGCCGGGGACCAGGTTCGGAGATATTCGTCACCGATGTCGGCCGTGAGCGGGAATCGAACTCGGCTCGCCGGGGTTGGTAGCGCAGCTCACCGAGCGCGACCCTGCCGCTTCCCTGTGCGTACAACACACGCACAGACATGCGCACACGCGCAGACATGCGCACACGCAAGACATTGGCTGGAGCGGGAGGGTGGACACTCCTGGACTTGGGAGAATTGCCGGAGCACGGAGATGTAGGGGTAGCTGGCAGAGGGAGCCAAGGGGAGGGAGGAATTTCTGGACGGCGAGGGGACAGATTGGCTACGTCCTGTGGGAGAGAAGTTCTACAGACATACATACAGAGGGACTGCAGGAGCGAGCAGTTGGCTGTGCTCAGCACCACGGAGAGCGCCCAGGCCCTGCTGCTGCTGCTGCTGCTGCTGCAGTGGCGGCTATTGATCTGTGGGCAGCCGTGGCGGAGATCGCAGCCACGGCCAGAGACGGCATTGACGCACTAAGTGGGGCGCGTGTACGTACGTGCGCATGCGTGCGCGTGTACGTGGCGACGCGTGATGTCGCTGCGCTAATGCAGCTCCCGAGCGCCGAGGCACATTCCCCGCAGAGAACCACGCTTCTCCGCTTCTCCGCTTCCCCCGCGCCACCCCGCCCTTACTCCCTCCACAGTGGTGCGCACTGATGCGTGTGTGAGAGTGCGTGCGAGCGCGTGCGTACGAGCGTGTACGTGTAGGAGTGTGGAGAGTGAGTGTGTGTGGAGGGTGTGTGTGTGTGTGGAGTATGAGTGTGTGTGGGGAACAGTAGTGTCGTGGACAGCGCGCTGCGCTACAAACCCAGCGAGTTCAATTCCCGCTCACGGCCAACACCGGTGACAATTATTTGAACCAGTCCTGGGCTTACCCGACGCAGCTTCAAATCAGTATCTGGAGCAATACGTAATCATCGCTACTCGGGAGACAAAAACAGCCGGGCGTGGTGCTGGCCACACTTCCCCCCCTGGAGTGCCGTGCCGGCCGTCATAGCCGCTCGCTAGCAGCACTTGGCCCAACAGCCTGTTCGAGGCTACACGGGGGACCTTTGTTATTGTCACGTGCGCGTACAGCCCCTCGGCTGCGATCGCTTGGCGCTGCTCCACTCGTCGCCTTCCCTTCCGCTCGGCGGTTTGGGGGGTGGGGGGCTGCGCTCTCCGTGTATTGCCGACTCGCTGTTTAATCCGCCGCCGGGCTGAGCCGCGTGCATTGTGCTGGGCGGCGTGGGGATTTGCACCCAATGAAGTATTTAGCGCTCTTTAAATATTTACGACGTCGCTTTGTTGCGAGGACTTTCCGAGTCTTACGGACGCAGAGAGACGCGGCGGGGGGGGAGGGCCGGTGCGGGGGTAATGGAGGGGTGGAGGGTGGGGGCCGTGCAGAGCAGAGTGGAGGAGTGGGGGCTGGGGGGAAACAGAAGAGGTCTCCTTGCCTGTCCCCCCCGCCCCCCACCGCATTGGGAGTTTGAATTTCGGTCAAAACTGAAAACGCCGTCGCCGGGCTCCGGTGGATGCCACCGCGTGGAGCCCGCCGTCGCGCCGCCTATTTTCTATTCTCAGCTAGCCGGGCACGGTGCTAACCGCACCGCTGCTCCACGCAGAGCTGTTGCGCTGACGGACGATCCCGCGATTCGACGCCAGTCGCTCTCTCGCCGTCGCCGTTCAGCCACCTCCTCGTAGCTCTCTGACAGTTACTGCCACGGTCGTTGTTCGTGTGCTTCTTCACACTTCGGTATCTTTTCCCCGAGTCGAATACGTCGTGTGTAGTGACGCCATCAAAGGGCGGCTGCCCTTTGACCCTGTCATCATGGGCACAGTTTAATTCGTATCGGGTTATCGTGACCCCCACGTTACGCACGGACGGACGAACACAGCTGCCGCGTCAACGCGGTCTAAACTCGCGGGCGCAAGCGCAACGGCGGCGCCACCGCTCCCCCTCCCACGTGCCTGCCCCTCCCCTTCCCGCCGCAGCCCCGTCGGCCGAACCCCCGAGCGCCGGGCCGTGACCCCCGTCCGTCTGCGCGCGATCCCCCTTCCCGCAGTGTGGCTGGCACGGGCGCTGTACGACTACGAGGCGCAGACGGAGGACGAGCTCTCTTTCCCCGAGGGCGCCATCATCCGCATCCTGCACCGCGGCGGAGCCGACGAAGAGGTGGAGGAGGGCGACGTGGACGACGGCTTCTGGAAGGGCGAGCTCAACGGCCGTGTCGGCCTCTTCCCCTCGCTCGTCGTCGAGGAGATGAGCTCCGGCGCCGGCGCCGAGGGCAGCAGCGGGGGCAGCAGGAGCCCCGACGAGGAGCGCCGGCCGTCCCCGCTGGTGCGTGCTGCCCCCCCCCCCCCCCGCCCCACCCCCTTACTGTGACTGCGGGACTAGCGCCGTCGTACTGGTCGGGTACCGGTCGGGTACCAGTGGGGAATTGTTGAACTGCCAATGACGACCACTGTGTGTGTGTGTGCGCGTGTCCCATAGTCGCCCGCCGCCGGCCTGTCCCGCTTGTTGAGGCCGGTTTCACTGGCGCACAGCGGCCCCCCGAGCCCCGAGGTGCCCCGGCCGGCCCGGCCCCCGCGGCCAGCCTCCGCCATCATCGGTGAGTGCCCCTGCCGCTGCAGCAGCAGCAGCAGCGCATGAATCGTGCGGTGCACCCAACACGCTGATCTTGCAGCAGGCCAATCGCACACCGTATGCGCCATCTGGGGTCTCCACGGATCCAAACATTTTATTCCCTGGATGTACTGGTCTCTGTCATATGAATGTCGAGTTTGCAAATCTGGCTCCGAGTCATAATGCATCTTTGTGGACTGAGACGCTATGACTTTGACCGGACGTTTGAAGAACACAGTGATGATGATGGTGGTGGTGGGTTTGTTCGTGACGAAGGCAGAGCTGACGACGACGATGACGACGACGATGGCTGTTGTTAGCGAACCCCGCCCCGACAGCTCTGAGTGCGTGGGGCTTGAGGCTCACTCGCTCTGAGCACCTCATCGTCGCTTTCATTGCCTCCGCGGAGCCCCCCCCCGCTCCTCATGAACCGCCACCCCCACCCCACCCCGTGCCAGCCTCTGAGATGTGTAGAGAGGACAGGGTACTGGGGGAGAGAGAGAGATGGGGGAGGGAGATGGGGGAGGGAGAGAGGGAGATGGGGATACAGAGATGGGGCTCATCTCCCTCCAAGGAGCTTGGAGGGAGATGAGGGGAGTGATGGCGATGGGTTGGCAGGGATGAAAACGAAGACTTCTCGGTGGCCCTGCAGGGGGGGGGGGGCGGGGGTCACCCGCAACGTCGTTTTGTCGTTTCCCCGACGTCGCTATCGGCGGCTCGTCGTGAGACCCCTCGCGCAACTCTCACAGAGCAGCGCAACGGCCCACGGAAGCGGATATTACAGAGCTGGCTCGGATGGAGGAGAGGCAAGGAGTTGAATGGAGAAAGGGAGAGAGGCGGGAAGGGGGGAGGAGGGGAAGGGTGGGAGGGGTAAGGAGGGGGGGGGGTTGTGGGGGCCCACGAGGCGAGCGTCGCTTGGGAGAGGGCGGAGGCGGTGACATTTGTCAGGATTTCATTTCCCGTTGCTCGCCGTGGCGATGAGCGCCGCGCCTGGCACGAGAGACGGTACGAGCAGGCGGCTCTCCCCCCGCGCTTGCGCTGGAGGAGAGTCGCGCGCCGCCCGGCTCAGATTTGTTTCAGCGGCGTTCTTCGTCACGATCGCCACGACTCGTCCCGGAGCAAATATAAAAATACACCTTCGCTCGTTGCTGAATAATGTGAACCAAGCACGAGACGGTGATTACGCGCTCGCTCAGACGCGAGTTTTCCGCTTGGATTAAATTTAACATGAAACCGAACGCGTTTTTTTACTTAAATATATTTATTGTTTGGCGATGCGATTGGTTTCGTAAAGTTGCCGGCGTGCTGCCTGCGACAACCGTCGGGCGATTGTCGATGTCACGGTCACTCCAGGGTAGACGATGCCCGGTAAACGCGCCCACCCACTATACCACCGACGTTGCTGCACATCGTACTTAGCGTCCATGTGGTGGGAACCGTTGGCTGAAGTTCAACGATTACTGGGCGCCTCTGCTCCGTTCGCCTTACGCTCTTACAATCCAGTTCGGGTGACGGCCTCGCGGAGACAAACGGCCCTGGTAGCATCCTGTCCTCACGTCTGCCACAGAGATGTGGAATTTCTCTCCACTGGCTCTGAGCCACGACTGGAGGTGATTCGCTCCCTCTGCTCATGAGAACAACGGAGACTGTGACTCGACCCTTGCCCCATTGAACCCCAGTTCGATTCCGGGCCACGGCTAACATCAGTGGCAAGTGATGTCCACAACGTGCTTCACCAACCCCCCCACCCGCACCGACCAGCATGACGAAGTAGAGTCAAACAACCCCCACGAGCGACACAGCATGGGGAGCCCTTCATCCAGCAGTGGATAAACTACAGAGCCGTACATGCAGGGGCGTGACCCGGGGCTCGAACGCCGACTCTTGGAGGATCTGGCGCAATATTCCGTGAGATGGGCAGACTCGGCAGACTCCGGCGTGCATCTCGTCCGTGTGTGTGGGCGGCTCTCCATGTCCACACGCCCCATCGTGCAGTTGCCTCGCCACCCACAGCTTCGCAAGATTTTTTAATTGACTCAAACTTATTATCGATTCCAGTTCCCCCCCTCCCCTTCCTCCTCCCCCCTCTTGTTGTTTGTTGTTGTTGTTATTGCTATTTGGTGCCTTCGTCATTGAGTGCAACTCTAATGAGATCTCGCCGGGGCTGGAGCCAGGCCGGCGCTATTGGAAGATCATTAACGAGATGCTGCCTGCTGATTAATCACGTCCCCTGGGCAACCCCCCACCCACAATCCACCGCCCCCTCCTCGGATGGTCTAAGACGCGACCGACGTTGCGTGCTCCGAGCGCGAGTCCCCTCCGCACGCAACACCTCCATGCCTGCCGTGCCGGGAGCAGGCTCAAGGAATCCGCGCCCGCATCCCCACACCCCTCCATGGAGCGGCCCCCCTACAGTCCACGGCTTCTCTCCTCCGCCATCCCCCCCAGCTACTCGGGTTAGCCGAGCAGAGGCGTTCGTGTTCAAGTTTCGAAGAAATATCAAAAACTCGGTGGTGATAACCTCCACGCCCCCCCCCTCCCACGTGGAGATGATCATGGGAAGGCCCTGCACCGGTTTAGATATTCATCCCTGGTGTTGGCCGTGAGGAATGGGATCGAACTCGGGTTTGTCCGAGTTCGTAGCGCATGGCACCTACGACAGCCCCACCGCTCGCTCCCCCACCCTAACCACAACCTCAACCACCACCACCGCTACCATCGAGATGGCTGCGCCAAACGCAGCGAGTGTTGATAGTGGAGTGCGATGACACTCACCACGTCGCTCACCGTGCCTTGTGCCGCGTTCTCCGCGTTGTATGACCACGCAAATTGCTATTTTCTGGATATTGACCGGAGAAACACATTTCAGTTGTTATCCATATAGGGGGCGCCCCCCCCCCCACTCCGAGGAAGTTTCCCCAAATCTAACCTCGCTATGAACTCGGACATCTGGGTTCAATTCCCGCTCGGGACCAATATCAGTGAGGAATATCTGAACCGGTCCTGGGCCCTGCCCTAAGTCGACGCAGTCTTAAATGTGTACCCATTGTTGCAGTGTGCACATTGCCACTGTGTAACGGTGATGTGAAATGTGAGCAGGTGTTGAAGCTACGCGGGGGATCTTTGTCTTTGTTGTGTGAATCTCAGCTGGATCTAGCGGATGCGCCAACGGAGACATAGGAGGCGCGTTCCGGCTCCCGCCCGTACAGAGACCCTCGCTGCGGCCGGTACGACGCACCTGCCGCTCCGCGTGAACCTGCACGCACGCACGCACGTACAAAGACGTACACACACGCACGTATGCATGCGCGGATGCACACATGGTGTTGACCACAATGATGATGACCATGGAGACCATGGTGACCTTGATGACCATATTTTGTTCCGCAGGTGAGGGCAGCTCCCCCGCCCCCAACAAAGAAGGCCGCCGCCCTGCAGGACGAAGGCTTAGAGGTCACGCTGGTGTGACCTCGCCGACCCCATTTCGGGGTCAAAGTGTCAATCGTCCCTGCTCTCCCCCCTCGCCCGCTGGCCGGGAGAAGTGTCCCACGCAGTGGTCTCGCTGGGGGGGCCCCAGAGCCCCCCTGCCCCGCCCCCCAATCTTCCTGTGGTTGCCCGGGTCGGTGGGGTGCGGGGGGGTCGGGGAGGGGGTTGCCCCCACACCCAGAGCCGTGTGGATGAACTCCCCACCGGTCGCACGCCTGAGCCGCCCGCGAGGCCCGGAGTCGCTGTCCGCCCCTCTGCGTGCCCTCTCGCTGAGGCTTTGTTGTCTGTGCTCTCATAGCAAGTGTAATATATTGTTATTATAATAATTATTGTTATATGATTACTGTTATCGGCGCGTCGGTGGCTCATACCTAGCCCCCCCCTCCACCCGCAAAATTCTGCCAACTGCCAAAGGGGGGGGGGGAGGGGGGCACCCAGGGGTAGCCCCCCCCCCCCGCCACAAGCCAAGCTGTGCTTCCCCCATCTCGCCCTCCACCTCCCCCCGACCCTCGGTTCCTCAGCCAGCCTCTGTCACCGTAAAAAATATACCGTGGCATTTGAGGCCGGTGGGAAGTGGCATTTAGAGCGAGCAGGTGGCACGGCAGATCTGAGTGGTGGCTCGAACTCGGCTCTCGCTGCCTTGGCCACTCGCCAGTGAGCAGCCCCCCCCCCCCGCCCAAGCAAGCCCCCCCCCCCCCCACCCAAGCAAGCCCCCCGCTTCCCTCTTCATCCTCTGTCCCCTACTAATTCCACATCCTCTTCCTCCCACCTCAATTCATAACCGAAGGAAGTTGGGACGATGGGGGGGGGATATGGGTAACCCCAACCCCAAACGAACAGACAAAGATCCCCTATATAGGCTTTAACAAACTGGCTGGGCATGTGCTGTTGGCGAACACCTTTTAAGGACGAAGAGGTTTTGGGGTAGGTTGCCAGCACCACGCCCGGCTGCCTTTATGTCCACCAGTGCCGATGTTTACACACCGCACCAGCTAATCATTTAAGGCTGAGTCGACTTGGGGGAGGCCCTGCATCGGTTTAGATATTCATCCCTGGTGTTGGCCGTGAGGAATGGGATCAAACTCGGGTTTTGCCGAGTTCGTAGCGCATGGCACCTACGACAGCCCCACCGCTCGCTCCCCCATCCTAACCACAACCTCAACCACCACCACCGCTACCATCGAGATGGCTGTGCCAAACGCAGCGGGTGTTGACAGTGGTGAGGAGGCACGGTGCGGCGACACCCACCACGTCGCTCACCATGCCTTGTGCCGCGTTCTCCGCATTGTATGACGCAACCTCGCCCCATCGTCTCTGGATTTTCAAGCAAACGTTGGGGGGGTCCCTCTTGTAACCCGGTGGGCGTGGGGCGTGTGTGTGGCGGTGCTCGCTTACAGCACTTACTCCAAAAGTCTATTGAGTCTATTAAGTATGTGTCTTTGTGTGTGGGTGTGGGGAGCGGTGGCACAGTGGTTGGCACACTCGCCCTACGAACCCGGCCACCACCGGTTTAATTTTGACGAATATCTCGAAAGGGTCCTGGGCACTCCCCTAGGTTGACTCCGTGTAAAAGATGTGTACCTGGAGCGGTGTTTAAAAAAAAAACATCAGCACTGGGAAGACAAAGGCTGCCGGGCATGTGTGGTGCTGGCCACCCCCACCCTGGAGGCTCTCCAAGGGAGCTCTCTAACAGCACTTGCCCCAACAGCCTGACAGAGATTATATGGGGAATCTTTGTCCGTGGCCAAATTTGTGTGACTGTTGACACCGGCACAGGTCCGGGATGCGCCTCGCTGGAGCGTCTTGCAATCCGGGGAGTACGGCAATAGGACAATAGTCACAACGAGTTCGAGTTTGCGTTAGTCCACTGCTGGATGGAGGCTTCCCCACGCCGTTCGGGTCAATCATCGGGGTTGTTTTACCATACTTCACCACGCTGGTCCGTGCGAGTTTGGTGAAAGGGGTCGGCCAAGCCTGAATCTATTTCCCAGCATCCGGCACACCACAGATTCCTGGGGAATCTTCAGTGAGACGATGTAGGCGATGTTCCTTCTTCAGGGCCATGAAGAGAAGGGTCCTCGTCCGAAACGTCGGTTTCGCTGCCGTCTATATTGTTAATTGTGTGGGACGATGGCCAGCGGTCAATGCGTGCGACTGGAGTGTGGCAGTGAAAAGAAGACGCCCCCCCCCCTTCCCGTGGAGACGGAGCGATGAGGTCGGCTCGCGTTGCCGGAGCCGGGTGGGGATCATTGCATCGCACGGCGAGTCGGAGCACGCCGACGGCTCGTGGGGGGCCTTTGTCCAGCAGTGGAGAGACCATGGCGGCGCGATGACGATGGAAGCCGCGGTGGTGAGCGCGGTACCATGAGGCCTTTCTGTTTGGTGCCTCCCCAGCCCTCCTTCGGCCACCCCCTGCGATTCAGCACCTCGTCGTCGATGTGCCATCACTTGTGCTGCCGTTGTAACGAACTCGATTCACAGACGCCCACGTGGATTGAAGCGAATCGATTGTTGCCGCCGACTCGATGCGCGAATCGTGCCCTCCGTAGACGATATTAATCGATGTTAATCGGCGTGTCCGTCCACCCCGCACTGCGTGATGCAGAAGTGGGGGGCGGGGGGGAACCCACGACCCCGTAACCCCGTGGACCCAACCCGACCCGCGACTTGGTTTCACACGCGCCGCGAGCACACGATGCCGCCTCGTACCGCTTCCAAAACGGCGGCTCGCATTCTACTATTTAGCCTTCGCTGCAAGTCTCCTAGCCGCACTCATTGGGTGCCGGGCGGGGAATATTCCCGACCTAGCGACAATTTAAGATGTGCAAGTGACCCGAGATGTGTGTGTGTGTCTGTGTGTGTGTCTGTGTGTGTGTGTGGTCTGTGTGTGTGTCTGGGTGTGTCTTGGTGTAGAGTGGCGGCGCAGTGGTTAGCGTGCTGCGCTACGAACCCGGCGATCCGAGTTCAATTCCCGTTCGTGGCCAACATCGGTGACGATGATCTGAACCGGTCCTGGGTCTTCTCTAGGTAGACTCACTCTGGTGAGGTGAACGTCAGCACCAGGGAGACAAATGCGGCCGGACGTGGTGCTGGCCACCCCCCTGGCCATCATGGGTGCTCGCTAACAGCACTTGTCCCAACAGTCTGTTAAGGCTATGGGGGTGGGGGGTCTTTGTATATCCGTGCGTTAAAGCATTTGGTGATGCTGCTGCTTCTGTCTTGGCAGTGGTGCACACAGCAAGTTAACAATGGACACGCTCATCAACGCTGTGCTTGGCCTTTAAAGAAAACATCCTCATAGGTGACGTTTCGTGCAGTGACCCGGAGTTGTATAAAAAACGGTCGTAAACTGAAACGTCGCCTGTTAGAGATATTGTTCCTTGTAATGCCGTGGTGTTATGAACGAATGTTGAGTGGTGGTGGTGGTGACCTGCCCAAGGTGTTGAGTGGTGGTGGTGGTGACCTGCCCAAAGTGTGTGATCATTGCCACTGGGCCTTCGATGCAGTCAACGTTCATCGCCGTTTCCGTGTTTGTGCTGTCCAGCAGCCCTCCGGCTGCGTTTGTGTGTTGTACTCGCGCGTTCTTCGGCATCAGTGTCCGACGTTTCGCTCCGGTTCCTGAAGAAGCTGCCACTACCACCGCCGTGGACCGAAACATCGGACAATCATACCAGACAACACGCGGGTTCAAGCAGAGAGGACACCGAAGCGTTATCAATACGGGAACCCTGCCCGCTGGTGACACGTGCTCGCGCACAGCTCCTGCGCTCCATATCCTCCTCCCTGGCTCCTGTGGGGTGATGGTGGTGGGGGGGTGTGGTTAATTTGAAGCTGACCCAGCAGCCAAGAGGACGAGTAACGGTTCGAGTCCCGTCCTTTCGATTTCTGATTCAATAAGCTCCGTGACGGTTGTGGTTGTTGCGCTAAAAGGCAAATAAATTGTACATTTCTCTTCGCAGCGTCGAACACGCGTCCACTCGCATCGCGTTCATGGGGAATCCGCCCATCATCCCTCCGAGGGTGATGCAAATGACTAGCACCTCGTGGGGAAGTCAACAGTGGTTGTGATAGTCAGAGACTCGTCATAGGAACGTGGAATTTCATCCACTGGCTGAGGCTTGTGATCCGAGAGATGAGCAAATCCGCGGCCCATGCTGCCCGCTTCCACTGTTCCACACCGCCGAAGCATGGTGAAATTCGGTCAAAGAGCCCTCGCGACAGGCACAGCAGGGGGCGGCCCTCATCCAGCAGTGGTGGGTTGACGGAAGGGCTGCTCCGTGCTGATGAGAGCCCCGGTGGGGAAGAGGAACACGGGTCGGAGAACGGACGCAGCAGGTTAATGACGCCATTGAAACTGTCACGAAGAGTGAGCGGGGCTTGGCCAGGGCGCGTCGTTGCCAGCCGGGAGGATGGGTGATGGTTGATGGTCGAGGCTGACGACAGAGTGGCAGCCAAAGTGGCGGGAGAAACGCGTCCGAGAGGTGATCCACCGATGAGACGGAGCGATGAAATTAGCTCGCGTGCGAGTGCTTGATGGATCCCTTGCATTGCGAGACTGTGAGAGATGGCGACGGCTTGGGGAGGCCTTCACCCAGCGGTGGATAGACCATGGCTGAAGATGATATAAAGAAAACCCGTTACAATTGTGCCAATTTCAATAAAATTCCTGTACACGTCGAATATCGTCAGCCGCGATCGATCCATTGCTGGGTGAAGGCCTGGATGATTGTTTTGACATGGATGACTGATGTCATTATTTGAATCGTTTATGAAGAGAGATGACATGGCAAGCGGTGGGAGCATCGATTACAGCAAAACTGTTGATCGATTATTGCAAAATTCACATTTGTAAGAACCCCTTCGGGAGAAAGTTGGTGTACATTTTAAAATATCACTCCCTTTGGCAGCCAAGTGAACTGTTAACCCACCAGCAGTGGGTTGACAAAGGGCCGAAAATCATCCTGTGTACCTAATAGATAACCCTGTATAACCATTAAACACGTGGCACACAGTGCGATTCAAAAGCACGTGCTCTCCTGTCCTGCCATGTCGGCGACTCTCCACGGCCACACTGACAGGGAGGGAATGCTTCTTCACGTCCAGAGGGATGTCCATTATGATCCACGTGCCCACAAGGAGCCGTCGCGGTTGGGGGGAAATAAATAAGTTTCCAACAAATCTCACCTTCGCTTTAGTTTCCTTGGCAGCTTACCCCACAGCACATACAAAATAAATAAGCAAGCAATGTCTCCTCCTCATACCCGCCTCTCCACATCTATATATATACTCTATATATAATTCACAAGTGTCGGTCCATCCATCCGTCACGCTCTGTATCTCCCAAACGGTGACGTCGGAGAAAGACGTGAATACAACCGAGGATGTTCCTATCGCCGTAGACATTCCCGGGAAAATGTCTCGATTTCCAACATTTTCTCGCCAAAAATGCGACCAACCTCGCTAGAACATCCAAATATCACGCCACGTGTCCATGACCACTGGAATGCGCCTGGCACTTCCCTGCTCAAACCGGATCCTGCAAAAGCCAAAGGCCTATACGTTACTTCAAATGGTACAGCCGTGTAGACAATAACGTCAAGACATTGCAGGGGTTCATGCGAACATCCAAATCGCTTACATTTCACTTTCGTCACGCGGAAATGCGCGGGGGCGGTGCGAGTGAAGCAGACGGACCCTTGATGACACAGACCACCAGCAGCAGCTGCACGGCCTTGTGGGAAGTGCGTCATTTCGGCGGAATTGATTCAAGACAAAGCAAGCATCTGCACCGGTTTCGACACGTCAGTGTCTCACCAGCAGAGCCAGGCTTGCTTCTTGAATCAATGCTGGCGAGCTGTCAGATCGCACCGGACTCCCCCCCCCCCCCCCACCAGCAATGTGGCTCCCAGTCACAACTCATGCAGCTCTCGGCTTGCAGCTGCACACGCGCGGGCTGAGTTACAAGCTACGCTCATCACAAGCCACCCCATCTATCCTCTGCTGAAGGCTCTCAAAAGCCGCCCCTCCCCCGTCGCCATTCCTCGCCGTCTTGCAGGAATCCGCATCTCGAGGCACCTGCACACGACGCTCAGTTCATTGCTCCATCTCCGCGGCGGGCGGGGGGGGGGGTCCCCCAGGGGCGCGTTTCCCTCCTTTGGCTGCCGCTCTGTCGTCCGTCTCGGCCACCGGCCGTGAATTCTTTGAGCGAAGCGTCGTTAATGACGTCACCGCACCGACGTCATAGGGCATGGGTGGAGCGTTACGGTTGACGTCACTGGAGTCCGCAAGAGGCGCCGGAACGTCAATTAATGTGTTAGTTGGAATTTCGGTGGCACTTCAAGTCGAGCAGCCCGGGACACATAGCCCGGGACGCATAGCCCAGGCGTGTAGCTACGAGATAAGAGCTGCTCATGAGAGAAGGGGGGGGGGGCGGACGTGCAGTTCTACCCCGTAGGGGGGGGGGCGAGGGGATTGGTGGATTGCAGGGAGGGGGGTTGCGGATTGGGGGTGGGGAGTGGAGGGGTGGGGGCAATGTCCCGAACGCTCAAAATTTTCCTTTTTGATTCGCACGGCGCGGCCGTTATCAGCGCGCGCAGCCGCGGCGGCATGAGACCCCCCCCCCCCGCAATCCCATCTCCCCACCCCCCATCTCCCCACCCCCCATCCCATCTCCCCACCCCCCATCCCATCCCCCACCTCCCCACCCTCCATCCCATCTCCCCACCACCCCGCCCCCCAGTTCCATCACCGCCCACCCCGGATCTCATCTCCCCACTCCCCATCACATCTCATCTCTTCCCATCTCGTCTCCCCACCCCCTCCATCCCAACTCCCCCCGCACCTCCCCCCGCACCCTCCAAACGCCCCTCCCCCACACAGACCCCCGCCCGCGGGATGTCCCCCTCCCCCTCTCCCTCCGATTGCTGCAGCGCGCGCCGCCCATCGATCTTCTCGGTCTGAAATCCCGGCTCTAATGCCCCGCTATTCATGAGCGGGATTGCGAGGTGAACGCGGCCCCGCGGGGGTCGGGGCCCCACGACAAGACCCCCCCACCCTTCCCCTCCGCCTTGAGAGGAGGGGTTCACGGTTGTGGTGGAGCGAGATTCTTGCGAGCGCTCGTGGGTGTACGTCTGTGTACGTCTGTGTACGTGTGTGTGTGTGCTCCGAGTTTGCTCGCTAACAGCACTTGCCCCAACAGTCTGTTAAGGCTGTACGGGGGATCTTTGTTTTTTTGCTCCGAGTTTGGGGAGCGGTCGTGTAACGGTTGTCTCGCTGCGCTATGAACCCGCTGGCTGACACCGGTGCGAGTGATACGGGACTGGTGCTGGCCACCCCACCCCCTCGTATACCGTTCCGGCCTTGATAAGTGCTCGCGAACAGCACTTGCCGCAGCAGTCCGTGAAGGCGATGCTGGAGAGATGTGTACACAAGTGGGGAGCGGTCGTGTCGCGGTTAGCGCGCTGCGCTCTGGACCCGGCGATCCGACACGCGTATCTCGTGTGGCCGTACGCGCGTATGCGTAATTCTGTTTAACACGTAGAATTGTTTTATATTTACGCGATCTGACCAAAAAACCCCGATATTATCGATGCGTAATCCTGTCAGAATATGTACTTTGTGTGCTTGTGTATCGGTACGGTACGTTTGCTTGTGTGCGTAGGCATGCGTGTCCGTGTATATGTGAACGTAAGTGTAAATGTGTACGTTTGCGCATGCACGTGTGTGTGCGCGCGCTTGCAACTGGACGTGTGCCCGTGCGTGCGCGTGATTCGGTCTGTAGGACTGCATGTGTGTGTGTATACACTACGCGTGGGTGTATTCGTGTCTCTGTGTACGTGCGTGAAAATAATATGCATGTGTATATAAAACAGATGGCCACGTGTATCTGTGTGCGTGCACACACGTGCGTACATGTGTGCATGTTGACGGCGTACGTGTGTTCCCGTGTGTGTGCGCACGCGTATATGAACGCGTGATTGCGTCTGTACGTGCATTGTGTGCGTGTCGGTATATATGCGCCTGCTCACCCGTGGGGTTACTGTCGTGCGTGTCTATTCAAACGTGTCTCCGTGCCTCATTGTCGTGTGTCTAGGTTTGTCCCATGCGCGTGCACTTATGCATTCGCGCGTGCGCGTGTGTGCGTGCGCGTGTGTGTACACGTGTGTGTACACGTGTGTGTACGCGTGTGCGTGCGTGCGGTAATAGCCGGGCTACGAACCCGGCGACACGAGTTCGAGTCCCGCTCATAGTCAACACCGGCCGGTGACGATAATTATCTGAACCGGTCATGGGCCTCCCCTAGGTTGGTTCAGCCTCGGTTGAGTACCCGGTGCGATGTGTGAACATCGCCACCGGGGAGACAAAAGCAGGCGGGCGTGGCGCTGACCACCCACTCCCTCGTGCGCCGTGTGCCTTCCTTCATAGGTGCGCGCTAACAGCACTTGCCCCAAAAGTCTGCTCAAGGCTACCCGGGGGATGTTTGTCTTTGCACGCGCTAAGGGCGGGGCCAGCCCCCGCGGCGAAGGGCCGCCCTGAGCGGGACGCCCACGCGTGCCGCCCCCTAGCGGCGGGCGGCGCGCGGGAACCAAACGGGACCGGGCCGGGGCGAGACGAGAGACGAGTGGAGGAGGAGGCGCGGCGCGAGCTCTCCTCTCGTTCACACGGTGCCCGCGACTCTCCCGCGGAGGGAATCTCAGCTCCGACATCCTCGCTACCGTCACCGTCCTTCATTGACTTCGCCGTCATCATAACAGTAATTCGAACAATATTTGCGGTACATCTTTGTGGGACGAATCTTCGGAGACGGGAGTCGCGGGGTGCTTGCAGCGGTTGCGCGTGCGTGCGTACGTGCGAGTGTGCGTGCGTGAGTGTGTGTTGTGCGTGCGTGTGCGAGTGTCTTTGTGTGTGTGTGTGTCCGTGGTAAAAGTGTGGTCTCCGCTGGATCGAGACTCGCCGAGGAGGGGGGGGGGTGGCGCTGCTCGCTGACAGCACGCGCTCCGTGGGCTTTTAGCGAAATTAAAGAGAGCGCGAGGGGGGAGAGGGGAGGGCGACAGGCGGGGGAGGGGGGGTGATGGCGAGCTGAAGACACCGCTAGAGAAGAAGGGACGCGAGACCTCTCCGCCTCGCCTCGCCATCCAGCGTGGACCCTGACGCAACCGCGTGAACCGCGCAGCGCTCTCTCGGCTCCCGCGAGCGAGCACGGGGAGCGAGGGAGTCGAGTGGCGACTCCGTCCGGGCTGGCGGGCGCGAGGTCCGTGGGCTCCTCCCGCGCGCTCCGCCGCCTCTGCCAGGGGGACGCAATGCGGCGCTCCGCGTCTCCCAGCCGCGCCGGCCACCGGGGAGTCTAGGAGCATGGCGGACGAAGCGCCGAGTTGGTGACATTAGCACCGCCACCGCCGCCGTTGCTGCTGCTGCTGCTGGTATATCGTGATCATTGTATTTGTGTCGTTATCAAGACACGAGGAGGAAGCTGCGTGGGGTCATCGGTCAATGGGAACCGCTGCGGCGGCGGCGGCGGCGCGCGCTGAAGGATTCTGAACGTCGGGGCAGAGGCGAGCGGGGAGGGGGCGCGCGACGAAGGGCAGGGCCCGGGCAGGGACGAAGGGCAGGGCCCGGGCAGGGCCCCGCGTGCAGGCGGAGTCATGTCGGGACTGCGCGACCCGGCGTCTCGACACGCCGTGCTCAGGGGCCACCTCGCCGCCATCCCTCCCGCGTCGGCGGCGCGATGCGTGCGCGTCTTCATCAGCGCCAATCCTGAAGGTGACGCCCCCCTCCCCTCCTATCCCCCCCCTTCCCCCGGGGCTCGACCTTACGCTCACCTTGCCCCTCACCCACCCACCTCACTCCACTCCCTCACCTGGGCCAGCGCGGGACCACGGGATAATGGATGAAGGCGCGCTGCTCATTGTCATCATCATCATCCCAGTCCCCGCGATGTCTCTGCGCGCGCCCCACGACATTGGTCGAGTGCTCTGAGCGCGCGCGCGCGATTGAGAGATCTCCCCGCGCGTGAACCCACCACACGGAACGGTTCACGCGCGGGGACGATGCGTTCGTGATCTCGCTGCAGAATCGTGCGTGGTATGCGACAGCTGTGCGAAAGCGCCCCGATCCAGCAGTGGATAAGACACGACGACGATTGATCTGATGAATGTCGAAGTGATGTAACGCGTTCCGTCGCGACAGGGGCGCGCTGTCGCGGCGCTAGAAACTCACCACGCCGAGCGCACGCGACCGCGCGCTCCGAGCTCCACCCGGGAGGGGGCGGGGAGGATTCCGCGCCGGGTTTCGCTGCGAACGCGAGCTGACATCGGCAGCAGCCGTTTAAACACCGCCTGCAGTACGCAAATCCCGGAATGGATCGCGCAGGAAAAAAATGCGTAAAACCGCGGCCTTCGCTACGCGTTAAAGACACTGGGCAGGAACGACGACCCCTGATCGCTAGCCCCGCCGATTCCCCCTTACAGAGAGAGGGAGACTCCCTTACACCTCTACCCGTCTGTGGGGTCTTTAAGCTCAATTAGCAAATCTGGTGAGACACGGAGACCCCCCCTGGTGAGGGTGCCGAGACACCTCGGAATAATGCGGGAAGAGGCGGCATGGCGCGCCCCACGTGAGACGCACGCCACGTCACGCCGATCCGTGTGTGTCACGTGTGTCACGTGTTGATCCACTGCTGGATGAGGGCCTCCCCACGCCGTGCGGGTCGTCGTGGAGGTTATTTGCGGGTTGGTGAGGAAATTTAACATCGACGAGGGGGGGGGGGGGCATAGAATCACTACCATACAACGTAGCCCCGCCACATATAACGCCTGCTGTGCATGGTGGTCTCCCATCCAAGCACTATCCAGGCTCGAGTTTGCTTAGATTCCGAGGTGGGGGGCGTTCCGGGTGATTGTCACAATAGCCTCGTGCCATCTACGAGTGGTGGCGCAGCACAGAGCGCTCGATACCCGGCAACCCGAGTCCTGGCTTCTTCGAGGCCGACTCGACCGTAAAGGGCTGATGAGTTCGAGCACGAGTGAAGCTGCGTGCGAACGTCGCCACTCGGGCACGGTGGTGAGTGGGCGTGGTGCTGGCATTAATAGGTGCTCGCGAACAACACGTGCCCCAACAGCCTCTGTAGGCTATACAAAGGATTTATCTTCTTGGTTCTCTCGGTAAGTCACGTAGAAGGGAAATAATAAAATAATAAAAATAAAATAATAAAAATAAAACATAATAAAATAAATATTTTAATTATTTTATTATGTTTTATTTTTATTATTTTATTATTTCCCTTCTACGTGACTTTACCGAAAGAACCAAGACGATGAATCCCTGCAGTCACGAAAGCTTTAAATCGAAATTTATACAAGGGATATTCGTGTATGTGCTGTATAGTATATACATGGTAGAGATATACTCAATTATCGCTATCTGTTGGCTATGTCTTCACATGTCTACGTAGGGGCTAATGACTTTTTGGTGTTTAGCACGGTGTTTAGCACGGTATTGTTGGTGTTTAGCACGGTGTTTAGCACGGTACTGTTGGTGTTTAGCACGGCATTGTAAGCAACGCAGAACTTTAGGCAGACCATGCCCTTTCAGTGACATTTAAACCTCTGGGCCGTGATTTCTGGTCTATCAAAATCGAACATTTCGGCAGTCGGATTGCTTCAGCGATGAGCGGAAATCCCAAAGTGTTTTGGTTGTCGGATCACACGGAGGTGTTGCGATCCTCCCTTCCCGTGGGCCGCGAGAAGGAGCCGTAGATCCTGGCTCGCCAGGGGAAGGCGGCAGAGCAAGAGATGTGGACACCATCAGTTCCACCTGCATGAGATAGACGATAGTGTCGACGCCTCGCGCGTGTGGGTATTCTCCGGGTGCTCCGCTTTCCTCCCACGTGTATAACTCTCATCCTTTGGCTGGACACATCCTTACATGTAGCGAACGGCAGAGATTGGGTAAACACTCGCTTGCTGCTGCCTTCCAGCTCGCGTCTGTGAGCGATTGCGAGAGACGACACTTGCATGAAATACCCCGCTATCTATACAACTAAAATAAGCACACTTTTTGATAGTGCCAAATTACAGTCTCTTTCCCCTTCTAGAGCACAACTAGAATTAGAATCAGTTACCATCGCCTTGTATTAGATTAATGGCAAGTGGTATCGGGATGTGTGGGGCTCGCGTAGGTCAACTCAGCCTTAAATGAGTGCCGGGCGTGGTGCTGACCACACCTATTTGCCGCGTGCGGGGAGAGCGGTGGCGCTGTGATTCGGGCACTGCGCTACGAACGCTGCTACATTACTTGTGTTTAGTACACCACCACCACGGATAACAATCGGTGGCAGGTAGAACCTCGACATTATCTGGGATTCCCTGTAGATCGACTCAGCCTTCAAAAAAACATAGCACTCGGATATCTTAATCAGCACGAGTAGTCGTGGTCTACGCACTGCTGGATGAAGGCTTCCACACGCCACGTCGTCAGCATCCCTCGAGAGCCACGGGGCTGGCTCCGATCCGTCTCACTCCTTGCACTCGACCCCGATCCCATCGCTCCATCTCCGCGGTGGTCGTACCCGTCCATGCCACCTCCACGTGCGCCGTGCCGGCTTCACCAGTGCTCGCTAAGCGCACTTGCGCCGCACATTTCACGAGGTTAAATGTGTAATCTTTGCGTCTGTGTCGCGTCCTTCACTCGTTGCGTCTCGTGACCAGCTCACTCCTCTGCTCGCCAATTAGCGATGGAGCTATGCGATCGATTCATATTGATGCTTAAGTTCACGGCACGTGCAGCGAATCGCGCTTGGATTAAGGATCGATGTCTTTCTGTTTGCCTACCTTTTGTACGTCGTTGGCTCACGTGACCTCTCCAGCCGCGAGAGGCCGTTACATTAATTCAACACAATGTTCTGGAATCGCGACAGTTACATGAATTGCAAGTGGGATTAATCGTACGACCATCCCCGTGATACCGGTTACCGTAACCGGTTATAGAACCACCACTCACCCCCTCCACGCGATGGTACACTCCGAGTCGCACACGGCCATGTGCAGCGTACACAGGGTGGCGCGAACCACGTGCGGTAGGTGGGGGAGAGCGGCGAGACACGAACACCGGACAATTATAACACCCTGTGGCTACCCGAGGAGGGGTTCAGCTCTCACTCACTAGCCACTGATGTTAGCCGTGGCTGTGGCAATCGCCGGATTCGTAGCACGGTCCGCTCACCGCCCCCCCCCCTTCATTCCTCCACGCGAAGCTTTAGCGAGTCTCAGGACTCGTTCCGCAGGAGGGCGCGACCAACGCTGGGATGGTTGGTCCATGATGAGAGTGTGGCTACCCCGTGGGCGACAACCCGATAACTCAGAGGAAACCCACCACGCATACGAATGGGGGTAAGCACTCACAAGTTCCGCACAGATGGATTCATATACAATCGCCGTGCCGCCTGCCGTTCCCACGCGGCACTGCAGAGAAGTCGGCAGCCTCCAGCATTGAGGGTGACGCGGGCGCAGATGGAGGAGAGGGGAGGGGAGGGGAGGGGACCAGGGTACCTGGCGGGGGTGGTCAGGACCCTGGGGGGGGGGGGTCAGGATCCCGGGGGGGGAGATGGTGGATGGGGTCTCATCGAGGCGTTCTTTGCAGACACGGAGGCGGAGAGGCAGGCGCTGCGGGAGCACGTCTTCCCCAAGCTGCGCGAGTTCTGCCGAGACAACTACGGCCTCGACTTCCAGGTGAGGCGACGACAGACGAATCCGCCCCCCGTGTGCGCCTCGAACAGACGCTGGGCGACAGTGCTTTGAGCGAGCCGGCACGGCGCACCACGCCCGGCCGCCTTTGTCTCCACAGTGGCGACGCTTTGCACACCGCGCCAGGTACTCGGTGGAGACCGTGTCGACCTCGGAAGGGCTCAGAACCCGGTCACAGACCCGCCTCTGCTGTTGATCGTGAGTGGGAATCGATCTCTGGTGGCCGGGCTCAAAGCGCAGTGCGCTATCCCAGGAGGTGACATCACACACACGCATGTGCCACACCAAACACCACACCACGCTACACCCACACCAAACACCATACCCCGCACCACACTACACACCACATGTAGAGTCCATACCAACGACGCCGCTACATCTACACCATCACACAAACCACAAACGCCACACTCCACATTGACAATACACCAACGCCCCTCAGACTCCACACATCCAGCCCACACCGCAACACACACACACGCTGCGAACATACATACATCCTGCTGTACATAGTACGGAGACTCAACACGCACCGCTATGCCACACACTCCGCATACATTACTCCCACATCACGCATACCACGCACACCACCCCGCCACCATACAAATACCACATCAGCGCCACCAGACCATCTCTTTACTCTCAATCAAAACCACCGCTGCACCATCTGACACCACACCCATCACTCCAGACATCACACCACACCATCACACCCCATGGGTTGGTTCTACACCCACCATGCGCCGAATAACCGAGCAGCACCGGTTCGGTTCGAGGCAATGACATCGACACAGAGACTCCTCAATCGCATGTCCTACCGAGACTCCCCCCTGCAAGTCGCAGTGCTGTGAGATGGTGTGACACAGGTGGTGGGGCTACAGAGGTGATGGCGCTGTATAGAGGTGATGGGGTTAACACGGGAGGAACAGGCGAGGCCAGGGCATTGGCATTGCACACACAACACACACGCTGCACCACAGCACGCGTAGCCTGCAACCGCACCCCGCTAAAGCGATTGACTCTCTGGGACGGATCATCCAGGCAGACGTCTTGAACCGCCAGACAGCGGCTACTACCGGAATGTCCAGGCATTCTGTGTCGAGACTGTGCAGGCAGTCCCACGAAATGTTTCGCAGATTATCCGGTGATGTTGCTGCTGCTGTGGATGCGTTGGCAGTGGTGCACAATCAACAGATGTAAACGTTTGTCAAGAAGGCTGTGTGTGAGGCCTAAAAAGGAAACATATGTAATAGGCAACGTTTTGGGCAATGGACCTTCTTCATAGCACGTCGCGAGGCAAGTAGAGATCGTGGATGATACGAGTCGATGACTGCACTTGTTTACACAATGGGACCTGATGAGAAGTATATTTTAAACGTTTTCTGATGCCCAGTTTTGAAATTGTCATTTGAATAGTTATCTTACATAAATTGGTTTTTTTAGTAGTCACTGTTTAGTCATTGTACTTTTTGAACATTGAAGGGGCATTCCTGTTCAACAACAGCAGGGACCAATCCCTGTGTGATCCACCAATCAGAATAATTATTGAAACTGGATTAAATCCGATGTGCGATAAAGGGTTGTATGACAAGCGCACGTGACCCCAACCTCTACCCCCCCCCCGCCGCCCCCCCAGGCGGTGGACGTGTTCTGGGGGATGGAGCCGGGCGAGTGGCACGAGCACGAGGTGCGGGAGCTGCGCACGCGCCTGCTGCTCGAGTGCATGCGCACCTCGGTGGGGCCCTGCTTCGTGGTGAGTCACCCCCCAACCGCTACACGCCCACTGGGGCACCAGCCCTGCCACTAGTGATGCTGATATCACCGCCCTGGAGTTAGCCCTGCTGATAGCAAAGCTGCTAGCACGAGCCCTGGAAATAGCCCTAATGATACCGCTTGCACCGCTGATAGCACTAGCCCTGGTAACACCAGCCCTGATACTAATGCTATAGGCCTGATACTAATACTAGCCCTGCTGGTAACACGCCAGCCCTGGCAGCAGACCCGATGCACACACGGCCCCAGTAACCCCCACTGTGTGCTCCTGGCGCATTCCCACTCCCCGCGTCACTGCTGCTGATGTTGCTGCTTCTGTTGCTGCTTCTGTTGGTGCTGATGCTACTGCTGCAGCTGATGCCTCTGTTGCTGATGCCACTGTGAATGCCACAGATGCGGTCTGCTGTTGAAGCTCTTGTTTCTGATGCTGTTGAGTGTTGCTGATGCAGCTTTTTAATATTGCTGATGATGATGCTTCAGCTGCTGCTGTTTTTGCTGATGCGGCTGATGCTGTTGTTGTTACTACTGCTGCTGATGCTGTTGTTGCTGCTGTTGTTGCTGCTGCTGTTGTTGCTACTACTGCTGTTGCTGTTGTTGCTGCTGTTGTTACTACTACTGCTACTGCTGCTGTTGTTGCTGCTGCTGCAACTTTCGACTCTTCAACTCGGGACAACTCACTCCGCAAAACCCCACCCGCCCAGGAGTGCTCTTTGTAGAATTCGGGGGGGAGGGGGGGCTGAAAGGATGGAGGGGGGCCCCTTGGCAAGAGTGAAACTGCCCCCCCCCCCCAGCTTCGTATCCTCCCCCCCACCCCCTCTGCTGCAAGGGTCATCGCACCGCCCAGGTTGTGCTGTCCATCTCTCCGGGGAAGGGGGCGTCTGTGATATGGGATGATCGCCCGATGGCCCTCCTCCTTCACAGCGCGTGAGCTTGGTCATGATTGGACCATGCCGCTATGCCGCTATGCATGCGGAGTGACTGACTCAGAGACACTAAGAGTAGGAGGCACTCTGTTGATTAACACGGCCTGACAGTAACACTTCGTAACTACAGTTCCCAGTCAGGACAGCTGGTAGACCGCCTGACTGGCGAGGCCGAGATGGTGAAGACTCCACACGACAGCCCCGAGCTCCCCTCCCGGGGCCACTTATACTGTCGGCGTGGTCTGGCTCCGCCCCCAGCCACGCCTCCTTCTGGAACCTATTAGCGGGTTCTCGATGTGCCCCTTCCGTGACCTTTCCCCTACATCCCTCTCTGGTCTATCACGTGGCCTGCTGTCAGTCAGGGCTGCTGCAAGCTGCAGATCCCCTTCCCTGCCAGCAGCCAGCGCTATGCTGCTACGTGACCGATTCTATGTCACTACACATGCACCATGATGAACTTGAGTCCCACCGTGTGGAGCCAACCGTGCTAACCTGAGATGCCCCCCCCCACCTACCACGACCCTGCAGGGGCTGCTTGGGGAGCGCTATGGGGACGCGTGCCTCCCAGGACAGATCGAGGCGGCGGAGTTCGAGCGGATCCTGGAGAGCGCCCTCGGCGCCGGCCTGAGCACTCGCGCCCTGGAGGAATGGTACCGGCGAGACGAGAACGCAGTGCCGCCCGCGTACTACCTCCTGCCCCGGGGGGCCCGGGGGGACGCGGTGAGGAGCCCCTCCCACCCCATACCAGTTACCATCATCAAGACTCCGATGTTGAATACGGGTTGTTTGTGCCGTGTATACATTTGGAACAATCTCTGACGTTTTCACTCCGTCATCTTGGCACCGTGGTGCCTCGGTGGTGAGACGTTAACTACCGTGCCTGGTATATAGGAGGTCGTGCGTTCGATCCCCACCCTAACACCTGTATATTTGCATGTTCTTATGGTGGTCGTGTGGATTTTTCTCCAGGTCTTCTGGTTTTTGCCTCCACGTTTAGAAACATGCGTTTAGAGTGTTTTGCTCTCAATTTCCACATGATAAGCCACTTCGCTGAGCTATCATTTGTGGCCAGTCGCTTCTGAAAACGAGCTATATAGCTCAGTGGGCCTTAACTGGTAAAATACAAAGAGTTACATTTTTTTCCTGAAGCCACAGGAATGTGGAGCGAAACGTCGGAACAGACGTTATGAGCAACCCCAAGATGCACGACTGTTCACTGACCTCGGCGGTGCGCGTGGCGGCAGCAGGGGGACGGGCAGAGCCGCGCCGAGGAGCGGGAGGCCTGGATGTCGCTCGCGGCCGAGATGCGCGCCGTGCTCAAGGCGGCGGTGACGCTGTGCCAGTCACGCGGCCTCATCACCAGTGGCCAGGCACAAAAGTACTTCACTTCAGGTACATCATCATCCTCATCATCATCCTCATCAGCATCCTCATCATCATCCTCATTGCCATCATTGTCGTTGTCGTCTCTGGCTCAGAAAAGCCGTCTCAGAGCCGTGCTTTTATCTTCAGCCAGCCAGAGGCGAGCCGTGGCTAAGAACACGGCCGCCCTCGAAGTGGATGGAGGACGCAGTTGACGCGAGGGAGCCTTGAGCGGCTTCACGCCTCTAACGAGCCGTGAGCCGGAGGGGTGCCGTGGGTGTGAAGCGGTGGGGGTGGAGAGCGGCAGTGTGAGCCCCGGGGATGAATGCAGGGGACTGGGAGCCGCCCCCTGAACAGAGGGTTCACGTGAGGTGCCTCTGGTCGCAAATGATGTCATCGCGCCATCACCACCACGCCCAGTTACGCAGCCTCCAAAACACGCGTGTACAGCGAAATGAATGAGCTGCGGCGCCGGTGACACAATTGCGACGCCCCCCCACCTCCCCTATTCCGCGCAGGCGTGGAGGAGGAGTTCATGTGCGCGCTGGACAAGCAGCCGCTGAGCCAGGTGCGCCGCTGCGTCTGCTACATCCGCAGCATCCAGGACGCGGAGCGCTTCGCCTGCGTGCCGCGCATGGCCCGCTACCTCGACCTCTCGTCGCCCGACGCGGCTGGCATGGCCAAGGTGGCGCGCGACCCCAGGGCCCTGCAGAAGCTGCAGCGGCTGCGCGACTCCTTCGTGCCGGCGTGCGTGAGCGACTCGAAGCTGCGCGTCTACTCCTCCGTGACGCTGTGCGACGCGCGGCTGGGCTACACGGAGCAGTTCGAGCGCCAGTACGTGGAGGGCCTCTGCCGCCAGTTCTACGAGGACATGATCGACATCATGGAGACGACGGTGCCGCGCGCGTGCGACGCAGAGACGGAGCGCGCCTACGAGGAGGTGCTGCAGCACGTGTCGCTGTGCACGACGTACCGCGCGCTGTACGCCTACGCGTGCGACGCACTCGCCGTGCTCGGGCAGTACGTAGCCGGCCGGCGCTCCCGCGTCTTCCCGCTCGTTGTCTTCGGCGGGCCCTGCAGTGGCAAGACGCTGCTCATGGCCGAGGCGGCCGCGCGGGTGAGAGCGGGCGGGGAGCGTGCGTCGTGCAGCGAGTTCGCCCCTCCCCAACCCCCCCTGATTACGCGCATCATCCGTGCTCAGACCTTGCGCACGGTCAACTTGCCGTGGGGTGTTGTGTTTGTGGTTCTTGTTCAAATTTCTGTTTGCTTTGTTGCTGCACAGCTCCCCTTAAAAGGGAAAATCTGTAACGGGCAACGTTTCGAGCAATGGCCCTTCTTCATGGCACGTGAAGTTTCACGTATGTATGTAGAACTTATTTCGCACCGTACCTAGCCAACCATACTAATCGGAGGTGTGGTAGACAGACAAACTAAGTTCTAAAGAAATTAATTATCAATCTAGATGGAAAAGTGCGTAGCCCCAGTGGTTTCCTAGCATGCCAGACAGCCACAGAAGCGCATCTGAAAGCGCGGAATGCGGTGACCATCTTTTTTTGATGGCCAGCCAAAAGTCACTGCTGCGAGGATGACCGGAGTTCACGTGATGGTTTATGCTCCTTGACGAAGTAATTGTGGTTAAATTGTGGCAAGCACTTTGCGTGTAATGAGTGCAACTTTATGCACATTTCAGACCGTGCCTCTAACCATTCGCCCCTTCTCTCCTCCGCCCCCCCCCCCCCCCCCAGGCCTACCAATGGCTCAAGGAGCGGAAGGGTCCCGAGTATTTCCCCACGGTGCTCGTGCGCTTCCTGGGCTCCACAGACGACAGCAGCACCCTCCGCGGCCTCCTGCGCAGCCTGTGCCAGCAGGTGGCCTGGGTCTACGGCAAGCCGCTGGGGCCCTTCCCAGAGGGGGTGCGCGAGCTGCAGGCGCTGTGGCTCTCGCTGCTCACGGCGTCGAGCAACGACCAGCCGCTCGTCATCATCCTGGACGCGCTGGATCAGCTGGCGGAGGACGACGACGCGCGCTCCGCGTGGTGGCTGCCCCCGACGTTGCCCTCGTCAGTGCGGGTCATCGTGTCCACGCTGCCCAACAAGTTTGGGGTCCTGCAGTCGCTGAAAAAGAAGATCCCGGACGAGCACAACTACGTGGAGATGGTGGCACGCGACAAGAAGACCTGCAACCAGATGCTGAAGGCGCGGCTGTTGCAGGCCAAGCGCAAGGTGACCTCGGGCCAGCAGATCTACATCAACGAGGCACTGCTGCGCTGCACGCTGCCCATGTACCTGAACCTGCTGCTGGTCGAGGTGTCACGCTGGCGCTCGCACAAGGACGTGGACGACTCCACGCTGTGCCGAACCGTGCACGAGAGCATCGAGAACCTCTTCGCCAACCTGGAGCTCAAGTGCGGCCCCCGCTTCGTGTCACGCGCCCTCGGATACATCACCCTGGCCAAGCACGGGCTGTGCGAGGCCGAGCTGGAGGACGTCCTCTCGCTCGACGACTACGTCGTGCAGGAGACGCTCGCCGCAGCGCACCGGAACGCAGCCGCCTCCGCGGCCTGCGGCGATGGCGCCGTGGCGGCGGCCGCCACGTTCGCGCGCGTGCCCTACTTCAAGGTGGCCACGCTGCGCTTGGAGCTGCAGGGCTACCTGGTGGAGCGCGACGTGCATGCTACCCACCTGCTCGTCTGGGCCAACCGCCACCTGGTGTTCGTGGCCAACAAGCTGTACCTGAGCGACGCGGACGCTGTGACGGAGATGCACGGCGTGCTGGCCGACTACTTTTCCGGCCAGTGGTCGGCCGGGAGGCCCAAACCCCTGCAGGGCCCGCACGAGACGCTCGCTCCGCGCAGGGGCAACGCCGCGGGGGGCGCCGCGGCGTCTTCCTCGTCGTCCTCGGCGGTGGCCGTGGGGGGACGTCACCCGAACCACGACAAGAAGAACCACCACCACGGCGCCGGCGAGTTCTACGACCGCCAGGCCGTGTCGCAGCCCTGGAACTTCCAGTGTCGCCTGCTGGAGATCAGCCAGCTGTTCGTGAACCTCCGGAAGCTCAAGGAGCTGCCATACCACCTGACCAAGAGCGGTCGCGTGGACGACCTCCTCTTCAACGTGATCCTCGACTTTGGCTACATGCACGCCATGGTGCAGTCGGGCCGCCTGCACGCGCTCGTGCTCGAGATGGAGGCGGCGCACGCGCTCACGCAGGACAAGGACGTGCGCTTTCTGGCGGACACGCTGCGCGGCGTCTCCCCGGCGCTCATGGAGGACCCCAACTCCCTCTCCACCGAGCTGCAGCAGCGCATGCTGCCCTTTGTGCGCGTCTACCCCAAGATCCGCCAAATCCTGCAGGTGTGCGACCGCGAGGGCCTGCGCTACTGCTCCATCGTCACGCTCCTCTCGCCCATGGACCGCCTGGGCGAGCCCAAGCGCGTGCCGCTCACGACCAACGCGGTGCGCATCACCGACGTGCTGCCCACGTCCAAGCCCGGCGTGATCGTAGCGGCGCTGGACAACGGCACGGTGAGCACGTGGGACCTGGCGCGCGGGCAGCCCGTCAAGCACATCACGACACACGGCGTGCCGCTGCTGAGTGCGCAGCTCAACGGCGACGAGAAGTACCTCGTCGCGTCCACGCTCAACAACACGCTGCTCGTGTTCGACCACTGCTCGTCAACGCTCCTCTACGAGGTGGAGGTGAAGGCGCCCAAGCTCGCCGCGCAGAACCACCACCAGCACCACCACCAGCAGCACCACCATCAGCACCACCAGCAGCAGCCTGCTGCACCGCCGCCTGAGCCGGTGCAGCAGGCGATGGGCGGCTTCCGGCTGTCGACGAACCACGCGCTCGCCTGGCTCGAGAGGAGCACGGAAGTGCACGTGATTGACCTCAACTACGGCTGGCCGCTGTGCGTGTGCCACTGCTGGTACGAGGTGACGTGCGCGCAGTGCTCGGAGGACGGCATGTACGCCTTCTGCGGCCAGCAGCTCAACACCACCTCCATCTTCCGCCTGGAGAGCGGCGAGCGCCTCGCCACCGTCACGTCCGAGTGCTCGGCGGGCTACGTGCACGCCATCCTGCTGGCGGCGCAGGCGCAGGAGCTGTACGCGGTGGACAACGGCGGCAGCCTCGCCGTGTGGGACCTGGAGGAGATCACCAACCCGCAGCTGGTGGAGGAGTTCGACTGTCGCGGCGGGGAAGCGGGCGACGTGGCGAGCGTGGAGCTCTCCAAGCAGCAGAACGCTCTGCTCATCTGCAAGCGCTTCAGCATGGAGGTGTGGGACACATTCTCCTGGGCCATGACCGACAAGTTCAAAGCTCGGCGCAATGAGAAGTTCCTGTGCGCTGTCCTGTCGCGCAACTGCGAGTCCATCGTGGCGGCCATCGAGATGATGGCGTCCATCTTCATCTGGAGGCGCGACACGGGCCAGTGCCTGGCCACGCTTCCCGGCAACTCGGGCATTGTGACGAAGCTCATCAAGTCGGCGGTGAACGACACGCTGCTGGCCGTCACCTCCAAGGGCGTGCTCTCCGTGTGGGACATGGAGGCAATCGACGCCATCTCGGCCGTCGACAAGACGGGCAAGGCCATCCGCTGTGTGCTGCTGCCATCGCGCGGTGAGTGCGTGTTCACGACGGACGGCACGGACACCATCTACAGGTGGAACATCCACTCGGGCTTCATCGAGTCGCTGTACAAGCACGAGGGCGTCGTGGAGCAGTGCGTGCTCACCTCGTCTGCCGAGGTGATGGTGTCTGCGGACGCGACGGGGAACCAGTTCGTGTGGATCACGGGCAGCGGCGAGTGCCTCTTCCGTATCACGGGCCAGCGCGCGTCGCAGCTGCTGGTCACGCACAACGACCTCTTCGTGGTGTCGCTGTGCGAGAAGAAGGCGTCACGCGTGTGGCGCCTGGCCACGGGCAACAAGGTGTGCAACATCCTCGTTGGCCTGGAGAACGCGGCCATCACGGCGGCCAACACCTTCCTCGTGGGCCTCAACCAAAACTCGCTGCTCGCCGTCAACCTGTGGACGGGCAGCGTCTCCAAGAAGTTCGCGTGCGAGGACGGCACGCGCATCCTCGCCTACCGCCTGCTGCCCGACTGCCCGGACTACGTGGCCATCGTCACCACGGCGGGCACCATCTTCACCTGGAGCCTGGCGGACGAGGCCGTGCGCCGACGCGTGCAGCTGCCCGCGCAGTTCCACAAGCGCCTCGAGGACTTCCAGATCTCGCCCAGCGGCAAGCTGGCCGTGCTGTCGACGGGCGACGAGAGCGTCAACGTGCTGGACCTGCACAACGGCAAGCTGCGCGTGCTGAACGCAGGCGGTGCCGTGTGGCAGCAGAAGCTGTCGACGGACGGCCGCTACGTCGTCTACGTGTGCTACAAGCGGCGGCGCGACGAGCTGTGCGCGCTGCTCGTCGAGGACCCGGCCAACGCGCAGGCCGTGACCGCGTGCCTCAAGGTGGTGCGCCTGGCCGACGGCAAGTGCATCGGCGCGTGCACGCTCTACAAGGCGCCGTCGTGCTTCGTCATCTCCAAGCGCCACCTCAACATCGTCATCGGCTTCGAGGACGGCAGCGTGGGTGCCTACACGGTGGTGGACAACGTGGACGCGGCCATGAAGATCAAGATCGCCTCGTCGCCCAGCCGCCGCATCAGCGCCATGTCCAGCCAGGTGGCGAGGCCGCGGCGCCTCGTGCACGCCCACAAGGCCGCCGTCGACGTCCTGTGGAGGGAGTCCAGCGAGGAGTTCACCAAGGGGGGCGCGTGCGGGGGAGGTGGGGGGGGCCTGGGGGGCGCCGGAGGGGCGCACCTGCTGGGACCCACCAACGTGAACATGGGAGGGGGGGGCGGAGGTGGTGGGGGCGGAGGAGGAGGGGGGGGAGATGTCACCTCCTCGCCCCTCTCTGGGGGGCCCAAGAGCGGCCACAACTGCTGCTCCCCCCACCCCCTGGAGCAAGTGGATGCACACAACTCGGCCAGATGACGAGCGCCGGTGATGATGATGATGATGTTCGAGTGGTGGTTGGGATTCAAGGAAATTGACATTCCTCTTGATACGTATTTGTTGATCATGCTGGTTATGATGCGATTGAGGGTGGCGACTATGTAATAATACCGTTGTGGTCATGTACCACGATGATGCTGAGGATTATTGAATCAAATCGAGGTTACTGATGGTGTTTGATAAAATCACATTAATTATTGATGATTGTTGCAATGAAAGGAGATTGTGGATGGGTGTGATAATGCTGTTCACAGGTGATAGAATCGTAGAGGATGTTGATGCTTGTGATAGAGAAAATACTTGCCCATGGCCGTGAAATGAGATTGAGGATGCTGCTCTTCGTGATAATGACTTTAACTATTATTGAAGATGCAATTGCACGCCGTTGCCGCGTGTGTGTGGACAATGTCCACTGTGACTGCAAACTTAGCAACGTGGCCGGATCTCTCCCTCCCCTTCTCTGCGTGGTGATGCAAGGACCCAGTCGACAGGGGGCACTAACGCACATTTCCAGACCCCCAGCCTAAGACTCCCCTTGGTGCCACGAGACGAGCAGACACGGAGGCCAGGTGGTGGTGCCTGGTGTGGTGGTGCCTCGTGCCACGACTCCCAAGTCGCCAAACTCTTGCAGAAGGACGCGATGGCGAGCGCCGCGTTGTGGCGACCTCGGCAGCATTGACCGTGATGAACTCTTGACTGAGTGCCCACCAGGGGACCCGACGCCGCTGCCTTGGAAAGAAAGAACCAAGCCCCCATCCCCTTCCAATGCCCTGCGCCCTGCCCCACACTTGGGCGAGTGCTTTGCTGGGTGGTTAACTGTTGCGTGTCCGTGTTTATCTTGGGCCAGAGTGAATCGTCCAAACCTAGGAACGACTGGGAATCCAATGAGCTGATTTGTTTACCTATGTGTGTTTATCTGTTAACGTTCATATGTTTTAATTTATTAATTTGGTTGGTTGTTTGAGCAAGTTGCTGGGTTGGTACGTGCAGCACGGAGCGCGTTTAGTGAACACTCCTCCTCCCGCGTGTGAAGTTGCGAGGCCGAAGCGTCCAGGTTTGCTCCCTGGCCAAGTGGCCATCATGAATTCTCACCCTCCCTGGGGGCCGAGCCGCTCCATTGGTGGTAATGGAGACATCGCCGAGTTTTTGCCACAAATCGGACGAAACACGCAGAGTGGCCCCCGCACGCTCCCTACAGCTCAGGCGCCACCTCCATTCCTCCACCGGACCCTCGCCACCCCGAGCTCCTGGTCGGCGTTCCACGTTCACATGGCTGCGACGCCTCCGTACAACGATGGACGCCCTTGGTTTTCGGAGTGCAGTGGTACTCGTTCTCTCAACAGTGACTGGACGACAAGCTTAAATTTACCCCACCACTAATCGAGCTGGATGGGCAGTGCGGAGCCCCACGCGGATGAATGGCGATGCGCAGGGCGAGTCACGGGGCAACCCCCCCACGCCGTCTCCCCGGAGCAGCAGCAGCTCGGCCAGACCAGGAGCCCGCTCCGGGCGCGACCTTGGGGCCCTGCAATGGTATTTTTCTAATGGCTCTCGCGCGTGCAATGACAGCGTCCCTCTGCTCCCCCTCCTCCCTGCCTCCCCCGCGCCGCGAGGCCGAGCTCCTGGTACCCGCAGCATTAAGCAATAAAACCGGCTGATGTTGGAGTTGACTCCCTCACCCTGCATTGTCAACGCGGCGAGTTTGTTGTGAGAATTTTCAAACGAGACGTGCACATGTGTGTGTACACATGACGCGGCCACGTGATTTATGTAAACATCCATTAGCAGTTCCATGAAAAACTGTTTTGTGGTGCCCTTTTAGGTCATCACCAATTACATTCTGCGCAGATGTGATACACAAGAGATAGACAGCCGTGGACCATTTCATCAATTAGGACTCATCAGCAGAGTAGTACTGTTGTCAAAACAGTTACTGTACTGACGAGTCCTAATTGAGGAAACCACTCCAGTTAGCCATCTTTGCATCACTGCTGCTGCCTCACAAGTCATGTTTATGGTGACCACAGACAAGAGGGACCACAATATAATTCTGGAACTGCCGATGTTTTTTTCCATGATACACAGGGCTGTGTGCTGTGTTTTTACACGGTGTGCGTGTCTTGGGTTGCACTGTTGCTGTTACGTCTCATAATTGACAGATTAAATGCTAGGTTTGCAAGAATTTTCGCGATTTTTGTTTTTCGCTCGCAATACAGTTTTGTCAGTGACGTACGAAGACGAACACAGGGGCAGTGGGGGGTGCGCTGGGGACACTCGTGCCTCAGCCATAAACGTCGACGTTCGATTCCCGACCCAGGCGCCTTTCCGTGTGGAGTATGGATGTTCTGTTTTGCATGGATTTCCACCAGGTGCTTCGATTTTAGCAACAAAATCACAAAATGTAACCGATATTGGCCAAACATCTCAATGCTGACAGAATCCCTGCATATATCCGCATTGGCATCACACACAGCAGCAGCACCAACATCGCTCCGTGTTGCGGAAAATTTGCATCAAGCCCCCCAGAAGAGAGTTGAGACTCGGACTTGTCCCGGGTGAACACGCACAACAATAATCATGACCACGGGGCGAGGGCATGATGCAGATTTAGCGGCCAATCCACGGCAAATCGTTACAAACTTTCCTCGAGTGGCCGGAAGCCTCGACACGCTTCGCCCTCAAATCCGGTCACCTTTGACCGCATAAAGTTAAATATCCAATGCATGGCAAAAACAAAGGTCACGTGCGGGGATCGTAACACGAACGGCGAGAAATCTGAGCAAATGCAGCAATCTTCGTCACCACCACGAGATGGCGCTTGTCGCCCCCTTTGAAATGGCACAGCCCAATTCTTCCTCTGGAAAGGCTCCATCAAGCAGCTGCGGAACCGCTGATAAACCCGAAATTTGTCCACCCCTTGCCGTGCCCTCGACAACAACAAAAACACAAAACCGCGACACGTCCCCATCCGTCAGGCCCCGTAACCACGCACCGAATTAAAGAGCAAACGCACAACCAACACCACAAACGCGCGACGGTTCCAACCGCTGCAACAATTCCGCAAGAGAATCAAAGTTAAGGAACGGTGACATCGGAAGCGTCAACCAAACCACAGAGATGGAGAAGCATCCCCCTCCCCCCAACCCTCCACATGCATCGTGCAGCCGGTGACAGCCTGCACCGCCAAGGCCGCTGCAGCGCGGCACATGCAGCGGTGCCAACGCTCGTTAGGAAGCACACAGCACCATGTCGCACCGTAGTATGCACGGCAGCACGAACAGCTGGAGCACGGGCGAGGCAGGGCAAGAGGCCGTGTGAGATGCAGCGGGGACGGAGGGAGGTCCCGCAGATTTATATTTTCACGAGCCACGGAAGCGGTGATGTGGCTCATGTTAACCAAGTTTTCGGCGCTGTTATTCAAATGTAGAAGTCGCGCAATTGGCCGTATCGAAGCGAGCAGGTGTTGTAAATGTAATCGGCGAGGAGGTAACGATAGATGGCACCGGTGGTCGAGGGCAGGCTACGGAGACCAGTGGCCGGAGATCCAGAGGGCAAACCTCCAGCCAGCGAGCGGGACTGTATCGTGCTTGGTAGAAGTGATATCGAGCTAGCGACTGCAGCGGAATCATATTGGGCCGGTTCCAGGGGGTGCGGTCAGATAACTGCAGCTCTGGGTTTGTTTACCCACAGACACGGCCCGGGGCTGTCGGGGCTGTTGGGGACACCACCGAGACCATCGCCGCTTCATCCCCCCGAGTGGAAGCGACTGCACCAAGAGCAGCAGCCCCTTCGGAGGTTGCGTCCATTGTACAGCGCGGTCCAGATATCTTGTGACCTCCGATTAATTTGCTCTTAACAGTTGTTTGCCCTTTACACGTTAATTTCTGTTTTAAATAAAAGTTACATTAAAACAAATATTGTTTTAGAGAATTAAATGGGGGGGGGGGGGGGGTCACAAGACATCTGGACCACTCAACAAGCAGACTTACTCAGACGTTGGTAGTGACGCGACCATTGTATGGGCACACCTTAACGGTGGAGGAGCCGAGTTGATGTTCAAGAGAAAGGGAGCCATGGGAACAAGGTGGCGCGGTGACCACCATGGCACGGGCCATCACCACTTCCAGGACGCGGTGGTGTTGCGGCTGTCCGAGGCGGCGAAACAGCTCCGCAAAACCACAGAAGCAGCAGCAGCTCATAGGGAGCGACTGCTACAGCGTCGAGAGAAGCACGTGGAGCAACAGCATCAGCAACCGCATGCAAGTCCGCAGCAAGAGCAGCTGCTGCTGCAGTGGCAACTGGGAGCTGCTTGGCAGCAGCTTCAGCCGTTCCATCGACACAAACTGCAGCTCCAGGAGAAGCAGCCGCTGCTGGAGCAAGAGCATCAGCCGCCGCAGCAGCAGAACGAGCACCGCCAACGACAGCTCCGGGAACAGACTCACACAGCTCCACTTAGAATGAGTTCAGGGTTGTATCGCGCAGGGCACCATGCAAAGTTCCTCCTCGATCACCCGTCAGAGCCAATGAAATGAAGTTGATTTGGCTTGTCAGCAAACCGAGGCGTAACAAGTAGCGCGACACCACTGGCGATGTCCCGTGACGTTCCGGGGGAGGAGGCACCGCCAGGGGTCCTAGCAGCGCCGCGCTCCCCGCGCTTCCTCATCCGGGTCCTTCAGTAGATGCTCTGACGTCACCACACCCATGCACGTGAAACAATTTACGAATTAACGCCGTATTGTTTGGGTCTTTCGGTAAAGTCACGGAGATAGGTTCACTTTACCGAAAGACCCAAAGAATATGAATTCCTGCAGTGACGAAAGCTTTAAGTCAAGATTTAATTAACGCTCATTGCGGGTTGATGATTGTCTGTGATTGGCGGGTCAGATTGGTTCAATGTGAATCTATTTAGCCGTTGGTGAGAATCGGCCGGCCTTGGTTATATTACGGCGTATTGTGATGCTAATGAAGCGGACGTTTTAATATCATAGTGATTCGAGTTAAGCGTTGATTTGTTAATGGGGTTAATTATTTACAATGGTGGAGATTAGCGCGATGAGGAATTAGTGAACCTGCTTGATGAAATATATTGCTGTTGTTACACAATTATAATAAACGATCAGTTGATTAAGTCTAAATGGCTAGAGTTGTCTGTTTCCATTAATGCAATAATCGATAATCGCTCTGAGTGAGTGCCTCTGATGTGACTTGCTTGGCGACCACCCCTGAGACCAGGGAGGGACAGAGCCCTTCCTGCCGGGTGGAGGTCGCTGGGTTTCAATTGGAGGAGGGTGACGTCCTCCCTCCTCGCCTGCACGTGCCACCCGCGAGTGGGCCACAGGGTGCCACAGGGTACTACAGGGTACTACAGCACCCTCGGAATCGTTCCTCATCCTGGAGGAGGAACCTTATGGAACTATGCAGCCCCTTCTTCACAGGGGCTGGGGTCAGCAAGTTCCATGAACACACAATACAATGAATGATATACGAGAGTAAGATAGAGACAAGTTAAACGAATCAAGATGAATAAATAGAAATGTAGCATGGAAATATAAATTGTACCAGTATATATACTGGTACACACACACTTGCAAATGTGTCAAGTTCAAATGTAAGCTTGTACCGTAATCTCATCAAAGACAAATATCTCCTGTATAGCCTTAACAGACTGTAGGGGTCAAGTTCTGTTAGCGAGCACCTATAAAGGCCGGCACGGCATACAAAGGGGTTGGTGTCCAACACCACACCAGGCCGCCTTTGTCTCCCTAGTAGCAATGTTTACACACCGCACCAGGTACTCATTTAAGGCTGAGTCGACATAGGGGAGGCCCAAGACCGGTTCAGATAATCGTCACTGGTGTTGGCCGTGAGAGGGAATCGAACCCGGGTCGCCGCTGCACCGCCGCTGCCCATTAATCTCATTCACACAGACGCACGAACATTCACATCGCCACTCAGAAAACAGTAAAAAAATGTAATTATCACCAGGCCCCGTTGTATGACTTGAAGTCCCCAACTCTGAGAATCCACTCGCTTCCGAGAAGGGGCCATTACCCAAAAACGTTGCCTCTTTAAATTGTATAAATTTTAAGGCCACTGTTGTTATTGATACATCTATTATTGATTTGAAGCTTTCGTGACTGCAGGAATCCATACTCTTTAGTTCTTTCGATAAAGTCACGTAGGTATACATTTTATTTTATTTTATACCTACGTGACTTTACCGAAAGAACCAAAGAGTATACATCTATTATATGTGCTATTTGTGCTTGTATACCACTGCAGCAGCAGCATCGTTAAACTATTTGTAAAAGTTTAGCCTGGAGTTTAAACTCGGCTCGCTTACTGCAAAAGCAGCCGTCTTTTCCACAACCCCACAAGGGGCTGGCGGACTGCAGCGATGTTCTCGTTATTAAATCTGTCGGTATATTGAAAATAAAAAAAAAACACGAAAAATTAACTTCCCCGAGTTTACGAATCTCCATTTATTACGATGAACTTAATAGTCATTTAAGGTGGATTTGAACTTCTAAACTCTACAACGTGTGACCCCTTGCACTCACCACTCAGCCATCACGTGGACCTGGAAACAGGCCGTGCCGCTATTGTGTTGATAATCATTCACGGACTGTGTCATGAGTATCATATTTACCCGAACAAAAATATAAAAAAGGTTTTATTTTAGGCGCCAAATAGACATCCTTATGGTAATACAGTAATTAACTATAGTACATTTTCAATCGACTGCTGGATGAAGGTAGCCCCATGCCCTGTCGGCCATCGGGCTTGTTTGGCCATCATACTTCCTACATCATACTTCACCACGGTCGGCAGCCAGCTGCCTTCTTCGCGTGCCACCTCGCACGCTGCCCGCGTTTAACAGTTACCACTCACTCACGTTTAACAGTTACCACTCACTCACGTTTAACAGTTACCACTCACTCACGTGTAACAGTTACCACTCACTCACGTTTAACAGTTACCACTCACTCACGTGTAACAGTTACCACTCACTCACGTGTAACAGTTACCACTCACTCACGTTTAACAGTTACCACTCACTCACGTGTAACAGTTACCACTCACTCACGTGTAACAGTTACCACTCACGTTAAACAGTTACCACTCACTCACGTTTAACAGTTACCACTCACTCACGTGTAACAGTTACCACTCACTCACGTGTAACAGTTACTACTCACTCACGTGTAACAGTTACCACTCAACGCCACGAGGCGTCGCCCTATCCGCTGTTGCAACAGCTCCATTGGGGGGCGCAATTGCCACAGTTCTCCGTATACTAACCACCCACGCAGCAACTCGCCTGAGTAATACCGTTCACCAGATATGTGTACATGACCTGTTACGAAATGGCTTGAGAAACATGCCCATTTATAAGGAAAAAGGAACTACATCTGAATACGAGTATTGTGCAAAGAGATGGTGAGAGACGGAGGAGCACTCGGGCTAGAAAATGCACCCAAGCGAGTGGACGTGGTCGAGACAAAGCACGGATCGGCAGTCAAAGGGCGACACGCGCACGCGAGGCCGACCACCGCGGAGACGGAGCAATACGTTCACGTGCGGGGGCGAGATGGATTTTTCGCATCCCAGGTTCGGTTGGGGTGGTCGACAGTGTAGAGAGGCCTTCATCCAACAGTGGGTAAACAACGGCTGATGATGGTGACGGAGAGAGCCGGCCTTCATGCAGCAGTGCATAGACCATGTCTCACGATGATGGAGAGAGCCGGCCTTCATGCAACAGTGCATAGACCATTGCTCACGATGATGGAGAGAGCCGGCCTTCATGCAACAGTGCATAGACCATTGCTCACGATGACGATGATGGAGAGAGCCGGCCTTCATCCAGCAGTGCATAGACCATGTCTCACGATGATGGAGAGAGCCGGCCTTCATGCAGCAGTGCATAGACCATTGCTCACGATGACGATGATGGAGAGAGCCGGCCTTCATGCAGCAGTGCATAGACCATTGCTCACGATGACGATGATGGAGAGAGCCGGCCTTCATGCAGCAGTGCATAGACCATGTCTCACGATGACGAGGCCTCGTCTCCCCGCGCCACGGCAGCTCTGCAGGCGCGGCCGCAGTCTCCGCTCGTCGCACCGCAAGCCGCACCTGGCACGGCGGTCACTCGCCCCCCCCCTCAGCCCCCACCACCTGCCCCCTCTGCAGGGCGCCCCGCAGTAGCGGCGCCCGGCCACGTGACACGTCGTGAGCCGTAAGCAGTGAGCCGTGACGCGTCGTGAGCCGTGACACGTGACACGTCGTGAGCCGTGACACGTGACGCGTGAGACGTGGAGCGTCGCCTTGGGCGGGGTGGTCGAGGCGCCCAGTTGCGGTGTCGCTATCGCGGCCCGGGGCGCCCTGGCCGGGCCCGGCTGCTTCTTGCGATTTGGTTCTCAGTCCTGACTCACCTCCTACTCCTGCTGCTCCTGCTGCTGCTCGTGCTGCTGCTCCTGCTGCTGCTCTCTGCCAGGAAGGGAAGCGAGATCAGGGGGCGGGCGGCGGGGGTCAGGGCCAGAGATTTTGAGTCGCAGACTTCATTCATGACTCGAGTAAACAAATGATGTAATGCTGCTGGTGCATTTGTAGTGCTGCACAAACAACAACAACAACCACAACAACTTAACACACTGGTCAACAACATCGCCTTAGAAGAAACACAAATGTAGTTGGCGACGTTTCGCACAATTGCCGTTCTTCATAACACGTAACATGACATTGTGTGTGCGGAGATTTAGGGGTGGAGTGGGTATTTGTTGAGGCAGGTTTGTGATGGAATGGGTATGGGGTAGTGGTGGGAGTTGGTGGGTGTTTAGGTGGAGTTTGTGGTGGTGGTGGTGACTGTTGGATGGTGGTGGTAGCTGAGGTGTGTAGCGGTTGTGGTGGTGAGCTGGGCGAGCGCTGTGGTGCTCTGTGAACTCGGCAGTGCGAGTGTTGACGCGGCAGCACGCATCACCACACGTGTCCCCTGTGGCCCCTCCACCAGTCCATCATCACCTCGCTACGTCTCCTCCCTTCATAGTCAATTTGCCCGGAGCTGCGCGATTGAGCCGAGTCAGCCCTTTGAGCCCCGAGGAGCCATCGCCTGATGAGGAGGAAGAGGAGGAGGAGGCACTTGCCGCGGAGGAGGAGTGCTCACATTAATCCGAGCATCTCGCTCCGATCCCTCTCACCCCCTAGCCCATTCCTCCCCACCCCCACCCCCCAACTCCCTCCCTATCCACCTCCCCCACGCTGTCTACACCCCGTGGTCCCTGCTATCCCAAACGCCCCTCTCATCCGCCAATTAGAGAATTATGGAGACGTGCGCGTTCACTCGGAGCAATTAAGATACATTTGGCAGAGTGCGGCGTCCCCGGGGTGATGGTGGGTGGCGTGGGGGTGGACTGGAGTTGCGAGGGATGGTTGGCGAGTGGGTGGATGGGCTGCCGGGTGGGTAAATTACTTCCTGAGTGGATGGGTGAGTGAACGGATGGGGTAGTGGGTGAGTGAGTTGGCGAGTGGGTGGGTTAGCGGGTGAGTGGATGAGTTGGTGGGTGAGTAACTGAGTGAGTGAGTTAATGGGTATAGGTTGGTGGATGGGTGCGTTGCTAGGTGTGTAAGCTATTGAGTCGGTGAGTGAGTGGATGGATTATCAGCTGGGGGTGGGTTGGTTCGTGAATGCATGAATCCCCGGGTGCATGGATTCGTGTGTGGGTGGGTTAGCCGGTGGGTGAGTTAGCGGGTCGGTGAGTAGGTCTACGTCGACTGGTTAGCCAACCCACGCACTAACCCATTCTTCCTCGTCTTTGGTCTCCACGTGTACCTCAGTGGTCACCGATACCCGATCGTCTCATCGGCTCTCCGTCGGTAGGGTTGTCCGTCTCTGCCCCCTACTCGCTACAATAACAATGCCAGCTTCCATCGCGCCGTCACACTGCGAGCTCGTGCCAGGCCGCTGTAGGGCTGTCTCTGTTCGCTTCAAGTTTCAGGTCGATTTTGTTTAACCAAGCGAGAACTCAAGAGACCAGGACGAGTGTCATTCGTCAGAGCGACCTGCTTGGCCACATTGGCGAGTGGCTCACCCATGCGGCACGTGTCCCGGCTTCGTCTCACGCGACTTCGCGGGACGGATCGAGGCGGCCGAGGGGATTTCATTCACCGCCGCGTCGCCACACACACGACAGGAGTCCCTTATATGGGCACGGAGCTCCTGGCTTCGTCTACTGGGAAAGCTTTTGATATTGAACTTTGCGTTTCGCGACGCGGTCACTGACTGCCGCGTTGCGTCACTCGCCCGGGAGTCTCAACCCTCTCTCTGCCTCCTCTCCCGCCAACTCGGCGCGTCGACGAGTCCAGAGTGACAGGTTGACACACGCGGCTTGACGAGTCCAGAGTGACAGGTTGACACACGCAGCTTGACGAGTCCAGAGTGACAGGTTGACACACGCGGCTTGACGAGTCCAGAGTGACAGGTTGACACACGCAGCTTGACGAGTCCAGAGTGACAGGTTGACACACGCGGCTTGACGAGTCCTGAGTGACAGGTTGACACACGCAGCTTGACGAGTCCAGAGTGACAGGTTGACACACGCAGCTGGACGAGTCCAGAGTGACAGGTTGACACACGCGGCTTGACGAGTCCAGAGTGACAGGTTGACACACGCGGCTTGACGAGTCCAGAGTGACAGGTTGACACACGCGGCTTGACGAGTCCAGAGTGACAGGTTGACACACGCGGCTTGACGAGTCCAGAGTGACAGGTTGACACACGCAGCTTGACGAGTCCAGAGTGACAGGTTGACACACGCGGCCTGACGAGTCCTGAGTGACAGGTCGACACGCGGCTTGACGAGCCCACCGGCTCTGCTGCTATCCCCTGGCCACGCTCAGAGTGTCACGGCGCGTGATGATATCTCGACGGCGTCATCCACCAACTCTCTTACCCCGCTGATCACAGGCAGCGCTGCCTCGCCTCTCCCGGTGCCCAGAGGCATGTGCGTGTGGTGAGTGCGTGTGGTGAGTGCGTGGTGAGTGCGTGTGGTGAGTGCGTGTGGTGAGTGCGTGGTGAGTACGTGTGGTAAGTGCGTGTGGTGAGTGCGTGTGGTGAGTGCGTGTGGTGAGTGCGTGGTAAGTGCGTGTGGTGAGTGCGTGTGGTGAGTGCGTGTGGTGAGTGCGTGTGGTGAGTGCGTGTGGTGAGTGCGTGGTGAGTGCGTGTGGTGAGTGCGTGTGGTAAGTGCGTGTGGTGAGTGTGTGTTGTGAGTGCGTGTGGTTAGTGCGTGTAGTGAGTGCGTGGTGAGTGCGTGTGGTAAGTGCGTGTGGTGAGTGCGTGTGGTGAGTGGGTGTGGTGAGTGCGTGGTGAGTGCGTGTGGTGAGTGCGTGGTGAGTGCGTGTGGTGAGTGCGTGTGGTGAGTGCGTGTGGTGAGTGCGTGGTGAGTGCGTGTGGTGAATGCGTGTGGTGAGTGCGTGTGGTGAGTGCGTGGTGAGTGGGTGTGGTGAGTACGTGGTGAGTGCGTGTGGTGAGTGCGTGTGGTGAGTGCGTGTGGTGAGTGCGTGTGGTGAGTGCGTGGTGAGTGCGTGTGGTGAGTGCGTGTGGTGAGTGCGTGTGGTGAGTGCGTGTGGTGAGTGCGTGTGGTGAGTGCGTGGTGAGTGCGTGGTGAGTGCGTGTGGTGAGTGCGTGGTGAGTGGGTGTGGTGAGTGGGTGTGGTGAGTGCGTGTGGTGAGTGCGTGGTGAGTGCGTGTGGTGAGTGCGTGTGGTGAGTGCGTGGTGAGTGCGTGGTGAGTGCGTGTGGTGAGTGCGTGTGGTGAGTGCGTGTGGTGAGTGCGTGTGGTGAGTGCGTGGTGAGTGGGTGTGGTGAGTGCGTGTGGTGAGTGCGTGTGGTGAGTGCGTGTGGTGAGTGCGTGTGGTGAGTGCGTGTGGTGAGTGCGTGTGGTGAGTGGGTGTGGTGAGTGCGTGTGGTGAGTGCGTGTGGTGAGTGCGTGTGGTGAGTGCGTGTGGTGAGTGCGTGGTGAGTGCGTGTGGTGAGTGCGTGTGGTGAGTGCGCGGTGAGTGGGTGTGGTGAGTGCGTGTGGTGAGTGCGTGTGGTGAGTGCGTGGTGAGTGCGTGTGGTGAGTGCGTGTGGTGAGTGCGCGGTGAGTGGGTGTGGTGAGTGCGTGTGGTGAGTACGTGGTGAGTGCGTGTGGTGAGTGCGTGTGGTGAGTGCGTGTGGTGAGTGCGTGTGGTGAGTGCGTGTGGTGAGTGCGTGTGGTTAGTGCGTGGTTAGTGCGTGGTGAGTGCGTGTGGTGAGTGCGTGGTGAGTGCGTGTGGTGAGTGCGTGTGGTTAGTGCGTGGTGAGTGCGTGTGGTGAGTGCGTGTGGTGAGTGCGTGGTGAGTGCGTGTGGTGAGTGCGTGTGGTGAGTGCGTGGTGAGTGCGTGTGGTGAGTGCGTGGTGAGTGCGTGTGGTGAGTGCGTGTGGTGAGTGCGTGTGGTGAGTGCGTGGTGAGTGCGTGTGGTGAGTGCGTGTGGTGAGTGCGTGTGGTGAGTGCGTGTGGTGAGTGCGTGTGGTGAGTGCGTGTGGTGAGTGCGTGTGGTTAGTGCGTGGTGAGTGCGTGTGGTGAGTGCGTGGTGAGTGCGTGTGGTGAGTGCGTGTGGTGAGTGCGTGTGGTGAGTGCGTGGTGAGTGCGTGTGGTGAGTGCGTGTGGTGAGTGCGTGGTGAGTGCGTGTGGTGAGTGCGTGTGGTGAGTGCGTGGTGAGTGCGTGTGGTGAGTGCGTGTGGTGAGTGCGTGGTGAGTGCGTGTGGTGAGTGCGTGTGGTTAGTGCGTGGTTAGTGCATGGTGAGTGCGTGTGGTGAGTGCGTGTGGTTAGTGCGTGTGGTGAGTGCGTGTGGTTAGTGCGTGTAGTGAGTGCGTGGTGAGTGCGTGTGGTGAGTGCGTGTGGTTAGTGCGTGTGGTGAGTGCGTGGTGAGTGCGTGTGGTGAGTGTGTGTTGTGAGTGCGTGTGGTGAGTGCGTGTGGTTAGTGCGTGTAGTGAGTGCGTGGTTAGTGCGTGTGGTGAGTGCGTGTGGTGAGTGCGTGTGGTGAGTGCGTGGTGAGTGCGTGTGGTGAGTGCGTGTGGTGAGTGCGTGTGGTGAGTGCGTGTGGTTAGTGCGTGGTTAGTGCGTGGTGAGTGCGTGTGGTGAGTGCGTGTGGTGAGTGCGTGTGGTGAGTGCGTGTGGTGAGTGCGTGGTGAGTGCGTGTGGTGAGTGCGTGTGGTTAGTGCGTGTGGTGAGTGCGTGTGGTGAGTGCGTGTGGTGAGTGCGTGTGGTGAGTGCGTGGTGAGTGCGTGTGGTGAGTGCGTGTGGTGAGTGCGTGTAGTGAGTGCGTGGTGAGTGCGTGGTGAGTGCGTGTGGTGAGTGCGTGTGGTGAGTGCGTGTGGTGAGTGCGTGGTGAGTGCGTGTGGTGAGTGCGTGGTAAGTGTGGTGAGTGCGTGTGGTGAATGCGTGTACATGGTCCTTGTACGTGGTGGTGAGGGCGTATGGGGTGGTGTGTGGGTATATGGTGTGTGTGCGTAACGTGCGTGTGGTGTGCCGTGTGATGATGTATCCGGTGCTGATGCGCGTGCATGCGGTTCTACTCTGGCACGTGATGGAAGCAGCACCTCCGATTCGCATGGTTGGCTGCGTGCGGTGCGAAAGAAGTTCAACATTCATACAGCAGGAACATGTTCAGCATTCATGCAGCAGGAACATGTTCAGCATTCATGCAGCAGGAACATGTTCAGCATTCATGCAGCAGGAACATGTTCAGCATTCATGCAGCAGGAACATGTTCAGCATTCATGCAGCAGGAACATGTTCAGCATTCATGCAGCAGGAACATGTTCAGGACTCATGCAGCAGGAACATGTTCAGCATTCATACAGCAGGAACATGTTCAGGACTCATACAGCAGGAACATGTTCAGGACTCATACAGCAGGAACATGTTCAGGACTCATACAGCAGGAACATGTTCAGCATTCATGCAGCAGGAACATGTTCAGCATTCATGCAGCAGGAACATGTTCAGGACTCATACAGCAGGAACATGTTCAGCATTCATACAGCAGGAACATGTTCAGGACTCATACAGCAGGAACATGTTCAGGACTCATACAGCAGGAACATGTTCAGGACTCATACAGCAGGAACATGGTTCAACATTCATACAGCAGGAACATGTTCAGGACTCATACAGCAGGAACATGTTCAGCATTCATACAGCAGGAACATGTTCAGGACTCATACAGCAGGAACATGTTCAGGACTCATACAGCAGGAACATGTTCAGGACTCATACAGCAGGAACATGGTTCAACATTCATACAGCAGGAACATGTTCAGGACTCATACAGCAGGAACATGGTTCAGCATTCATGCAGCAGGAACATGTTCAGGACTCATACAGCAGGAACATGGTTCAACATTCATACAGCAGGAACATGTTCAGGACTCATGCAGCAGGAACATGTTCAGGACTCATACAGCAGGAACATGTCCAGGAGCTCGATGCCCGTGTCGAGGTCTGCTGGTCACGACGAGAGGGCTTCAGGAGAGAGAAAGAGAGAGTTCGTGTCGTTTCCCTGTTCCTCTTCTTTTGCTGAAGGCGCGTAGACCACAGCGATCCACTGAATGGTCCGTAGTTTGGGTTGCACGGCCACACTCGCACTCGTGTGGCTTGTGTCTTTCACTTCCCATGCATGGAGGAGATGTGCACATCGGCCTGTCGATGTCGGCGGTCCCACGCGCGTCTTGGACGAGGAGGACTCTCAAGAGCCAGCAGCGCGATCACACAAGGGCCCGGAAGTTGAGCGCACGCGGCGCGGTCGGGGGGCACGCGCCAGGTCCGCGCGTGCCCACTGGGGAGACAAAGGCGGCCGGGCGTGGTGCTGGTCACCCACCACCTCGTGTGCCGTGCCGGCCTTCCGTTTGTTAAGGCTATACCGGGGTCTTTGTCTGTGCACGTGAGTGAGTGAGTGCGTGTGTGATTGTGTGTGTCGGTGAGTGTATGAGTGTGTGTATATGCGTGTATGTGCGCGCGTGTGTGCGTTTACGTGAGTGTGTGTGTGTGTTGATGTGACCCCCCTAATGGAGCATCTTCGCAGATTGGAAACATTTAGGCTGGCCTGCCTACGATCCATCCTGGGTTTAACCAGGCTGGATTGTGTGAGGAGCTCACAAATCCTTGAAGAATCTGGGCAATGTCTCATCGGTGAGCTCCTCCGGCAGGCAAGGCTGCGTTGGCTGGGTCATGTAGCCCGCATGCCCAGCCACCGCATGCCTAAACAGCTTTTGTTCGGCCGGATCGAGGGGGCTAAACGGGCGCGGCACGGGATAGAAAAGAGATGGAGTGATGTGGTACAGGAGGACGTGGAGCTGAGTGGACTTGCCGATGATTGGTACCAGCGGTGTCAAGATCGGCCTCTGTGGAGGAGGCTCGTGAAGGACGCTACTGGGCAGTTGGAGGCAGTCGCCCTCCAACAACAACGGAGGGCGGAGGAGCGACGCTCACAACAACGAGCGGAGCGCCGGGTTCCTAAAACACAGCAAGTTGGTACAGTAGGGGGCACAGGTGGTGCATCAGCCAGTCATCTCGGTCATCTCGGTCAGTCGACCCGTGGCACCTGGGTCTGCCCCGTGACCTCCTGCCAGCGGGCGTTCGACACTCCACGTGGCCTCAAGGTGCACTTGGCCTGGAACAAGCGTCGTGGTGACGTCACCGCCACTTAGTGGCGAATGGCGGTTGTTGTTGTTGTGTGTCGGTGTGTGTGAGTGTGTGGGTGAGTGTGTGTGTGTCGGTGTGAGTGTGTGAGTGTGTGTTGGAAACATTTAGGCTGGCCTGCCTACGATCCATCCTGGGTTTAACCAGGCTGGATTGTGTGAGGAGCTCACAAATCCTTGAGAGATCTGGGCAAAGTCCCATCGGTGAGCTCCTCCGGCAGGCAAGGCTGCGTTGGCTGGGTCATGTAGCCCGCATGCCCAGCCACCGCATGCCTAAACAGCTTTTGTTCGGCCGGATCGAGGGGGCTAAACGGGCGCGGCACAGGCTAGAGAAGAGATGGAATGATGTGGTACAGGAGGACGTGGAGTTGAGTGGACTTGCCGATGACTGGTACCAGCGGTGTCAAGATCGGCCTCAGTGGAGGAGGCTCGTGAAGGACGCTACTGGGCAGTTGGAGGCAGTCGCCCTCCAACAACAACGGAGGGCGGAGGAGCGACGCTCACAACAACGAGCGGAGCGCCGGGTGGCTAAAGCACAGCAAGTTGGTACAGTAGGGGGCACAGGTGGTGCATCAGCCAGTCATCTCGGTCATCTCGGTCAGTCGACCCGTGGCACCTGCTGGGTCTGCCCCGTGACCTCCTGTCAGCGGGCGTTCGACACTTCACGTGGCCTCAAGGTGCACTTGGCCTGGCACAAGCGTCGTGGTGACGTCACCGCCACTTAGTGGCGAATGGCGGTTGTTGTTGTGTGTCGGTGTGTGTGAGTGTGTGTGTGTCAGTGTGAGTGTGTGACAGTGTGAGTGTGTGTCGGTGTGAGTGTGTGAGTGTGTGTGTGTCGGTGTGTATGTCGGTGTGAGTGTGTGAGTGAGTGTGTGTGTCGGTGTGTGTGTGTGTCGGTGTGTATGTGTCGGTGTGAGTGTGTGAGTGAGTGTGTGAGTGTGTGTCGGTGTGTGTGTGTCGGTGTGAGTGTGTGTGTCGGTGTGTGTGTATCGGTGTGAGTGTGTGAAGGTGTGAGTGTGTCGGTGTGAGTGTGTGTCGGTGTGAGTGTGTGAGTGTGTCGGTGTGTGTGTGAGTGTGCGTGAGTGTGAGTGTGTGTCGGTGTGAGTGTGTGTGTGTCGGTGTGTGTGTGTCGGTGTGAGTGTGTGTGTGTCGGTGTGTGTGTGTCGGTGTGAGTGTGTGTGTGTGTGTCGGTGTGTGTGTGTCGGTGTGAGTGTGTCGGTGTGAGTGTGTGTGTGCACGCGCTGCGCGTCTTTAGGAGATGCCCGTCTGCGGGAGGAGTGCGCGCACTGATAACAGAGCGCTGGTCAGTGGGGCAGGAAAGCTCGCAGCTGCGACCACGACCGATACGACTCCCTCTGTGCTGCTGACTCAGTGTGTCCGGGCCCGGCACAGTCGTCTCCCCATTCTATGGATGTTGAACTTCTTTCGCACCGTACGTAGCCAACCGCGCTCATCGAAGGTGCGGGCGAATGATAACAAACACTGAGCCGCTCTCGGAGCGCCCGGCACACGGGACGAGCGACTGCTCACCAGCCCACTCACCATGACCCACCAGTCACGTGTTCTCACCACCCCACTCACCACCCCACTCACCACCCCACTCACCATGACCCACCAATCACGTGTACTCAGCACCCCACTCACCACCCCACTCACCATTACCCACCAGTCACGTGTACTCACCACCCCACTCACCACCCCACTCACCACCCCGCTCACCATGACTCACCAGTCACGTGTCCTCACCACCCCACTCACCATAACTAACCAGCCAAACAGCCACCAGTACCATTTCACATCTGAGCTTCAGAGCTCATCGGATTTCTCCAGGATAAATAAAGATACTCAGTCTGATTCACACACCATAACTAACCAGCCAACCGTTCAATAATACACACTCCTCCTATCTATCATAACCAGCATTTAGCTCGAGCCAACCAGCCATGATTACTCGGCCTGGCACGACTCTAACCTCAGCCCTCACCCTCCTAACCCCTGGCGCTCTGCCAGGCCCCCTCCATCTCTCCTCGTCCTCTCGGAGTCCGTGGCCTCGCGTGTTTTTTTCTCCCCGCGGGTCGGCAGCGTGAGAGCGGATCGCGCCGACGGTGAATCCATGACGTATCGATTTGCCCGAGTGGCCGTGGAGTGAGATCATTTTGAGCGGCAAATGCCGCTGGCTGACTGATGCCAACGAGACGTCCTCTTTGGCTTCCATGAAATTCGTGTGAATACAGTGGCAGCGACGGATGCCACTGCGAGGGGGTAAGGGGGTAGAGGGGGGTGGGAGGGGGGGTTGGCATCAATGAGACCATGGAAGGACATCCTTCCAATCCTGCGGAACCTGCAGACAGTTTGAATGATATCATATAAAATAGCCTGCACACACACACACATATACACACACATACACACACATACACACACACATATACACACATACATACACACACATACACACATACACACACATGCACACACACACACACTTGTCCCGCCTCCACTCAACAGTTCGCTTTTGAGGTCATCTCTGCCCGGGCGCTTTAACTCGGTCTCAGGCTCAGGATCGATCTCCGTACACCTCCTCGGCAGCCACGCAATCACAGGGGGTGGCTACTTTCTCCGGTACTCGAGGCTGTGCAGCCCTACCGGGGTGAACCCCACACTAAAATATAAAACACACACACACACATATACACACACATATACACACACATACACACATACACACATACCAACATACACACACATACACACACATACACACACATACACACATACACACACACACACACATACACACACACACATACACACACATACACACATACACACACACATACACACACATACACACACACATACACACATACACACACAACAACAACAACAACAACAACCGCCATTCGCCACTAAGTGGCGGTGACGTCACCACGATGCTTGTGCCAGGCCAAGTGCACCTTGAGGCCACGTGAAGTGTCGAAAGCCCGCTGGCAGGAGGTCACGGGGCAGACCCAGGTGCCACTGGTCGACTGACCGAGATGACCGAGATGACTGGCTGATGCACCACCTGTGCCCCCTACTGTGCCAACTTGCTGTGCTTTAGCCACCCGGCGCTCCGCTCGTTGTTGTGAGCGTCGCTCCTCCGCCCTCCGTTGTTGTTGGAGGGCGACTGCCTCCAACTGCCCAGTAGCGTCCTTCACGAGCCTCCTCCACTGAGGCCGATCTTGACACCGCTGGTACCAGTCATCGGCAAGTCCACTCAGCTCCACGTCCTCCTGTACCACATCACTCCATCTCTTCTCCAGCCCGTGCCGCGCCCGTCTAGCCCCCTCGATCCGGCCGAACAAAAGCTGTTTAGGCATGCGGTGGCTGGGCATGCGGGCTACATGACCCAGCCAACGCAGCCTTGCCTGCCGGAGGAGCTCATTGATGGGACTTTGCCCAGATCTTTCAAGGATTTGTGAGCTCCTCACACAATCCAGCCTGGTTAAACCCAGGATGGATCGTAGGCAGGCCAGCCTAAATGTTTCCAACCGGCGAAGATGCTCCACCAGGGGGGTCCACGTCTCGCAAGCGTAGAGAAGGGAGGGAATGACCGTGGCCGAGAAGACCTGAAGCTTCGTGCGGAGCGACAGACCAGGTAGCTTCCACACAGCGTTACGCAACCGATGAAAAGATATTGCCGCTCGACTGATTCGGAGTGAGACCTCTGCTGATAGACTGGAGCCGGTCATAAGCACACTGCCCAGGTATGGGAAACTCTCCACTCTCTCCACAACTGCCCCATCACCAATTGGGAGTTGTGGGGGTGGAGTGTCCGATGGTACAAAATACCCAGGCAGGTGCTTGGTTTTGGTGGGGCTGATGGTAAGGCCCCACCTCTTGGTGGCACGCTCCAGTCTCAGCAGCAGCGCCTCCAACTCCTCTTCTGAATGAGCAGCTATTACCAAATCATCGGCATACATAACGTGGTTGACCAATAGGGAGCCATCCCTTGATCGCACCCGGGCGTCGATCAGCCTCCCAATATATCTGTACCAAACGGAAATTCCCCCGGTACAGCTATTGAAGGCTTCACGAACTACGCGGTCAAAATAGATGTTAAATAATGTGGGAGCCAGAGGACATCCCTGTCGCACCCCAAGGTGTACAGGGAAAGGCTCCGACTCCCGGCCACGTAGTTTTACCCGGGCCCGCTCACCATCATGAAGGTCCTTAATGATCGTGAGCAGAGGGTCAGGGACTCCGAAAGCACGAAGAACAACCCAGAGTCCAGTCCTACTGATGGTATCATAGGCCTTGACCAGGTCAATAAAGCAGAGATGTAGGTCTTTTTGGAATTCCCTACACCTCTGCTGTAGCAGACGGACAGAAAATATGGCATCTGTGCAGGACCGCCCTTTCCTGAAACCGCATTGGGGCTCCGCAAGCCCCTCCTCAGCGTGCCTAGCAAGGCGATGTTGAATAATCCTTGCCAGGACCTTACCCGGCACACTGAGGAGTGAGATGCCCCTGTAGTTGTTACAGTCTGTGCGGTCCCCCTTCTTAAAGAGGGGGACCACCAGGGCATCCTTCCAGTCCTGCGGAACCCGTCCAGTGGTCCAGACTGTTGTTATGATGTCATATAGGGCAGTCTGTGCACAAACGCCACCCTCCCTCAGCATTTCGCTTGGGAGATCATCTCTGCCCGGTGCCTTCCCTGGTCTCAGACTCCGGATCGCCCTCAGTACTTCCTCAACAGCTGGAACCTCAGCCAGCCACTCACAGGGGGTGACCTCTTCCAATATTTGAGGCACCGCAGCCTCAGCAGGGTTATCCCCACTTTGTGCCATGATGTTTTCCTGGCTGAGAGAATTTCCCTCCCCCAGGACCTCACAGAAATGCTCAGAAAATCTGCAAACCTGTTCCTGGGGGTCGGAGATTGGATCACCGTTTTTTCCTCTAATGATGGTAATAGGTGTGGCGCTGCAGGTTACTTTTTTGATGGAGTTAAATAGTGATTTGTGATCACGGGCCACTGAGGCAGACTCCATCTCCTCAGCAACCCGCGACCACCACCCATCCTTACAACGCCTTACGGCTCTCCGAACTTCCGAGCGAAGGCTGCGGTAAACCTCCTCATTCTCTGACGTGGGATGCTGTAGGCGATGAGAGTGGGCCTGTCGCTTTTTCTCAATTAACCTGAACACCTCCTCTGTCAGCCAGGGTTTCTGGGGAGGTCTGGACCGCGTACCCAAAGCAGCCATTGCAGCTGCATGAGTCACAGTCCTAAACCTCGCCCATTTACCCTCGACATCAGGTGGAGTGGGGGACGATGCCAACCCCAGCTGCAAGCGATGATGAAATTCTCGCTTGCAACTTTCATCAGCTAACTGAGACCAGGCCACTTTTGGTTGGAATGGGATCCTGGGTGTACACCCACCACCGGAGTGGAAGAAAGGCAGGCGCATCTTACAGATGACTAGTCGATGGTCAGAGGACAGATCAGCTCCACGGTAGGTCCTGGTGTCAAGGACATGGGTTCGCATCCGCTGGTCCGTCACTATGTAGTCCAGCAGATGTTCTTGCTTGGACCCGGCATGTATCCATGATGTTGTGTGGATGCGCCGATACCGGAAGAGCGTGTTGGTAATTACAAGCCCATGGGCTGCACAAAAATCTAGCAGCCTCCTACCGTTATTATTGAGCTGATCTGGCCCATGCCTTCCAATCACTCCAGACCAGGTGTCAGCATCATGACCAACTCGGGCATTGAAGTCACCCAACAAGATGACTCTGTCCCGAGTGGCCACTTTAGCCAGCACCTGTGACAGGAGGTCATAGAAAGCGTCTGACTCATCGGCTTTGCTTGCATCCCTCCACGGATGTTCGTCTTCGGTGGGGGCATAAGTAACCACGACCACCACTCCTCGCCTCTGGTTGATGGGAAGGCGAGCCCAAAGTATCCTGGGGCTTACAGCTTCCCACACCTCACCGCCACGCTCCCACGCCCCCTTCATTCTTTTGTTCAGAAGAAGAGCCACACCCTGTTGTTTGGCAGTCTCCTGCCCCGAGTAGAGGACTGTCCACCCCTCATGGTGGCAGGAGCCAGAACCGGTCCACCGGACCTCCTGAATGCCACAGAGATCCAGGCGGTACCGGTCCAGCTCCCGACAGAGGAGTGGCAGCCTCTCCTCCGCAGTGAGCGTTCGAACATTCCACGTGGCCATCCGCAATGGTTTTTTGTTGTTTCTGGAGGAGCCCCGAGGGTGAAAATTCAATCTCCTGGCTCCGCCAAATGGGGTTTGGCCAGGAGACGTCATAAAAGCCTGACCCCCCGGGGCCTCCGGCACAAGCTTATTTGTTACAGGTTTATGTTTAATTCGTGGTTTAGTGGTAATGAATTGAAGGTGGAGGGGTTACCAGCCCCTCACACCCGTCCAGAGCCCCCGTTTAGCCACTGTGGTGGTCACAGACGCCATGAGGGGAGAGGCCAATGGGCATTGGCCCTCCCCCCACAGCAATGTCCACGACAGTGTTGCCCGTCCGGCACCGCGAGGAGGTAGGAGGTTGTTTTGCCGGACACATACACACACATACACACACACATACATACACACACACACATACACACACATACACACATACACACACACACATACACACATACACACACATACACACACATACACACATACACACATACATACACACACATACACACACATATACACACACATATACACACATACACACACATACACACACACATACACACACATACACACACACATACACACACATACACACACACATACATACACACACACACATACACACATACACACATACACACACATACACACACATACACACACATACACACACACACATACACACATACACACATACACACACACATACATACACACATACACACATACACACACATACACACACATATACACACATACACACACACATACACACACACATACACACACACACATACACACACATACACACACATACACACACATACACACACACATACACACACATACACACACACATACACACACATACACACACATACATACACACACACATACACACACATACACACACATACACACACACATACACACACATACACACACACACATACACACATACACACACATATATACAATAGGCGACCTTTCGGGAAATGGCCCTTGGCACCAATGCTATGAAAAGAGACTATTGCCCAAAACGTCACCCATTAAATATGTGTTTTATTATCATATCAAGATTGTTTTATTATCGTTTAAGGCCACAGCGTGATTGACGATGCGTCGACGTTGTGAAATGTGCTCGCTCACCACTGGGTCAACCACACAGCAACAGATCGAGTGCGCGCACGTGTTCACTCCGTAGCCGGAGTTGGTGGATCACGCAAAGATCACCACCACCACGTGCTGTGAGATTCCCCGCTCTGCTAGAGAGGGTGGTCACGAGGTGGCAGCACAGCAAGTCGGACCCTGACCCATCCGTGCCGATTTGTTCACGGCTATGGCAGTGCGCGAGTTTCCCCGGCGCACTCTGGTTCCCGCTGCGGTGTCATCAGCCTCATCAGCCTCCTCCGCCAGAGGGAATCGCCCAGAGCCCCTCCGGTCTGGGAGGGACCACGTCCTCTCTGGGGCATCGCTGATGTTCTTCCTGGACAATTATGGAACGCGAATGTTTTTTATTTTATTTAGAACATCGACGCAATCGTCAAAAAAAACAACACCGTGGCCTTAAAAAGGGGGAAATGTCAAAATTAGATTGATAATTTAATAAACACATATTTATTTATTTTATATATATCCTATTGTATGGTTGAGTTTGCTGTTCCTAGCTGTAGCACCACTGCCAACGCAGGAGTAGCATCATCAAATTAGTTTTTATAACGAACACGTATGTTCATATGGAACACGTATGTTCATATGGAACACGTATGTTTAATTAAGTGAAGAGCGGAGTCGTTTCCGCTTGCCGCTAAAAATATCGCCGTGGGCAAGCTGCTGATCCTGCTGCTGCTGCTGATGATGATGATGCTGCTGATGATGATGCTGATGATGATGATGCTGCTGCTGATGCTGCTGTTACTGCTGCTGATGCCGCTGCTGATGATGCTGCTGCTGATGCTGCTGTTACTGCTGCTGATCATGGTGACTACGTTCCTTCCGTCGCTTCATGACGACGATGCATGTTTGACGCTTCTATAGATCGTTATGATAAAGCAGCAGCTGCTGTTGTTGATGACGACGATGCTTATGTTGATGCTGCTGCAGCTGCTGATGGCGCTGCTACTGCCGCTGCTGATAGTGATTGCTGCACCGCTGCTGAGGTTGCAAAGTCGACCGCTTGTTTTGTGGGGTCCATCCGCAGTGCGAGGCAGCTCCAATCCGAGCTATTTCCTCCGTGAAGTTCTGAGAAGCCCCCTCCCTCGTCCCTCCCCAGGAATGGTGGCACGTGTGCTGCTTGCAGCAAGCAGCACACAAAAAGGGAGGACATCGTTGAGTGTATGCAGGATGGCTGCGCGCAGTGCCCATAGGCCCAACACGCCAAGCGGCCAGCAACACAGAGCACGATCGCAGTTGTCGCAGAGGCTGAGCAACCACGTAATGCACACCGATCGGAGGGGCGGGTGGGGGGGTAGTGGGGGGCGGGGAGGTGACGAGGGAAGGTGGGGAAACGCGATCAAAGGGGGAGGTTTACACGAGTATTGTTGTTGTCGTCGTCGTTATCGTGGTTATTGTTGTTGTTACTGGCATTGCGGTTGGTGCCTCATACGAAACAGTTTGCCTGTACACACGGAGCTCGCTGTTCAGAGCGATTCACAACGAAGGCTCCGATAATAACAATGAGACCCTTGGGCCAATCAGTCCAGCTCCAGGGTCAGCGGGTGCGAGCACGTGTTGTTTACATGTTGACTCGTAAGATTCCACTCTGCTTGCTGCATTCTTGATAGGACTACAACCTATACACTCACCCACTCACCCACCAACCCACTCGCACTCATTCATCCACTCACCCACACAACCACTCACTCGCTCATTCATCCACTCACTCACAAACTCACCCACTCATCAGCTCACTCACCCACTCGTTTTTCAAACCACAAGTTACTGAAAATCAGGGAGCATAGCAACAAAAATCACTTTCCGCTCTTGATTTGCCGGTGGTTATGATGTTAATTGTCATGGTTACCATTATGATTATGATTCAGCAGTGCCCGCAGAGCGTGGTTTACGCGAGCGATGAGTGCGTGCGTGTGCTTGATGACTGCTTTTGTGTACGAGTGTGGCGTTGTGAATCAGAATCTTTGTTTAGACCGGAAGAATCCGATGAGCTACGAGGCTCTTTTTCACAGATGTCCAGTGGGGGCGGGTCACAAAGTGGCACCAGCAGAAAGTATCAAACACGATCAAAGTGCAAAGTATAGGGAAGCTAAGCAATGATGTAAGTGCAAATTGCATAAGTACATCAATTCCTGCCGATTAGTAAGCATGTGTAATTGTGTGAGTGTGGTAGTACGTGTGTATGTTTGTATGTATGTACGTGTGAGTGTGTACATGTGAGTGCGTAAGTGAGCGTGTGGGGAGCGGTGGTGCAGTGATTGGAGCACTGCACAGCTAACCCGGCGACCCGAGATCGATTCCCGCTCACAATCCAACACCGGTGACAATTATCTGAACCGGTCCTGGGCCTCCCCTAGGTCGACTCAGCCTTAAATGAGTATCGTGTATGGTGTGTAAACATCACCATTCTGGGAGACAAAGGCGGCTGGGGTTGGTGTTGGCCACACACCCCATCGTGTACCGTGCCAACATTCATAAGTGTTTGCTGCCAGCACTTGCCCCAATAATCTGTTAAGGCTATACGGGGGATCTTTGTATTTGTCTTTGCGTGTAATGAGAGTGCATGTTCTCCCTATGTACCTGCACTTACACGGCAGCTCTCAACCCACTGCGAGCAGCGGCCCCCTTAATAATTAACGTGCATTGATTATGCCCTCGCAAATTTGATTTCTCCTGCTATGCATCGGCCATGCGCGCGTAAAACCCCGTGACGTCACCCCGGCGCTTGTGCCAGGCTAGGTGCACTCCGCCCAGGTGGTTCAGTGGTAGAGCGAGCGGCTGGCAAGGGTTGAGAAATAGCCCATCATCTCTGCCGGGCAATTAAACTAACCACCACTTTGTGGGGAAGTCAACAGTGGTCGTGCTTTGGATAGAGAACGTGAATGCGGAATTTCCACCACTGGATCAGGGCTCTATCAGGAGACGGGATTACAAACCACTGCGCCACCGCTCCCCACCTGCTTACCCCGACGCACACACGGGCGGTGTGTGGACTGAGGTGTTACTTCTCCCCCCAAACCTCACACAAGGGCTCCGCAAATCTGCGGATATTATCTTGGGGTTCTGAGAATGAAACAATTGATTTGGTGATCATCTACACTATGGGGACCTCATTTGCCAGTAAAAATATGATAATTGGTTCTTTACCCTTCTATCTGGCAACAAAACTGCAAAAAGGTGTCAGTTTTGTTGCCAGATAGAAGGGTAAAGAACCAATTATCATGATTTGGTGATGTTATGTGTGTATGTTGAACTTCTTTCGCACCGTGCGTAGCCAACTGTGCTGATCGGAGGCGCTGCGACTGAGTTGGCAGTGGGGCACGATCACACAGAATAAACCCAACACGTTCGTCGAGAAATCTTGACTTAAAGCTTTCGTGACTGCAGGAATTCATATTCTTGGGTCTTTCGGTAAAGTCACGTAGATCGGTTCAAAGAAACCTATCTACGAGACCCAAGAATACGTTCGTCGATAATATATTATTATGATCCCTTTTAAGGCCACACACGGTGTTATAGAGGGATGTGTTGAGTAGTGTTTGTTCGTTGTGACTTGAAGATGCGGACACCAGAGATCCTTGACGCCGGTGATTGGGGTGGCGATGCGATGAACGAGTGGCTTGTGGTGGCGAGCTGTCGAGGGCGGTTTCCATCTCCACTCGTCCGCGCCGCGCCGCTCGGCTCTCCGAACCTCTGAACGAAGGCTGCCATTAGCGTCCTCATTCTCGGACCTCGAAAATTGTGCTTGTGTTATATTGGTGCCACGACGTGTTGCCCATGGGTGCGTCAACTGGCACCCTGGATAGCCGTGGAGACGATCAGCCCCTTAGCCGGGTGGCAGTGACCACGCTCGTGGCGGCCTGTGCGGCCCAGCCCCGTGGGGGCCGCAGCGACGCTTGGGGCGTCACGGCACACACAGATGTTGTGAAACTCCGTCGTCGTGGACGTTGAGGAGGTACCACACTGCTGGATCCCCAGGAGAGGGTGGTGCAGCAAGTGGACTCATCGCCGTCTGTTTCCATCTGTACGGGGATGGAGTGTTGCCCCCTCGCACAAGGCGTGGGTTTCTTCCCAATGCTAAACACTCGTCGTGTATTAGCTGAACTAGTCTTAATATAAAACAAACCAAGGTAGGGCCCTCTTTAAAAATATTCCGAGAGAACATAGCATGGCTTTACTGGATAACTTAGTAATTGTTAATAGTATTCGCAATATGTTATTACAAAGGTGTATCCAGGTTAAATTGTTCGATGAAAAATATTGAATTGTGAGAATAGGCCAGCTGCTTTGTCTCATGTCGCTGGATCTCCTGCAGTGAGCCAGGGCTTCTGGGGATGTGTGGACTGGGTTCCCAGCGGCTCTGCGAGCTGCAGTGATGAACCTCACGCATTTCCCCTCGGTATCAGGAGGAGGTGTGGATGGTGCCAACCCCGGCTTCGAGCGATTAAAATAAATTCTCGCTTGCAACTTCCAACAGCTGTGTTTGAATGGGGTGCTAGGTGCACGCCCACCACCACCACCACCCCAGTTGAAGAATGACAGCCGCATCTGAGACGCAGCAACGGCGATGGTCAGTGGGCAGATCAGCGTCACGGTGGGTCCTGGTCTCAAGGTGAAGAGTCGCCACTGCACCGTTCAGCAGCAGTGGTGGTGGTGGTGGCCCCCATTGAGGGGGCGCCTTCATTCAGAATTTGTTGTGCCCACCGTCACAAACCCCCACCCCCTGCGCATTCAATTAATGAACTCATAGTGAGATGCCAAAATGTGACGAAGGAGATATGGGTAAGGGATATAGATGAAGCGAAATGAGAAAAATGTGCACAGACGATAGAGAAGTAAGTGTTAGGGGAATGTGAGATGTCGGCAAAAGAAAGATGCGTAGTAAGACAAGAGCAGGGAGATGTCGACATGGCAGAGATGATTTCAGCTCGACTTGTTATGTTGATTGGAATTGTATGTTTAGCAGGATCGGATTTCGTGCTGATTTTTTTGGAACATCCAAATTGTCCATGAAAATCCCAGGTGCCTTTGAGGTTCTTTCACTTCGTTTGTTTAGGTCTCGTGCGTGCACCCAACATGGTTCACGAGGACGGGTTCACCGGCACGAGGAGTGGGAAAGCGACTACGTTAAATTCTCTCCTCCGTGTGATCACGCGTCGCGCGGGACGACTCAGAGGGGTGCGTGGGAGAAGCGGCGGCGGTGCGGGGTGATGGAAGTCGCTAGGAAGATGTGGAATTGGGTACAAACCGCGGCTTTAAATAATGACCCAGCTGGCCGGCTGCATGGCCCAGATCAGAGGAGGCAAATGCCAGAAACAAGAAGTTCTTCAAAACCACCGTGACGCATTCACATTTTCCTTTTGTGTTCGTGAGATAGCGCGCGTGTGGGTGGATGCATGAATGAATATATGCACGGTTGCGACCACGCGCGCGTGTGTGTATACACTCAAGTATTTAAGCGTTAGTCGTCGCCAGAGTAGATATTCTCTCTCTCTGCACGCGCGTAGTCTAGTAGCGCGAGGTTAGGGGTGGGTGCTGAGATCGTCGGCTTGGCTGAGCTGAGCTGGGGGTTGGTTTGAGCTGCGAGGAAGAGGGGGGAGGACACTGCAGAGCGAGGCCGCGACGTCACCACCACCCCCCCCCCCCAGGCACCGCCACCACCACGAGCCGTGCCACGCTACCTGCGAGCAGTGAATGCGTCGCGGCTGCTATCGCTGCAGTCGCTCGCACGCGCCCGCGACCGCAGCCGCCGGCGCGTCTGGGTTCGCGCACCGACTCCCCCCACGCACTCGCACAGAGGTAGAGAGAAGGTGGAGAGAGAGAAGGTGGAGACAGAGAGAGGAAGACAGAGAGAGACTCCCTCACGGACAGCGCTCCGCGGCGTCTCGCGCTCAACATCTGGACGCGGCTGCACCTGCGAGTCCTCCACGGCCTCCCTCCGGAGCGTCTCGCTCATTAAGGTACCCCCCCCCCCCCGTTGCAGCAGCAGGAGCAGCGGCAGCAGCAGCAGTGGCAGCAGTAACGTAATCACGGAACCCTCACTCGGGAAGGTCGCGCAATCTCCCTCACTTTCCCCGCCTACCCCCCTCCCAAAGTCTCCAAATTCCTTCCCCCCTTCATCCCGTCCGTGCTGCCAGCTCCCGGCTACTGTTCAACTCGAGGGCCGACAGCGTCCTATGCCCCCCTCCCCCCGCTCGGTGACTAACTGCACCCCTCTTGACTCTGCAGTGTAAGTCGACAAGTCTGCTGTTTCTGCACAGCGTCTTGAGATTCGCTCGCTGTGTTGAAGTCGTATTCCATGACGAAGCCATTTAAATCCTGGTTGGGGGCTGACTCAACCCATCATCCATCCAGGGTCGATACAATGAAGACTACTTTGTGGGGAAGTCAACAATGGTCGTCGTATGGATAACAGTATACCCCGTCATAGGAACGTGGGACCCCCCCCCCCACCACCACTACCCACCGAACTTGTGTTTTATTCTCAGATGTGCCAATGTGACCGATAGATCGGTTATCCGATTGAGTAGACCAGGTTCCACGCGTTACGGGCGAATGTTTCTATATTCAGTGGGGATTTTGTTGTTTCATTGAGAAAGTATGGGATCTTTTTTTGGACATTATCATTCAATCTGGGGGGGGGGGCAAATTGCCAATCTGATGCGATGCGTTTGGACCCCTCCGCGAGGGCTCTGCGTCACGCGGCGTTGTGCCGCACCAGTCGCTGACTAATGCTGGGTGCCCTCCTGTGATTGGGGGTCCCAGTAAAGTTTCACTTGATTTTGTTTGCCCGGGGCGAGACCAGAATGCGTCTCGTTTGCTAGAGTGACTGAACGAGTGAGTGGATGAGTGAGTGAGTGGATGAGCAGTGGGTGAATGAGTTGGGGGTTGGGGGTGAGATGTTGGGTGAGTAAACTGAATGCGCTGATGAGTGCCTGAGGGCGTTCAGTTATTTCGAGTTGATTTTGTTTATCCAGACGAGAACTCAAGAGACCAGAATGGCTCTCGTTTGCAAGAGTGACACGTGGTCATTCGTCTGCCGGTATGGGCCAGTGCTTGCTGCTGTGAGTGAGATCCTAATTGAGAACTTTCGTGGGATAATTTTAGAATTTGACAAACTTGGAGCCGGCTTCTTGCAGCCACAATGACCGTGGACTGGACATGCACTCCCCCAGCAGTCAACATGGGTTCACTGCAATATGTGATCGCCAGCTCGCGCGCGGTGGGGTCAAGTGTGGGTACTCCCACGTCGTCCAAGAAGTCTGGTCTGCGTAGAAGAGGAGGCCAATTACCGTCTAGAGAGGGGCTCACTCGCGCTCCATCGGTAGTGCAGGCGCTTCCGCTAGCAGTGGCGTGAGCAGGCACTTGCAGGGCTGCGCCTTTACCTCGCACCCGTGTGTATCGACTGATGGAACGACGCGGCTAAGGGTAGAATGCGTCCAGAAAGGACAACCACGGCGGAGATGGAGCAATGACATTCGTGAATAAGTGCGGGTGAGATGGATGGCAGCAGTCATGCATTGTGAGGGATGGTGACGGCGTGGGTAGGCCTTCATCCAGCAGTGGAGATTCACCATGGATACTGCTGCTGATGATGAATGTCGAACATGTAGTGCGTGTACCGCATGTGTGTGATACTAAATATACATTCATGAGGTGAGCGGTGGCGCAGCGGTTAGCGCTCTATGCTACGATACCGGCCGTCTGGGTTCAATTCCCGGTCATGCCCAAAATCAGTCATATTGCGCCTTATCTGAAACCTGTTATCGGGACTTCTTATAGGTCAAATCAGCCTCAAATGAGTAACCGACCGTGGCGTTTCCACGTCTTTCGCACCGTACGTAGCCAACCGCTCTAACCGGAGGTGCGGGGGAAGGACAACAACACTGAAGACAAAACGCATCACCTCGAATCGAGATGATTTACAAGTGCATGGCTCCAGTGGCTTCCTCATATCGGAACGTGCTCGCTCAAAGCACTCGCCCCATTGTCGTCATGAATATTTAATCGGAGCCGAGCTAGGCGCTCGCGCTCAGCCTTGAGATGGGAGCCGAATGCGATTTGTGCTTACACGGCGCCCCTCTGAGCCCCCCTACAAACACCACAAGAGGCGACCCCCCCCCCACAAACGTTCTCCCGCGCCCCCCACATCGACAGCTCGACCATCACCGCCTCCCTACCTCTGCTGCGAATTTCCACTGCCACCTGACGTCACCGCCCCACTCATTTAACAACAACAACTATGCATTTGATCGTACCCAGGAAATTCTAACGGAGGCTCAAGACTGTGTTTAAAGAAAGTCCTGCCACATTGGTGTTTTAGATAAATTATCTCGCTGACATTTTGGCATGTGGTAGGACATCAGCAACATCATCAATTCAATAACATCATCATCAACATACATTCCAACATCATCAACATCAATTAAATAACATCATCATCAACATCAATTCATCATCATCGCCTCCGATCACGTAATCCTGATTGCCCACCATGTCGTCATATCTCGGAAACTAAGCAGGGTTGTGCCTGGTTTACTACTTTAACGGATTATTAAATCAATCTGTGCGGAGCTTTGAATGGCATTTTCCTTGTATATGTGGGACTTCTCTGCGGCCAAACATCCAATTTGCAGGACCGCCTCAAACAGAGCCTGGAGACTCCGTGAGGCTTTTTGGGATAAATAGCGCGCTGCTCACGGCCAACACCAGTGACGATTATCTGAATCGTCCCTGGGCTTCCCCTAGGTCGACTCAGCCTCAAAAACGAGTACTGACGAGAGACAAAGGCGACCGGGCGTGGTGCTGGACAACCATCCCCTCGTGTGCCGTGCCGGCCTTCATAGGTGCTCGCTAACAGCACTTGCCGCAACAGCCTGTGAAGGCTATAAGGGGGATCTTTGTCTGTGTGTGTGCGAGTGCGAGTGTTTCTCGGAGCTGGGTGAGAGTGTCGACATCTCGCCCCACCGAGCGAGGGCTCCATCACGGCTCTTATCCGCAGCTCCGCGCATCGATCCCGCGAATACAACAAATTACACATCCAGCTACATTTCCTCCCCCCCCCCAGCCTCCACTCGCCCCCACCCCCTCCACCACTTCACTCGGCAACCACCGTGCACACCCCCCCAGCCCCCATCCTTGCTACAGACCCCCCCCCCACTGCTCCCCCCCACCACTGCCCCGCCCCCTCCACCACAACTCCCCCCTCACCACTCCTCCCCCCCCCCCCCACTGCCCCCCCTCCACCACGACCCCCCCCCCTCCCTCCTCCTCGCTCGCTGCTGACTCCAACTTCCGGCGTGATTCTCTTGCTTCTAAAAGCTCTTATCCTAGGGAGGGTTGATGATGACGATGATCGTGATGATGATCACGATGATCGTGATGATGATCACGATGATTGTGATGATAACGATGACACCGCCACCGCTGTTGTTACTGATTCTAGTGATGAAGATCGTGATGATTACGATCGTTATGACGATGATTCTATTAATGATGATAACACCGCTACTCCTGCTGCTGCTGGTGATAATGACACTAGCGATACAGGGTAGCTTACTGATGTTGCTGCTGATGAAGATGACGCTGTTATTAGTGCTGCTGATGCTTTTGATGCTTCCGCTGCTGTTGTTATTTCTGCTGTTACTGCTGCTGCCGTTGACACTGACGATGCAGTAATGTTTGTGGGCGAACGAGGTGAACCTCGTCATCGGTCTCGACAACTCCGGACGCGAACTCTCACGTCCTGGGCCCCGTCGCCCCCTCCTCCCCCCGTGGGCGGCAGCCGCGTCCCCCCCCCCCCTCCCCCTCCCCGCCCCTTGGACACACCGCCCCCCCCCCCGGGCGAGGGCGTCCGTCCGTCTTTGTTTACACGTCCAGACTAAACTGTTTGCTCACCGCGTCGTCGCTTCTTCACGCGTGTGGCCGTCCACGGAAATTCCTCTTCCTCAATTGGCCCCGCGCGGACTCAGCCCCGCTACCCCGACAGCTCCAGCCGAGCGGCAGCGCTTCACCTTCTCCCCGCCCCCACCGCCGCCTCCCACTCCCATCGCCCCCCCCACTCCACTCGCAGGGGAGAGCAGCGGCGCTCTCCGGATCGCGTCGTCGCCTCGCCCCAGCTGATTGCCTCTCTCGTCCGCCCCGCAGACTCTGCCGACTCCGCGTGCTCGCTGACCCGTGGCTGCCTCGAGACTCGACGTCCGACGTTTAACGGCCGGCCCTTCGCCAGTAACCACCCCGCACAGGGACGGCTGAGCAGGGCGGCCGGGAGGAGTGAAGCGCAATCCGACGCACGGGTGAGCTGTCTACAACCTAACGGGACATTACCAACACATTGCCATCATCATCATGAGTCTTGCTCATTCCACTGCTGAATGAAGGCCTCAAACAACCCCCACGCCGTGCGGGTCATGGGGGTGGGGGGCGGTGGTTGATTGTAGTTCATCACGGTGGTCAGTGCAAGCGGTGAAGGCGGAGGAGCGAATGCGTGGGGTGCAGAGAGCAGTACAGTTCAGCAGTAGATCTGGCTGCTGTGCCGTCTGATGCCGTCGGCACAGCAGCCCTATAGCAGCACCCTGCGTGTGTGCACGGCGGGACTCACACTCATCCGAGTCCTAGCCAGGCTCAAGGCTGCTTAGCTTCCGAGACCCAGACGAGATCGGCCGCATTCCGGGAGATTTACTCAGAGCCTCCTCCCGCTCGCGACTGTTTAACCAAACTCCGCGTGTGTCTGGAATTTGCCTCTGACTGGGACCTGTCCTGGGTAGGGTCGTGTACATAAATTCGATGGTTTCCGTACGGATGCAGCTGCGTTGAGCCTCTACATGAACCCGCGTTGCACTGTGCACTGAAGGGTACTAGACAAAGGCGCAGTCCTGCAAGTGCCGGCTCATGCTACTTCTGGCAGAAGGGCCTCCGCTTGAGGGAGCGCTAGAGAGCCACTCTAAAGGCGAGACGTCTGGTCACCCGAATGTGTTTTAATGTAATTATCATCAGGCCGTATTAAGCGCATCTATCTTGATCTCTTGGGCTCTCTCTCTCAAACCTGGGAGCGCATCTCACTTCTCTGCCCAACTCTGTCTCCATAACGCTACTTGAACACGACTGGGGTGGGGAATGTGATGTTCATTCTGAGTCATGAATTTGACACTCGTCCTGGTTTCCCTTGGCTCCCCGTTACTCCCAGGTGACCTCCTGTATCCCCAGACGGGCCCCTTGCTATCCCTCTGCTGTTCGGGCTGCGTTAGCCCACACTGCGCCCCCAACACCACCCCTCTCTAAGCCGCCCAAGATCTGACCCCGCTGATATCTGAGTCGCAGAGGCAACAGCGCGTGGCGTTTACGGGGTCCGCGCACTTGGAGGGTCCCGCGAGGGGGCGTCACGGGGGAGGGGGGTTGGAGGTGACCTTGAGCGAGTGGCCCTGAGTGACCCCCGAGTCTCCCACTCGCCACGCTGACAGGCGCCCCGTCGCGTCAGCCCGGGTGCTTCCGGCCGGGTATTTTGGGGTCGCCGTGGCGCATGTGGCAAGGTGTTCCTAAAGAAGAACTGCGCGGCGCAGGAAGCAGTAGGGCGCAATCATCACTGAAGTCAGTGGAAAGGGAGTGCATGGGTGGGGCAGGGTTGATGGTGGTGGTGCTGCTGACGGTGATGATGGTTGTGGGTCTGCCCTGTGACTTTCTGCCGACGGGCGTTCGACACTTCACGTGGCCTTAACGTGCACATAGCCTGGTACAAGCGCCGTGGTGAGGTCACCACCACTTCGTGGCGAATGGCGGTTTGGTTGGTGGTAATAGTGCTGGCCGCAGCGCTACGAACCCGGCCACCCAAGTCCGATTCCTGCTCAAGGCCAACACCAGTAACGATTATCTGAGCTGGTCCTGGGCCTCTCCTTGGTCGACTCAACCTCAAATGAGCACCTGGTGCAGTGTGTAAAAATCGCCATTAGGGAGACAAATGCGGCCGTGCGAGGTGTCGACTACCCACCTCCTCGTGTGCCGTGTTGGCCTTCATAGGTGCTCGCAAACAGAACTTGTCCCAACGGTATGTTAAGGTCACACGGGGGATCATTGTCTTGAATGTTGCTGGCGCTGGTGCTGCTGGTGCTGCTGGTGCTGCTGGTGTTGTTATTGCTTGTGGGGGGTGGGGGAGGAGGGGGGAGGGGGATCACGCCCTTGTTTTTCTCTCCGGCTCTCACGCGCGGGGAGGCAGGGGCTGTGGGGGGGGGGCGTCTGACACCTGCCCCGGGTTACGCCGCTAACTCGGCCCGGCTGCCGGGAACCGTGGCACCCACGCGAACCGCGTGAGACGCAGACGCCCGCGTGTCCCGCTGTTTGGTGCTCGAGACGTCGGATACATCGGCACGTTTCCCAATTGCAGTCGCCACCACAACGCGCTGCGACCGTGGCCACCGTGCCCGAGAATTTGATTCGTGGAATTTTCCTCCAATGTCGAGAAAACAGTGAAGCCTGTACCAAACTTCACTGTAATTGTTTCATCCACCACACTGGGTGTTCAACCACCACCATCCACCTCCACCAACCACCACTACACTGCAGGTCAAAACAAGCCACCCGCTCATTCACCATGCTACACGTCTAAACACCACACACACTCACCCATTCATACGCTCGCCCACCCACTCACCCATTCGTAACTCGTTCTCCCACTCATTCATGCATTCGCCATAAAGCAGCTAAAACAACACACGAATTCACCCACTCACTCACCACACTGCAGGTCGCCTCACGTCTCGTTCCGCTTCCTCCCTCGCACTGCTGCAATTTGGAATTCACTTCGATGAACATCTCGGAGTAAATTTCCCCCCAAATTCTTAGAACAAATAACCTCGCCCGATTCACGCGACGCGTTCATAAACAGCGAGTCCGCCTCTTATCTCGCAGCGACTCCTGGACAGGCGTGACGAGTGGAAACCCCGGACTCACCACGGCCTCGCCACGGCCTTTGGCGGCCCCCACACGCGTGGCGGTTTCTGTAGAAACGTCTTGGGGGGGGGGGGCTCATCCTAGCACCCCCCCCCCCCCAGTGGCGGCTCCTGCAAAATCTCTCAGGGGGGGCAAATGTCTGGATGATTGATAAGGATAAGGTCCACCCATGCAATGGATAAATTAACAGCTTAAGCATGTAAAGGCAACTTCACTTCTTTAATATTAATGAAAAATAAAGTGACTCTTACAATATATCTTGTTTGTTTCTATACTCACTATTAAAACAAACCACACAAGTTTATTTTATTAAAGATTCCACTAGGTGGCAATAAATTATATTGTTGGATGAAACGTGCTTACGTATGATGACGTAAGCACGTATGATGACGTAAGCACGTTAGTGCGAACCCTCCCGGAAGCCATAGAGAATGCATTGGAGCGCCCGCCGTTCGAAAAAAAACATCTTTCAATGTAAGTCTATGGGGCCACTCGGGGCGATTCTCAGCCGGAGTGAAATCGCCCAAAAAGAGGCGGTACTCCACAGAACGTGACATGACGCTGATTGGACTATATCCAGAGGCACAGTGACGGCTAGCGTGACTCTGTGGTTCAATGACATTGGTGGTGCGTCGCCCAATCGCCCTAATGAAGAAACCGCCCCTGCCCCCCCCTACCCCAGGCGACCACCTCTCGGTGGAAGGTCGCTCGTTCCGGACTGCTGACACCCCCCACTCAATCCTGAACTCCCCAGCCAGTCGTGCGGTCGATTCCCTGCCCCCGTTCACGTGCAGGCAGCCTCAAGGCCTTCTTTAGTAAACGATCTTCTATGTATACACACACAGTGTAGTACTGTGTGTGTATATATATATACACACAGTGTAGTATTGTGTGTATATATATACACACAGTGTAGTACTGTGTGTATATATATACACACACAGTGTAGTACTGTGTGTATATATATACACACAGTGTAGTACTGTGTGTATATATATACACACACAGTGTAGTACTGTGTGTATATATATATATACACAGTGTAGTACTGTGTGTGTATATATATATATACACAGTGTAGTACTGTGTGTAAATATATACAAAAGCAAATCAACCTTGTATATCATTGGCGCACACAGAGACCCAACTATACGTAAAGAGGCACAGACTGGCACACAGAGACCTGTTGTAGCGCCTCTCTCAAATAAAGACGCGCGCTCTTCTCTGTACGGCGCCTTTCGAGGCTACTGCAGCTGCCGCCTTCCCGCTCGTCCGTGGATCCTCCTCGTGGCACCTCTGAATTGTCCTCTCTCTCTGAGTCGTCCTCTCGCTCTCTCTCTGAGTCGTCCTCTCTCTCTCTGAGTCGTTCTCTCTCTGAGCCGTCTTCTCTCTTTGAGTTGTCCTCTCTCTCTATCTGAGTCGTCCTCTCTCTCTCTCTCTGAGTCGTCCTCTCTCTCTCTTTCTGAGTCGTCCTCTCTCTCTGCAAGAGCGACGAGCGATTGAATGCTGCGCAACGGTGGCAGCGCGCTACGAGTTGGCATCATTGTTTTATGATGTGACATCATTTTACTGTTCACTTACCCACCGTGCCCGTCTCTGCATGCAGAATTGAGTTAGCCAACAGAGAACACGGCAACTGTGCCCGTTATCTAAAGCAGCAAATATTTCGTGAGCCGGCATGCACTCGCTCCGCCCTTGATTGGACTTCTCACGACGGCACAGCCACGCGCTCGCTGGAGCACTGCATCGTGTGGGTGTGTGTGGCCGCGCGTTTATGTAACGTATCAACACCCACGACCAACACGCGGGGAGGCTTTCATCCAGCGGTGGATTGAGAAAGGGCTTTCAAGTAACACGAGTAGATTCTGACACCTAGCTTGGTACGATACCCGAGTAAATCCGCGTCTCCGCCCGCTGCTATAACCCTGCTGGTGTCTGCCCTCGTGTCTACCCTCGTGTCTACCCTCGTGTCTAGGTGAAGCCGCGGAGTTTGGAGGCAACCGGTTGGATCCCAGGCCCATGGCGCCTCTGTGGGTCCTGCTCGTCATGGGAGCCCTCGGCTCAGGTGAGCGCCACGACCCCTCCCCCAAGTGAATGTTTATCATCCGAATCGCTTCGCACACAACAGTCGAATCGGATGTTCAGAGCAGCATCACCATACCAACGCCCTTCATAACCATCATCAGCACCACCACTACTACCATCATCGGTAGCAGCATCAACGGGTCACCGTTGCGGCATCACTGCCGTCAATCTCATCGAGCTCTCGTCGGGACATCTCCGACAGCCACCGGCCGTTTCCCTTCTCCCACTCTTGACCGGAAGACGAGCGCGTCGCTTATTGCGCTGAGCGCCCTCTCCTCCCGAACGCCCCCCACCCAACACAGCCCCCCCCCCTCGCGTCGTCTCCCCCCCGCCTCCCCCCACACCGCCCCCAGTCGCGTGCGCGTGTTTACGTTCAGGGCGGGCCCCGTCAGCCTCCTGTATGCGGTGCGACTCATGACCCACGCGCTATGAAGAAGGGTCATCGCCCAAAACGTCGCTTTCTATTGCCAGCAACGTTACACATTGTAAACGCACGTTCTGCTGTTGTTATTGTGCCTTAATCACGTATCGTGGCAGTGCCCTTGACGCGCTCCGCACAAACGTTTGTCGAAATGCAGGGAATGTCCCATGGGGGAGTGCCATAGGAATCAGTAAAACAGCTTAAACGTTTGGTACAAATCAATGAGGCTCCAAGCGTGTGTTTGACAGCACGAGACGCACGCACACACACTATTAGACGTTTAGCTAAAAGATAAGAGCTGCCCGTAAGTAAATTGGGTTGCGTCTTCCTGTAAGAAGTCTGCCGCGGACGTAACTCTAAGAGAAGGACCATTGCCCAAAACGACAAATAGTCCAGTATATAGTTTCCTTGCAAGGCCACACACACGTGTTATTGGCGAATATGCTGAGTCGTTATCACTCGCCCTAGCCCGAGAGAGATACGGAGTGTTACAAGGCAGAGTCGCAGGAACACGCGAACGGCTGCGTGTGGTGGTCGTGACGGCCCTCGGGCCAAACCCCCCCCCCCCGTTCCCACCAGGCTGCTGTTGGAATAAGCCGGAGCAGGTGGTGGCGGCCGAGGGCCTGTCGGTGACGCTGGACTGCGCCGTGAGGCCCAACTTCACGGAGGTGACGTGGAAGTGGATCCCGCACCACCCGGTCTGCAACGGCCACGCGGACGCGAGCGTCAAGTTCGCGGCGCGCACCCTCTTCCGACAGGCGCCGCCCAGCAGCTGCTCGCTGGAGCTGCGCGACCTCAAGTCGAGCGACACGGGCTCGCTCCTCTTCGAGATGCCCGGCGGCGCGGAGAGGCGCGAGGTGGAGCTCGTCGTGAGGCCCGGTGCGCACCGCGTCGTCATCGGTCACAACAACGACTGGTCGAGTCAAACTCTCATACATGCTAGCATGCAGAAAGAGACTAGAGTTGTAGACTAGAAGTCGCGTAGAGACGCACGCACACACGTCGAGACCCATACATTCACATCGAGAACCACAGACTAGCAAATACATCCAAAGGCTCACGCAGAGACCCACAGACGCACATCGAGAATCATAGACTCACAGAAATCAGAGGATTTATTTAGAGACCAGTCAACTCACACAGAGACCCCCCCCTCTCTCGCCCCCCCCACCCCGCGCAGCGTGCTTGGCGGACGTGGTGCTGCGCGCGGAGCCGCACGGCGCCGTGACGCTCGGACGCAGTTTGGTGCTCTCCTGCCAGGGGAGCGCTCGCGCCCTGCAGTTCTCGCGCGCGGTGCCCACCTTCGTGTGGTGGTTCAAGGGGAATCGCGTGCCCCCCTCGAGGCTGACGGAGGACGGCAGCAACATCACCATCCTGGCCGTGAGCTTCCAGGACCTGGGCCTCTACACGTGCTCCGTCAACGGGCTGTCCAAGCACACCTCGGAGTACTGCGTCAACAAGGATGGTGAGCAACGCTTAGCCCCCCCCCATCCACCGCCACCGCCCCCCGCAGTTTCATGTAAAATAGAATTACAAAAATATAGAGGCGTGGGAAAAGGCAGCCAAAGCCGTTGCGGCTAACAATTGGCCAAGCACTGCGGTCCTATATTCGGATGTATGGCCAACTCCACCCTACTACAATATCACGAACACAATACCATCACCAACACAATGCCACCACGAATGATACCCACCTTCACCCAGCAGACGAGGGTAACAACAATAATACAGTATCACAGTCGCCGTTCGCCACTAAGTGGCGATGCCGTGCACCACAACCATCGCGAATACCATCACTAATAACAACATCGACACCGCACTCCACCCTCGTCCCAAGAGGCGTTCGCTCTTCACGGGGCCGCGTTGCTAACCCGGTGGCTGGGGCCATAAACGCGGCCAGCGGCCGCACTTCTCTCGCACTCGCCACGAATCAATGTCGAGCCGTGCCGCCGTCATCAGCGCGCATCAAGCGCTTCATTAACCCTCGCGCGCTCCGCGTCTCCCGCGTCTCCGGTGTCTATTCGTACTTCCCCGCGCCTCCCCGTGTCTTTTCGCGTCTCTCTGTCGATGCATTTCGCTCCACGTCCGCTTCCCGTGGCCGCGGTGTCTCCCCCCCCCCCACCCCCGCGTCTCGCTTTGCAGACCGATCCCATCATCCCGGTGTCTTTCTTTGTGTGCCTCGCCAACCTCCCCGTGTCCCACCCCCCCCCCCCCCATCTACCAGGCAAGAGCAACTCGCTCCCCGCGTGCATCAACGTGACGACGGTGCCGTTCCCGACCCCCACGAGCATGCTGGAGGTGCGCGGCCAAGTGCTGCAGCTCGCGCTCTTCTCGATGCTCGCCGCCTGCTGCCTCGTGGCGGCCGTGGCGTTCACCGCGTGCCTCCTCACGCGGCGCGGCCGCCACCACCGCGATGAGAAAGGTGCGGCAAGGCCTGGCCGTGCTCGCTGTGGACGCGTCAATGTTTCAATCGACGCACTGCTGGACAGACTTGCAGATGAGAGACGAAGAAGAAGAAACAAACCCTCGACGCATTCGTCAATACCCCGTTTCTGTCAATAGCCCTTTCCAACGCAGATCGGATGAGATGTACTGTCTCAAGGGAATTTACAAGTGAAAATGTTAATTAATTACACTAAAACATACATTTCTTGCTGTGGATTTCACACCTGATGATGATTGCTTGTGTTGCAGTAGAAACGTCGTGAGAATTTTTATTGTTTTATATTTTTATTATTTTATTATTTCACTTCTACGTGACTTTACCGAAATAACCAAGAATATGAATCCCTGCAGTCACAAAAGCTTTAAATCTAAATTTAATTACACTAATTTAATGTATTGTTCTGCTGTCCCCGCCCTTGCCACGCCTAGACGCTACGGGGGAACTGAACCTGGACAACGCGTACGAGTCTATGGGACGAGCTCCAGATGGCAGAGGTGAGGACAGGGCACAAACTCACTCACGGGCAATTCGCTCACAGACTCACAGACTCATTGGCCAAGTTGCTCACGGACTCGAGGACTCGATAGCGAGGGGGTTTCCACGTGTGTTTCAGATGTCGGGCAGCACAACCCGATTTACGAGAACATCGACAACGTGATGAAAGGAAACGGTGAGACATCCTCATCACCATCTTCGTTACGTCGTCGTCTTCAATTCGGTCCTTAATCCCCCAAATCGATGCTCACGCACGGGATTCCACGCGTGTCTCGTGGTACGTTGAGAATCGTGAACGTCGCTCTGACCCTCCGCCGCGCGTGCCGCACAGGGAAGCGCGCGGGCGAGACGCACGAGCTGACCGTGTACGAGGTCATGAAGCGACCCCTGCCCGGGACTGCAGGTCAGTTCCCTCGCCCCGCCCCTTACAACCCCCCTCTCCCCTCCACCCCAACCCCTCTACCACCCCAGCCCCAGCTCCCTCTACCACCCCAGCCCAGCTCCCTCTACCACTCTAGCCCCAGCTCTCTCTACCACCCCAACCTCCCTCTACCACCCCAGCCCCAGCTCCCTCTCCCACCCCAGCCCAGCTCCCTCTACCACCCCAGCCCCAGCTCCCTCTACCACCCCAGCCCCAGCTCCCTCTCCCACCTCAGCCCCAGCTCCCTCTCCCACCCCAGTCCCAGCTCCCTCTCCCACCCCAGCCCCAGCTCCCTCTACCACCCCAGCCCCAGCTCCCTCTACCACCCCAGCCCCAGCTCCCTCTCCCACCTCAGTCCCAGCTCCCTCTACCACCCCAGCCCCAGCTCCCTCTCCCACCCCAGCCCCAGCTCCCTCTACCACCCCAGCCCACCTCCCTCTACCACCCCAGCCCAGCTCCCTCTACCACCCCAGCCCCAGCTCCCTCTCCCACCCCAGCCCCAGCTCCCTCTCCCACCCCAGCCCCAGCTCCCTCTCCCACCTCAGTCCCAGCTCCCTCTCCCACCCCAGCCCCAGCTCCCTCTCCCACACCAGCCCAAGCTCCCTCTACCACCCCAGCCCACCTCCCTCTACCACCCCAGCCCAGCTCCCTCTACCACCCCAGCCCCAACCTCCCTCTACCACCCCAGCCCAGCTCCCTCTACCACCCAGCCCCAACCTCCCTCTACCACCCCAGCCCAGCTCCCTCTACCACCCTAGCCCCAAACCTCTTCCTAGCCCATCTCCCTTCTGCTCCACGCTCCCTCCCCTCTCTCACAATGGGTGACGTTTCGGGCAATGTCTTCTATGTGCGATGAAGAAGAGCCATTGCCCGAAACGTCGCGCATTATATATTAATGTTAAGGCAACGGTGTTATTGATGAATGTGCTTTTTGATGGTAGAGGAGTGGGGATCAGGGAAGATGTAGATGTGGAGGATGGTGGATGGGGGTGGGGAGAGGGGCGGGCAGTGTTCGTGACAAATATGTTGGAGTGGTCGTTGTTGATTGTGCTTGTGCCCCATTGTCATATCAGCAGCAGCAGCAGCAGCGCCACATAACTCACTCACGAGTTGGCCAGAAATTCAAATATAGGACCACAGAGCTCGGGCAATTGTCTGCTGTGCTGGTTCCGACTGCCTTCGCAAGCGGAACTCTGTGTTTATTTCCCGCGCCTCTGCATCGAGCGCAGTTACACGTTTGACGAGCACCACCAGACAGACACTACGCTCATTGCGAGCACAGTAGTCCGCGCGAGCCGCGTGAGAAGGCCGAGTTGGGGTTGTCTTCTTCAGCGCGGCGCGCGCCACGGTCGCTAACGCGCTCACGGCCTCCCGCGTGCGCAGTGCCGCCGCCGCCGCCACCACCAGGGGCCACTCCCGCGACCTCCGACTCCATCGCCGCCGTCATCGTGAGCGGCTGCGGCTGCCCCGAGAGCCCGGCCTACGACGAGTTGAGCGGCTTCAAGCTGCCCGAGCCCCTGTGACGCGTGACCCGCAGCGCCTCCCGGTGGCCAATGGGGGGGGGGGGGGGGTCGCGGAGATAATTTTATTTTGCGGGAGACGTGGACGGGAAGGGGTAGATGCGTGCATGCGGGGAGCGACGGGCGCGCAGACGCGGAGCCTCCACCCCTCTTCCCGCAAGTCCCTGGACCAAGCAGACATCCCCCTCGCAGTGTCAGCGCGCACATCGCTCGCTCGGCCTGAGCGGCGGTCAGTCACGGACTGCCACGCGGTCGCTGTGCCATGAGACGTTGTCGGTGTGGCGAGGCGATGCGGCCGCGGTGCGTGGCGTCTGGGTGTTGTTGTTGTTGTTGTGAACGTGAGACCGAGGTTCCGTGATCCGAGACGGAATGCTTCCGTCAGGTTGATGAGCCCCCGAGAGTTGGAGGTCTGCAGCTCAGGGTCGTGTGGCCAGAGTTCGCTCGCCGGCCTGAACCGTCTGGCCCAGGATTCAGAGCCGCTGGCAACACAGAATTCGACATTTAGTTTCTATGGCTACCAATCACCGATTGATGTTGCCAGCAACGCGGTATTGACCGAATTACTTGACAAGCAAATCAACTGCCCCGAGTGGAACTTGAGCAGCTCGGCGACTCGTGGGAGCGACTGCGGCAACTGTAGTTCCCATCAACTCCACCCGAGGTCGTGGAGGAATCGGAGCAACTCGAGTCAACTCTCGTAGATTCGAGTCAACTCGAACAGACACGCACGCCTATTCGGGTGGTTTTACGTGCTATTTACCTGCCATAGGAATGTGGAATGTACACCAGGGTGGCAATCGTTAGGGGAGTGTCTCCCCACGTACGTTTGAGTGGAAATCTAAAATAACGTAATTAGTTATTTCAGGGGTTATTCTAAAATAATTTACCATAGATTCTGTAATTATCCACCTGAGGAATCAGGGCAGCTGACATTGTGTTTCATGGTGACTGGGCCCAGGATGAAAGCATTGGTCGGTTGATTGTGCCTGCAACATTGCATATTTTCACCTTGAATATAAATTTGTTTATTTAGCCGTAAATACTGTGCGTTAATCAATAGCTACGATAAGTGCAACTATAGCGATGTCCATTTAATAGCTGGTTTCATCACGAAACATTGTTTGAAATGTAATTCTCCCCAGGGCCCACTGTGTATACACGCGCAGTCCCTCTCTCTTGTCGTCACCTCTCTTCCCTGGCCTCTCTCTGTATGTCCTTTGAAGAAGGGCCATCGCCCGAAACGTTCCCTGTTGAATATTTTTCTTGATAAGGCCACAGTGTTATTGTTGACGAACGTGTTGATGTTTTGATTGTGCTTGTGCACCACTGCCAACGCAGCAGCACCACCACCAAATAACACGTCTCGCTGTAGATTATAATCATCCAACGTTCTCTACGAACGTTCGTATCGGTCAGACTTCGGACGCAACGGCGCCATCGTCCCTCGACACCGACAAGGCAGCGGGGATACTCGGCAGAGGCGAGCGTCTCTCGTGCCGCGAACAGGCGACTCGCTGCCCAGGTCTGGATGTGACTCCCACCGCAGAGGCGATAAGCCTTCATCCCCCTCCCCGCCTCTCGTTGGCCACTGAGACGATGCGATTGGCGACCACGCGAGACTTCACCCACCACCGCGGGCGCGAGACTCGCCCGGGCCGTGGACTCGCGTGACGAGAGCGACACCGCGCGGCACGGAATGCGCATTGTGTTGCACTCGCACAGACAAAGATCCCCCGTGTAGCCTACACGGCCCGTCGGGGCAAGTGCTGTCAGCGAGACACCCTGTTCAGGCCGATACGACACACGAGGGGATGCTGTGGCCAACACTACGCCCGGGCCGCCTTTGTCACCCCAGTTATGATGTTTACACACCACACACGACACTCATTTAAGGCTGAGTCCATATAAGCGAGGCCTAAATAACCGGTTAAGATATCACTCGGCCCTGATGTTAGCCGTGGCCGATTTACTTAATCACACGTGTATATATATAAACACACACGGCACGTACACCACAGCGCTGGTGCCAGGCTAGGTGCACTGAGGCGCGCGCGCACACGCACGGTGTATGTTACATCTCGAGACCAGTGTTACTCCGCGAGTTACCTGTGTACTACTGTATGACATCGCTCACGACGTTCATGCCAAATGAAAGAGAAGCCTTTATAAACGTGGACTGTACATACAACAAGGTGCGCTGTACGGACAACAACCGGGGCGACGGCGTGGTCTCTTACTCACCATCGTCACCACCGCCACCACCATCAGCCAGGCGCAATCCCCGGGTAGACGAGGGCCTCCCCCCACCCTCTCGCTTTCCCTGCGGTGGTTATGGGCCGGGAAGCCGCGGTGAGAGTGGGAATTTGAACCCGACCGACTGCGTGCCGGGAGAAATCAAGAATTCATCTTTTTATTTTGCCGTAGTATTTGACTCACAGCTAGACTCCTATACTAACAGAGAGACCCACAGACACGCACAGGGACCCACAGACACGCTCAGAGACCTACAGACACACAGAGACCCCCAGAAGCAACCACGCTCAGAGACCCACAGATACACGTAGAGACCCACAGACACGCACAGGGACCCACAGACACGCACATAAACCCACATATATGCACAGAGACCCACAAAAACCTACAGCCACGCTCAGTTACCCATAGACACGAACAGAAACCCACAAAAACTCACAGGCACGCTCAGAGACCCACAGACACGAACAAAGACCCACAAAAAACTACAACCACGCTCAGAGACCCACAAACATGAACAGAGACCCATAAAACCCCACAGGCACACACAGAGACCCACAGACACGAACAGGCACCCATAGACACACGGGCGAACCTCATCAGATCTAGTGGGGGGTGTGGGGAATCATTGATGAGTTCCCCAACCATGTATTCACATTCCCAGCCCTGCTGTTACCGGTTTGCCGCACGCTAATAAATAAATGCCCAACAATAAAAATGAACGCTTGCCCTGAGAAACGAAGCTACGGCAGTGCAGGAGTAATGGTGAGCAGCACGTGCCTGGACCTGCGACCCAGAGGACTCCGGTTCGATTCGATCTCCCGGCACGGCATCTGAAACAATGGGAGTCGATTCTGAAATCTCCCGCGCCCTGCCCCGCAAACTCTGTCCGCTCAGCGGTACCAAGTGGGTTCAACACGGTCCGTGACACGCAGGTCACGTGTGGTGGAGTCAAGTGAGGGTACCCACATCACTTCAGTCATCAACATTACACACGCAAAAAATAGGACCGTTTCCTGACTTTCTGAACCAGTAACCGATTACAAAAGCTGTAACCGGTTTACCCGTTACTGGGTTTCACAATCCTCGTGGGAACCCATCACTAACCTCCTCCACACGGCCGGCTTGTGAGTTGCGGAGACCTCGATAGCTCACAGAGCCTCAGGCCTCCCCCCAGCCACTGGTAAGCACAGGTAAGCACAGGTAAGCACAGGCAAGCACTTCGTACAAGGAGCTCGCTTCAATGCATCAGCAACTCTCAGCGTCTACAATCACTTCTTGTCTTCACCATCGCATTGCCCGGCGGCAGACTACCATAGGAGACCCCCGGTGGCAGCTGCCCCTAAGCGCGGCACGAAGGTGCGCGCGGTACCGCCCTGCACGTGGAGTTAGACGCTCACTGAGACCCAGAGACTCGTAAAGCGACAATGGAGTGGTACGGACATCCGTCGACTAACGCACACACAGAGTGAACGCAGCTCCGGCCTGCCGATGGGTCCAGGCTGCCAGTAGGCGGCGGTCGAGTCACCTGCGGGGCTTTTCTCGAATCACACTCCTCGCCTCGTGCCAGCAGGTGGCGCGCCTCCTCCTGCGCCTCCTCCTGCGCCTCCTCCTGCCCGCGTGCACGCCCTGGGGGCAGCTCTCCCAGGCGGCTGCTGCTGCTGCTGCCCCACGGGCACCTCGTGCTGTTGACTGCGGGGGGGGGGGGGGCGCTATGGGCAATAGGAAGGGAACAAATAAAATGGTTGAGAACGGGTTAGGAGTATGTTAGGTCATAGTCGCTGGTGGGCTGGTTAATCAGGGTTAGGAAAAAAAAATATTTTGATTTACCAGGTACAGCCCACTGAGCTGTATGGCTCTTTTTATAAGCGACCTGGCCACAGATGATAGGTCAACAAAGTGGCTTATCACGGGGAAATGTATAGCAGCCAAATATCTTCTTGGTTCTTTCGGTAAAGTCACGTAGAAGGGAAGCAATAAAATAATAAAAATAAAACATAATAAAATTAAATAATTCTCACGACGTTTCGGCCACAACGCACCTGAGGACGGCTGCTTGCGTTGTGGCCGAAACGTCGTGAGAATTATTTTATTTTATTATGTTTTATTTTTATTATTTTATTGCTTCCCTTCTACGTGACTTTACCGAAAGAACCAAGAAGATGGATCCCTGCAGTCACGAAAGCTTTAAATCGAAATTTAGCAGCCAAATACTCTAAAACGCATGTTTCTAAATGTGGAGGGGAAAACCCCGAGGATTTGGAGAAAAATCCCCGCAACCACGGGGAGAACATCAAACTCAAAATATAGAGCAGGCGTCAGGGTCGGGATCGAAGCCAGGACCTCCTGCGAGGTAGTTAACATCTCGCCACTGTGGCGCCCCTCATAGAGTTGGTACTAGTGGCTGGTTGGTTAGGGTAGGAATGGTACGAGTGGCTGGTTAATTAGAGATACGGTCGTGGCTCGTAGCCTATTGGCTGGATAACTAAGATCAGTTTGTGTATTGAACCAATGCAGCTGAACAAAAAAACATTTGGCTGATGAGATGTGTAAAACATTTTTTTTAGAAAAATACGTGGAGTGCGTTGACTATTTTGTTAAATGAGATTGGGATGGTCGGAGGTCTGTTTCCTTTGGATAGGCTGCCTCCTTGGTAGTGGTGGGAATGAATGCTTGGCTATCTGGGTAATGGCTAAGGGTGGCTCTAGTATTTGGTTGGCTTGTGCTCGAGTGTTTGTAATAACGGAAATGTTGACTCGCATCGCGCCGCCAACCCACGGTGCTTGTTCGCTCGCTCTCGGAGAGAGACGCAGACCGACAGAGACGCAGACCGACAGAGACGCAGACCGACAGAGACGCAGACCGACAGAGACGCAGACCGACAGAGACGCAGACCGACAGAGACGCAGACCGACAGAGACGCAGACCGACAGAGACGCAGACCGACAGAGACGCAGAGGCGTCATGAGGAGGAGGAACCACAGACGAGCGGGGAGGCAGCAGCAGCCTTGCGGTGAGCCAGCGCTACCCAAAAATGCCCAAGTTCTGCGGTCCACTATATATGAAGGTGTTATCTGCCAAGTGAGTGGTTACATGTGGGAATAAAACAGGAGCACCTGGAGAAAACCCGCGCCATGCGCGAGGGGCAAACACTCTATCTACATACAGATGGAACAGATGGAGTCCACATGTTTTGTACCGCCATCTCCTGGCGAGCCAGGATACGGCTCGTGCATCTCGACACCCACGGGAAATTGAGTTTTACCAACAACCCTCGCGGCTGGATTACAGGCCGCGTGCGGCATAGCCACAACCACCACCACCACCTCCACTACCGCCAGCAGCACTTCCGCCCGTGCCCCACCCCATAATTCGCTACCCTCCTCCTGCTCCTCCCCTTCGCCCCGCGCGGCAACGGCGCCTCCGCGCGCTGCCTCACTGCGCCGCCTCCGCGCGCCGCCTCCGCGTCGTTATCTCTCCACGAGCACGCGCCGCGCGGGGCCCTTATCTCCCCCCCGCGCGCACGCAAATCCGGCTTCGCTTTCCACCGTAGGAGCACCGATTTGCGTATTTATCCAGGGGAGCCACACTGAGTCGTAGGACTCAGTGGAGGATCCTGCCGCTGGGGTTTTTATTTTGTAAAAATGTTTTTAGCCAATTAATGATGAGCCTGAGTTTCTTATTCAAATGTGGGAGGAAAGCGAAGCACCCAGAGAAAACCCGCGTCTTACGCGAGAAGGCAACACTCCATCCCCCTACAGATGGAAATAGATGGCGATTAGTCCACTTGTTGTACTGCCTTCTCCTGGCGAGCCAGGGTATGGTACCTCCTTGACGCCCACGCACGGGGGGAAGGGGAGTTTCACAGCCCATCTGTGTGTGATCCACCAACGCTCACGGCCTCCACACTGCCTCCACAGGCCACGCGCTTTGCCAACACCAGCCAGCTCTCCGAGACGTCACGCCACTCACAGCGCCACAGCTGGGCAAGACGCGGGGGGGGGGGGGGCAGGAGAGAGCTATTGCTGAGGGCAGGCATTGGGCAGGCATTGGGCAGGTCAAGGAAGCGCCAGATGGGAGCACGTCAAGTTGCGCTGCGCAGGGCGGGCAGCATCCGCCTGGCGCGACTCGGACTGGGAGGGAGGAGCGAGAGAAGGCGCGGGAGTGGGGCGTGAACGAGAGGCGATGAGCAGTGAAACAACGACAGAGCTACGAGGCCACGCGGCGGAGGGGCGCGGATTTCTCGGAATCGCGGAGGAGTCAGAGGTGACGCGGGCGTCGCGACGTCGTCATCGTCGTCGCGACGTGCGGCCCCGTGACCCCGTGACCCCGAGCGCGACCCCCACGGGGCCCCTGGGCGTGCACCCACGGCGAGTTCGCAGCCCGAGACAAAGTGACCTTGATGACCCCACACGCATCTCATGCCTCTCAACTCTGACCTCCTCTATACATAAAGAGTGACCTCCACTGCTCGCCGTGGCCTCTCCTATTGTAAATAATATACACATCTCGCGAACTGTCGTCTGTAACCGCTGTCTTATTACAAACTCGCGTAGAATCGTTTCTAATTGCAGTCCGTAATTTACTATTTGTGGTGGAGCAGTAATACTGCTTACAATAATAAAATATGCAATTTTTACAACTCGTAACACCGCGTCATCACGGCACGGTGTCAGCTTCGCGCTCTCCTCGAGAGAGGACGACTCAGAGGTGCCGTGAGGAGGAACCACATACGAGCGGCAGCAGCAGCCACGCGGTGGTGAGGATCCAACCCCACCAACAATTGCCCAAGAAAACCGAAGCACCCGGTAAAAAAAACTCACGCGTGCGAGGGGGCATCGAGATGGAACAGGTGGAGTCACATCTGCGGTGCCGTATTCGGAATGTGAATCAAAATATGAACACCGGAGAAATCCGATGCGCTGTAAAGCTCGTTTTCACATAAGTCCAGTTGCGGACATCTTGGCGAGCTCATCTACGGATCCACTTCGATGCCCACGGGACGGGAATTTCGCAACATTTGTGCGATCCACCAAACGTTGCCTCCACAGTGCTGGATTAGAGGCGCTGGTGCCACTACGACCCGAGTTCGATTCCCGGCCATGGCTAACATCAGCGGCGACTGATAGCTGAACCTCCCCCCTCTCCCCTTCTTCATTGACCATCGTGTTCAAGTATGGCCAAACAACCCCAAAGACTGGTACGGCAGGATAGGCCAAAACCCATGAAATAATATCAGAAAATATAAATGTAACTATTTGCATAATTTATTGTATGACAACACACACCGCCCTCACGTTGTATGGGGATGTATAAATAACAGGGCTGACGGCTCGGGAAATGGTCCTTCCGTGGCCGGTCACCTCGCTGTGAGTCGCGCGGTGACGTCAGCGGGTCTCTGCGGTCGCGGTTTTGTGGGGACGGGCGGAAAGCGCCGGGGGCGGCGATCAGCGCCGCAGCTGCGCCGGAGGCGCCCGAGACTCGGACGGGCACAGAGGGTCGAGGTTGGGCCATCGAGCCAGGTCGGCGCGAAGGGTCTAAGCTGACCACGAGGACTCGCACCCAGACGCGAGGCCGCACCTTAGGCGCGGTGTTCAGCTCTGACCCGAGGTCGAGCCAAGCGGAATACAATAAAGTAAAAATTATACCAGGATCAGGGGGTCACACCGAGAGCGGGCACCGAACCGAGGGCACGGGGGAACGAAGATGGACGGGGAAACTCCGATTCTGGGACTGAGATCGAACCGGGACGTGGAACTGTTCTGAGCGCCTGGGTTTGAACCGGGACACGCGAGGTTCAGCGGCGACCAGGGATTCGAACCTCATTCTCAAACGGTCTGCGTGGAGATTGAGGGACTGGAAGAGAAGTCGACCGAGTGGGTGAGTACTTCAGCAGGCGGTAGTGGCGGCGGTCGTGTTGGTGGCAACTCAGCCTCAAATGAGAACCTGGTGCGGTGTGTAAATATCACCACTAGGGAGACAAAGGCGCTCGGGCGTGGTGCTGGCCACCCACCCCTTCGTGTGCCGTGCTTGCCTTCATGGGTGCTCACTAACAGCACTTGCCCCAACAGTCTATTAAGGCTATACGGGGGATCTTTGTCTTTGGTGGTGTCATTGGTGGTGGTGGTGGTGGTGTTGGCGGTGGTGGCGGTGGCGGTGGTAGCGGTGGTGGTGGTGGCGGTGGTAGCGACGGTGGTGTTGGTGGTGGTGGTGGCTGCGCGCGTGTTCCTAGAGGGACGGCTTATTCACGCGGTTTGGAAGCAGCAGCTGCTGCTGCCGCTGCCGTCGGCATCCCGTCCCTGCAGACAGAGCCGCGTTGCGCTCGCAGTGTGGCGATGTCATCGCGTGGCGGCTGAGCTGCTCGCGTCCGAGTTCGCGCCGTGGGGGCGAGGCGCGAGAGAGCGACACCGCAGTGAGGGGGAGCTGGGAGATGAGTCGAGGGAAGGCAGCTGGCGGTAGACGAGATGATCAGTGCAACAACGATCTCACGCGGCCTGGACGATGCCTCGTCTGCCAGTGGTTATTGAGACGATGATTTGGTGAGAATTGATCATGAGTGAGACGATCATTAGTGAGTCCTTATAATTAGTTCTAATTGATATTTAGTGAGACGGTCATGGGAAACGATCATTAATTAAGCCCGATTTGTAATACGATGATTATCGAGGTCATCGTTCGTGAAACTTTATATTAAGTGAGAATTTGATCAATGAGTGAAATTGATTTGACAATCATAATAACAATTATGCGGCTATTCATCGTCTTATTTTCCGTGCGGCTGATTGTTGACGTCGAGGTGGTTAATGAGCCGGATGATTGAGTCGGGAGGAGTCGCGGAGTGGTGGTGCATCGCTGCTGCGTGGAGGATGATGCCGCCGCTCCGTGTTTGTGAGTGGGGCCCTGAGTCGCTCGGTGCTGCCCGGTTCTGTTCGGGGAGGTGACCACAGTCGTCGCACACTGACCCGAGGAGAATTTTAAACTTTCCGTTTGTACATCATCATGATCATAATAATAATATTATGATGATTTACACTTGTAAGCGGAATTTCATCCGTAGATGCGCCCCGTGTACGGACATCAGGGTACACGCCAGGACTAGACAGGGGCTAAAGAGGCGAGTTTCCAAGACTGACTCAAATATAGCAAAGACTTGGATTGTCTTGTCAGCAAAGGAAACGCGGTCCAAACCTTGGGAGCTGCACAGTGATAACAGCCCGGTCAAGCCAGAAACGGAGCCTTGATCTCCGAGTACTGAGAGGACGGCGATGCGAATCTCTCAGGGACCTCGTTGTAGAGTCAACACGGATCCAGTTCCTGTCGATGCTGCGGGGCTAACCCATTGAGTCCCTTGTAGATCAGCAGCAGCGGCGGGGTCTTCTAGTCCACTCGGTACGTGACGAGTGCCCAATGCGGAGACAAGAGAGCACCTGCGGAGTGCTAGCTTCGGTCGCTGTCGTGGTTCGCGTGCGGCTCGGGGCTGCGCCCACCAGGTTGCCCCCCATCATATGGAAGCCAAGAGAGAGAGGGAGGGAGAGAGATCTGCGTCGGGTCACTCACGAGCAGGTGGGGGTGCTCGTTAGCGAGACTGGACAATTTGAGGTGTTCCATAACTGGTGAGTTCTAGCGGTTCGTGACCAGCCAGTGCGGCTCTTTGAGCAAGAGGACGCGGCTGGAGTGTTGCGCCGAGGGGTCGGGGCTCGGAGGCTGTGGCGCATCGCGACTCACATTTCCTTGTTTCGAGCTGACAGGGAACTTCTCGGCCTCTTGGTGCGCAGTACAATTCCGTGCTGGGCACGTGTTCTGAGGCAACCAGAAAGAGCACTTACATAATACTCACGTGACACTCACATAACATTCACTTAACACTCACGTAACACTCACGTAACGGACTGGATGAGGAACCTTTGCATTAATTTATGACGATCATTAAGGAAACATAAAAACTGTTGCTTTTCACAATGCCATACGAAAGAAAAAGTCAGAGAATTTGAAAATGCTTTTATTGGTTTTTAAGTGGTTGAATGGTCTGGCAGCTGTATACATGTCTTCCATGCTTATAAGATATGAACCAACAAGATCCCTCAGATCCTCTGGTCCTGGTCTTTTAGTCGTCTCAAAGGCCAGGACCAAACCCTAGGGAGAAGCGGCGTTGAGTGTTCACAGTCCTCGCCTGTGATACAGCCTGTCAGGCGATCTGAGGGCTTCAGAATCATTAAGCACTTTTGGAATTAATCTATAAACGTACTTTTTGAAACTGGCTTTTAATTAGGATTTTTCTGAATGTGTTATTTTTTTATATCTTTGTTAGAAATTTGTTGCAACGTGATTTAATTTTGCGTATAATTTCACTTTTATTGTTCATGCCTGTAAAGCCCGTTGTATAGCATTTTTTTGCACGAATAGTGCCTTAGAAATAACATTTGATTGATTGATGTTTCTGCTATAACTACCCCGACACGTCTCCTCAAGGCACACATGAATACGGGCCAGTAACCGAAACGTTACTCGTCATATATCTTTGTTTCCTTTCACGACCACAGGGTTATTGACGAGTGTGTTGAGTTGTTGTTGTTTGTGCTTGTGCACCACTGCCAACGCAGCAGCATCACCAGGTAGGATTTGTTTAACGTGAAGGGAGCTCCACTCGTGACTCCCCTGCGTGGCTGTGCACAACGATTCTGCAGGGACGAGGCGAGGGGAGCTGAGTTGGGAGGTAGCTGAGCGGTTCGCGCCGACCCCGCACGATGCTGCGGAGCGCGCTGCTGGCCGCGTGCTGCTGCTGCTACCTGGTCCTGGCGACACGCACAGGTGAGAGACCCCCACTGCCCACCCCTACCCCGCTACCTGGTCCACGTGACACTCACAGGTGAGACCCCCACTACCCACCCCTACCCCGCTACCTGGTCCTCGCGACACGCAAAGGGTGAGAGACCCCCACTACCCACCCCTACCCGCTACCTGGTTCACTCACAGGTGAGACCCCCCCCCACTACCCACCCTTACCCTCCACCTGGTCCTCGCGACACGCACAGGTGAGACCCCCACTACCCACCCCTACCCGCTACCTGGTTCACTCACAGGTAAGAGACCCCCACTACCCACCCCTACCCCGCTACCTGGTCCACGTGACACTCACAGGTGAGACCCCCACTACCCACCCCTACCCCGCTACCTGGTCCTCGCGACACGCACAGGTGAAACCCCCACTACCCACCCCTACCCCGCTACCTGGTCCACTCACAGGTGACCTCCACTATCCACCCCTACCCCGCTACCTGGTCCACTCACAGGTGACCCCCACTACCCACCACCTACCCCCCACCTGGTCCACGCGACACTCACAGGAGACCACCACTATCCACCCCTACCCCCCACCTTTCTCCAACCCCTCCATCACACTCACTCGCGCTCACCCATTCCCGATGATTAATAACTGCCGGAGCAGTCACGGACGATGTTCCAAGGATTATTTTGGCACCCAGCCCCATCCATCTCGCCTTATTTTGTGAATGACTTCTCTATTTAATGAGACTGTTCATGGGATCATATTAATATATTGTACTCTAGTGGTAGTGCCTTACGCCGATAATCCTGACTCCAAGCCGGCCGAGCAGCGTTCAGACCGACAACGCCGCTGCTGCTGCTGCTCGTGATAACGACGAGAATGATAAATCGTGATTGATGATGACGATGGTGATGATAACGACGACGATTGCGGTGATAATGACGATGATGATGGTGGTAGTGGTGGTGGTGATAATGACGAGTGGTGATGGTCCGGACATTCTTGGAAGCGGGGCAACGTGAAACAATCGCCGGGCGCTTGTGTGAAACTTGAACCCCCCTCCTCCCCGCGGGCCAGGGCCCAGGGCGACCGGCGCTCCCGTGCCGCTCGAGGTCCTGGCTCTGATTGACATCTCTGTGTGGCTCGAATGTGCGAGATCGACGAGATTAGATTACGCAGGGGTTTGTTTCCCGGTGAAAGGTGCTAATTTGCACGAAACCTGACCTAGGTGTTTTTGTAACCCTCAAAAGTGTAATGGAAATGCGGTCTCTGAGCAGACCGCGGTAAACACAGCACGTGACGTGGGTTTCTGGCCACTTGCTGGATTATTTGTTTTTTACCCACAACCCTCCATGGTAACCCCTAAAGTCACGCGAACCTCAGGTTCAATCTCAAGGTGTTATCCAGGTGAACTATGTTAATAAACAAATAGAAGAGATCAACTTGTGGGGTTGTATCGACGGCACTACTCTTTGTTTCGCGTCTAATGGGGCTCCACGCGTTGTTTCGAATGCTCCTGCCAATATCATCTGCAGGTCCGGCAACAGTTTGTTTGACACGCATGCTTACTGCTGCTGTTGCTGATGTGATCCAGAAGGTTGAACCCGTTGCATATATTTTCTCGCTTAAACAAATACTGCTTCATAATATTAATCAACAACAACTCAACACATTGGTCTAAAAAGGAAAGATAGATAACAGACGACGTTTCGGACAACGTCCCCTTTTCATAGCACATTACCGAAACTTCACCTATCATTCTTACCATTAAAGCACACGAAGTTGGGATATTGCCCGAAACGTTCCCTGTTATATATAGATGTTTTCCTTCTGAAGGAGTGGAATGCACGCCACGTCTCGCCACTGTCACCTACAGCTCAGGAGGGTGCACGCCCAGTGGCTCGCGCTATGGCACTGATGCCGCCGATCCAGAATTGACCGTTGAGACGAGAACATTGATGATACCCAACAGCGTCGAAACCAAAAAGAGTTCTACGCCGAGACGCTGAGCGAGCGATAACCCCGCCTACGTGCGCTCTCGCGGCGGCTGTTTCCGACTGTCTCGGCGCGATGTCCGACGTTTGGCTCCGCGTGCTACGTGGAGCTTCTTCAGCCGCGACGTCCGACAATTCAATGCTGAAAAAAACACTCGCGCCACGCGGATCCAACGCGTCGGACATCGCGCCGAGACACGACGGAGACGCCTCGCAGCGCCACGAAACCGAAGCCGCCGCGTCGATCAATCGTCGTGAGCTTGTAATCGATGAATAACCGTTTACATCTGCAGCCCTTGGCGAGGCCATACACGTGCCCCTCAGCCTGGCGGAGGCGAGCGGCACGGAGGGGGGCTCGGTGACCCTGAACTGCACGGGCACGGACCCCGACTTCTCGTGGCTCTTCATTCCCGACCACGTCGAGTGCAAGGGCGACCCCGCGGAGCAGGACGTCGCGGAGCGCGTGCGCACGGAGCGGGCTGGGAAGCGCTGCGCCCTCACCGTCAGCAATCTGCGCTTCACGGACTCGGGGATCTTCATGCTGCAAAGGGGCTCGGAGGAGTCATCGGGGGACTCCTCGGGAGACCCCTCGTGGCGAGTCGAATCGGACTGGGTGAAGACGCGGCTGCGAGTCTCGCCAGGTGCTGGCGTGAATCTAAGCGCGCGACGGGGACGGTGATGATGATGAGTGACAGTGGATGGTGATGAGCGTGAATGATGAGAATGGATGATGGTGATGGTAAAGATGGTAACGGTTAATGTGACAATGCTGCTCTTAATATTGATGGCGGCGATGATTCTGCGCTTTGACATTGAAGCCGACGCGTTGCTGATGATGACACCGACGGCGATTCTCGATGTCGCCTGCAGACTGCTCCGCGAAGGCTCGCATCGTCGTGGACCCCCCAGGACCCGTGACCCCGTCGTCGAACCTGTCCCTGACCTGTCAGCTGGGCGAGAGGCCGGAGGCCACGGGCCCCCGCATCACGTGGACGCTCAACGGCGCCTCGATCCCCTCAGAGGGGGACAACTCGTCGAGCCCAGTCCGAATCGTCGACTCGGGGCTCCGCGTCGAGATCACGGACGTGCAGGCGCGACGCCAGGGCGCGTGGAAGTGCGAGGACGAGGAGGGGCGAGCGGCCGCCTCCTTCTGCCTCACGTTCTCCAGTGAGTGGGGGGCACGGGGGGCGGGGGGGCGGGGGGGCGGGGGGGCGAGGGACGCGAAACGCCGTCGCGCTCCGAGGGGAACTCTCGACATCTCGCTCGCTACCGCCGCTCGCTGCGACGGAGTCAGTGGGAGCAAAACGCCGCGACGACTCTGGCGTCGAAGTCGATGAACGAGTTAATACAGCGACGGGAAACAGCAGCGCATTGAATTGAACTCGACTGCCTTGGTCAATATCGCCAAGCCAAGAGGAACCGTGGAGAGACGCAACGGAGCCCCATGTGGTGTCGCCACGGCGACACCACATGGGGAGCAGCCAGCCAAGGGGGCCATGTGGAGTAGCCAAGGGGGTTCATGTGGAGTAGCCACGGAGGTCCATGTGGAGTAACCAAGGGGGACCATGTGGAGTAGTCAATGGGGTCCATGTGGAGTGGTCAAGGGGGTCCATGTGGAGTAGCCAAGGGGGCCATGTGGAGTAGCCAAGGGGGTCATGTGGAGTAGCCAAGGGGGACCATGTAGAGTAGCCAAGGGGTCCATGTGGAGTGGTCAAGGGGGTCCATGTGGAGTGGCCAAGGGGGTCATGTGGAGTAGCCAAGGGGGTCATGTGGAGTAGCCAAGGGGGCCATGTGGAGTAGCCAAGGGGGTCATGTGGAGTAGCCAAGGGGGACCATGTAGAGTGGTCAAGGGGGTCCATGTGGAGTGGCCAAGGGGGTCATGTGGAGTAGCCAAGGGGTCCATGTGGAGTGGTCAAGGGGGTCCATGTGGAGTAGCCAAGGGGGTCATGTGGAGTAGCCAAGGGGGACCATGTAGAGTGGTCAAGGGGGTCCATGTGGAGTGGCCAAGGGGGTCATGTGGAGTAGCCAAGGGGTCCATGTGGAGTGGTCAAGGGGGTCCATGTGGAGTGGCCAAGGGGGTCATGTGGAGTGGCCAAGGGGGTCATGTGGAGTAGCCAAGGGGGTCATGTGGAGTAGCCAAGGGGGCCATGTGGAGTAGCCAAGGGGGCCATGTGGAGTAGCCAAGGGGGCCATGTGGAGTAGCCAAGGGGGTCATGTGGAGTAGCCAAGGGGGTCCATGGGTAAGAGGCGAGGGGACCCCATACAGAATGCTAAGTTAGGGGGCACCGCGTATTACTTGGCCCTCTCTCCCCGCCCCCAATCTCAAACCCTCCCCCTCTGTTCCCACACCCTGCGTCCAGATGTTGGCTTCACGATTCGTGACACATGGGTTGATGAAACGATTACCGCATTATTTTTACCAACAAATTCGTATTTTACTAACAAATTCGTATTTGTACTAACAAATTCGTATTTATTATTTATTTTCGGCCTCTTACCTCCCACGCGGTGACGCAGGGCTGCTGCTGCCGTTCGCTATCGCGGCTCTGCAGCCCGCACGCGCCCGGTCCCGCTTCTGATGTCAACTGAGCTCCATCCAGCAAGGACATTGGTTTAGGCAAAGCGACACTCCGTACCGGCTTCGACCTTGGGGGTCTCATCAGCACGAGTCGAGGTCGTGTGAACCATTGCTGCGGCATTGTCCGATGTTGTTGGCAAGAGCGCTCGGCCTAAACTCCGCGGACCCCTTTCAAGCAAACCGCAATAGCGTAGACAAACTCACCCTCACCACCCTCACTCCACTCCCACACCTCTCTCACCACCCTCACCTCCCTCCCGCAGCCACCCACACCTCGAGCCGATGGCGCTGTCCCGACCTCGCCACGGCGACCCCCGCCTCTCACACGACCGGGACGCAAGCCGGGGGACTCGTCGCCTCCGAGGGCCCGGCCACGACCTGGGCCCCCCGCGGTGGTGCCATGGCCCCGGGACGCGAGTCCAGCGCCCCCGATCGAGACCTCCCCGCGGGGTTCTATCTGCTGGCGGGCGCCGCGGCGCTGGTGGTGCTGAGCGCTCTGCTGGTGTGGGCGGTGCGCAGGTCCCGTGCGAGCAAGGACAAGGAGGGCCACTCGATCATAGGTAGCAGCCCCCCCCCCCCCATAGCCCCATCGATTACTCAGTGGGGACTGCGCAGAACGGCCGTGGCTACCTCGTGCCAGACGTAGCCGTGCTCGCTACGGCAGCAACGCGCCAACGCTACGCTCCGCTCCGCGCGGTGTTTGCTCGCAACTCAGTGGCGCATTGCCTCTCACGGAGGGAGCGAGCGAGCGAGAGGACGCGGTGATGATAGACCGCCGATTGCGACTGTGACGCACAGCAGCGCCTTCTCATTGGGAATGCCTTGCGCTACGAGCATGCCAGCGCGAATACAAAAAGCGTTCATGCTAACACAAGTGATAGCAATACACGCCAAGTATGATGTGCTGGCTTAAATGCCTTCGTAACTCAGTCGAGCAATACATCTCATCTCAAACATCATCATTTACGCCTTCATGAGCAGCCATGCTCAATCCACTACTAGACGATGGCCTCTTCCCCCAGGCCTCCTGCCATCTCTCACCCAAACCGCGACACAACAACAACAGCAATCCACTCAAAGCGCAGCATGCACACAACGAGTTGGGGGCCCTGCAGCCTCCCGCGTGTCTAACCGAACCGCGCCGCGTGTGTCTCCCCGTGGCCAGCAGGGACCCCGCACTTCCCGCATCGCAGCAGGTGAGCAAAGCGCCGCCACAGCTCTGAGGCTGACGAGGTTCATGATGGCTGTGTCAGATACACTGAGCCGGCCCCTGTATGAGTCTCTGTACGAGTATGTGGGGTTCTGTGAGTCTTATATGAGTCCGTGAGTCTTTCTGTTAGAATGTGGCTCTATGTGTGACCCTATGGCACCTTGTGTGAGTCTGTGGCTCTCTGAGAATGGGTCACTCTCGATGTGAGTATATGAATATCTGTGAGTCAATAGCTCCGTGTATGAGTCTATGATTCTAAATGTGCGCCCACATCTCTTTTCGTGAGTCTCTTAGTCTCTGTGTGAGACTCACTCTCAGTCTCTGTGTGAATCTAAGTGTTTGTTCTAGAGTCGACGGCTCTTTGTGTGAGTCTATGGCTGTATGCGTGAGTCTATGGATCTCTGCGCGAGTCTATGACTGTATGTGTGAGTCTATGGCTCTCTATATGAGCCTATGGGTCTCTGTGTGAGTCTATGGCTCTCTGTGTGAGTCTACGGTTCTCTGTGCGAGTCTACGGCTCTCTGTGTGAGTCTATGACTGTATGTGTGAGTCTATGGCTCTCTGTGTGGGTCTACGGCTCTCTGTGTGAGTCTATGACTGTATGTGTGAGTCTACGGCTCTCTGTGTGAGTCTATGACTGTATGTGTGAGTACGGCTCTCTGTGTGAGTCTATGACTGTATGTGTGAGTCTACGGCTCTCTGTGTGAGTCTATGACTGTATGTGTGAGTCTACGGCTCTCTGTGTGAGTCTATGACTGTATGTGTGAGTCTACGGCTCTCTGTGTGAGTCTATGACTGTATGCGTGAGTCTACGGCTTTCTGTATCATTCCCGATGTGATCGTGGCCGCAGGTTTCCCTTCGCCGCACAGGAGAGCTACGAGTCAGACTCGGGGGACGAGCGGCGCCTCTACGCGCTGGGTGAGCTCAGAGGAGCCCCGCATCCACGCCGACACACGCGCAGCGACACATTCGTCTGTTGCGTGTGGGAGGGACGGGGGGGGAGGGGAGTTAAACTGAATGGGGATCGTCCGCTAAGTTGAAACTCACCGGTTCGACCCCCGCTCCGCAGGACCTCCGCCCGAGCACCCGGAGCCGGTCTACGCCGCGGTGCGGCCGCACCCCCGCGGCCCCCCGCCCGCCCCGCCCGGTACGCGCCCCGCACGCGCGCCACGTCTCATTCGCTCATTTCTTCCTTCCTTCCTTCGTTCACTCTTTTGCTCATTCTTTCGGTAATGGCCTCATTCAATCAGTCGCAAATTTCAGTCATTCGGGCATTTAGTCACTAGTTCCATCACAGCCATGAACTCATTCGATTGTTTTATTCACCCGTCAATTAACTATTTCACCCATTAAATGTTTCATTTATTCGTCCCTCTGATTCATAGAATTGTTTATTCACTCGCATCGTGTCCCGCGCGTCTCTCTCCTCCTCCTCCTCCCAGAAGTGATGCTGCTGGTTGCGAGTCAGAACCAGGACACGTTCTATGGCGACGGCGGTACGCATCTCCTACACACACTCTCACACTCTTACACACTTACACTCACACTCTCTTACACACTCTCACACTCTTACACACTCACACTCTTACACACTCTCACACTCGTACCCAATCACATTCTGACACACTCACACTCTTACACACTTACACTCGTTCCCATTCACACTCGCACCCACTCACACTCGTACCCAATCACATTCTGACACACACTCACACTCTTACACACTTACACTCGTTCCCATTCACACTCGCACCCACTCACACTCGTAGCCACTCACATTTTGACACACTCTCACACTCTTACACACTCTCACACTCGTGTCCACTCACACTCCCTTCTATCCGTGGGCGTTGCCGTACCCTGGTTCGCTCAGAGAAGGCGGTACAGCAGAATGTGGACTCCACTTGTTCCATCTGCATGAGATACAGTGTTGCCCCCTCACACCTGTGGGTTTCTTTGCATTCCCCGGTTTCCTCCCACGTGTGAACCCTAATTAATTGGCCGATGACACCTTAGTATACGGAGGATCGCAGAGCTCGGGAAATTGTTAGTGGCGGCCGTTCCTCACCGCGCGGCTGCGGCGCAGCGCAGCGAGTTGACGTTCACGTCGATGTCTCGCCGCGTCTCCCCCTCTCAGGACTGATCCGCGTCAACCCCATCTACCACTCCATTGACCTGGACGGTGCTCGGGAGGAGCCCCCCGCGTGGCGGAGAGGTGAGAGGCGCCACGCAGAGGGCAGCCGGCGCGGGACAGTCCCCGAACCCGTGACCACGCTCGCCCGGCGCATTCATTCACTCACTCGCTGCGCACATCGTTGATTGGGGATCGCTCGTCCCCATCACACAACACCGCTGTGCTGAACCAGGCACGTGCGGTTCACGTGACACATTCTTTTTTTATTTGGCCTCGTCGGGTGGAGGAGGGTTTACGACACAACATTGGCATTTTACGCACGGGGCGATGTGACCCACGCTTCAATCATTGGATAAAATAATTCATTCCCCTCGTCTGCGAGAGCTTTAGCAGAGAGACTTAGTGTCGTGTCGCGCGGTTCCCCATCCTCCTCCGCTGAAGGAGCGCAGACTGCAGTGCTTCACGATGTGGTCCACAGTTTGGGTTGCAAGGCCAAGGTCGCACTGCTGTACGTTGTGTTTTTGATTTGACACGGACACTGCTCAGTCAGTCTCTGAGCGGTCGCGCCTCTAGAGGCGAAAGGCGAGCCTTGAGGTGTTTGTGTGCGTTTGTGCGCGCGTGTGTATGTGTGTGTTGTGTGTTTGTGTGTGTGTATGTATGTGTGTGTTTGTGTGTATGCATGTTTTGTTTTTGTGGCTTTGGTTCAAATTTTCCCTTGTGGCGTGGCGAGTCCAGGAGCGCGGTTGTGCAGCATGCGGGACAACCCTGCCTACGAGTCCGTGGACTCCGTGGACTCCGTGGAGCACAAAGCCAGCACCTGGGACGAGACGCGGGGAGGGGAGGGTGAGCGACCCGAGCACAGACTCACCACCCACACTCACCACTCACACTCACCACCCACACTCACCACCAACACTCACCATCCTCACTCACCATCCGGCAAACCAACCCCGACCTCCTCGTTGGTGCTGGACGGTGACGCTGTGGTGAGCAGTGCCACGGGGAGAGGGCCAATTTCGATTTGCAACTCCCCTTCATGGCGTTTGTAGCCACCACAGCGGCCAACGGGGGCTATGGACGGGTGCGAGGGGCTGGTAACCCCTCCACCTTCAATAAATTATCACCAAACTACTAAAAAAATATCGAGCTAAGCTTGTGCCAGAGGCCCCGCGGGGACAGGCGTCTATGACGTCTCCTGGCCAAACCCCATTTGGCAGAGCCAGGAGATTGAATCCTTACTCTCGGGGTTCCTTCAGAAACAGCAAAAATCCACTGCGGGTCGCCACGTGGAATGTTCAAACGCTCACTGTGGTGGAGAGGCGACCACTCCCCTGTCAGGAGCTGGACCGGTACCGTCTGGATCTCTGCGGTATTCAGGGGGTCCAGTGGACCGGCTCTGGCTCCTGGCACCATGAAGGATGGACAGTCTTCTACTCGGGGCAGGAGGAAAGAATTGTGATCCAATTTCCGACCCCCAGGAACAGGTTTGCAGATTTGCTGAGCATTTTTGTGAGGTCCTGGGGGAGGGGACATCCCTCAGCCTGGATAACAACGTGGGACAAAGTGGAGATGACCCTGCCGAGGCTGCAGTGCCTCAAATATTGGAAGAAGTCACACCCTGTGAGTGGCTGGCTGAGGTGCCATCTGTTGAGGAAGTACTGAAGGCGATCCAGAGTCTGAGACCAGGAAAGGCACCGGCCAGAGATGATCTCTCAAGCGAAATGCTGAGGGAGGGTGGCGTTTGTGCACAGACTGGCCTACATGACATCATAACAACAGTCTGGACCACTGGACGGGTTCCGCAGGACTGGAAGGATGCCCTGGTGGTCCCCCTCTTTAAAGAAGGAGGACCGCACAGACTGTAACAACTACAGGGGCATCTAACGCCTGTGCTGGGAAAGGTCCTGGCAAGGATTATTCAACATCGCCTTGCTAGGCACGCTGAGGAGAGGCTTGCGGAGCCCCAATGCGCTTTCAGGAAAGGGCAGTCCTGCACAGATGCCATATTTTCTGTCCGTCTGCAATTGCAAAGGTGTAGGGAATTCCAACGAGACCTACGTCTTTGCTTTATTGACCTGGTCAAGGCCTATGATACCATCAGTAGGCCTGGGCTCTGGGTTGTTTTTCGTGCTTTCGGAGTCCCTGATCCTCTGCTCATGATCATTAAGGACCTTCATGATGGTGAGCGGGCCCGGGTAAAACTACGTGGCCGGGAGTCGGAGCCATTCCCTGTACATTTTGGTTGGGGTGCGACAGGGATGTCCTCTAGCTCCAATATTATTTAACATCTATTTCGACCACGTAGTTCGTGAAGCCTTCAATAGCTGTATCGGAGGAATTTCCATCTGGTACAGATACAATGGGAGGCTGATCGATGCCCGGGTGAGATCAAGGGATGGCTCCCTATTGCTCAACCACGTTACCTATATTCTTGGGTTCATATTCTTGGTTCTTTCCCTTCTACGTGATGACTTTACCGAAAGAACCAAGAATATGAATTCCTGCAGTCACGAAAGCTTTAAATCGAAATGTATTATTGGGTTCTTTCGGTAAATTAACGTACATAGAAAATAATAAAAAGCAAAAAAACCACGAAGTTTCGATTGCAACACAAGCGATCATCCTAAGGTGAACAAATACAGCTGGCGGACTGTTGAGAAAAATATCGCGAGAGAGCTGCTTGAGCCAAATGCAGAGCCAGTGCAACCAAAAGTTATAATTGCTTGGAGTAGGCGGGACTAGAGATGGAATTTGCAAGTGAATGCAAGATCGCAGAGCTAGGAATACCTAGGCTAATTATGTCTGTATTAACCACAATACTTGTGGTCAGAATGCAAACAAAAATAAGGCGATCGGTATTACCTTGGTGTCGCGGCATCTCTTCAGAGAAGTGAGCGACTCGACCAGATGAGCCTTCTTGTTTCGGAGTCTGTTAACAGATCTAATGGTTGTGTGGAAACCCTCCCCGTCGAGGCGGTTAAATCTTGACGTAAAGCTTTCGTGACTGCAGGAATTCATATTCTTTGGTTATTTCGGTAAAGTCACGTAGATAGATAAGAATAAAAAGACAAAAAACCATGACACGTTATGTATGCCAATGATCTGGTGGTTGCTGCTCACTCAGAGGAGGAGTTGGAGGCGCTGCTGCTGAACCTGGAGCTGGCCACTAAGAGGTGTGGGGCCTTACCATCAGCCCCACCAAAACTAAGCACCTGCCTGGGTATTTTGTACCATCGGACACTTCAACCCCACAACTCCCAATTGGTGATGGGGCAGTTGTGGAGAGAGTGGAGAGTTTCTCATACCTGGGCAGTGTGATCATGGCTGGCTCTCGTTTAACAGCAGAGGTCTCACTCCGAATCAGTCGAGCGGCATTATCTTTTCATCGGTTGCGTAACGTTTTGTGGAAGCTACCTGGTCTGTCGCTCCGCACGAAGCTTCAGGTCTTCTCAGCCACAGTCATTCCCTCCCTTCTCTACGCTTGCGAAACGTGGAACCCCCTAATGGAACATCTTCGCCGGTTATAAACATTTAGCTGGCCTACCTACGACCCATCCTGCTTTTAACCAGGCTGTATTGTGTGAGGAGCTCACAAATCCTTGAAAGATCCGGACAAAGTCACATCGGTGAGCTCCTCCGGCAGACAAGGCTGCGTTGGCTGGGCCTAAACAGCTTTTGTTCAGCCGGATCGAGGGGGCTAAACGGGCGCGGCACGGGCTAGAGAAGAGATGGAGTGATGTGGTACAGGAGGATGTGGAGCTGAGTGGACTTGCCAATGACTGGTACCAGCGGTGTCAAGATCGGCCTCTGTGGAGGAGGCTCGTGAAGGACGCTACCGGGCAGTTGGAGGCAGTCGCCCGCATCTGGGTCTGCCCCGTGACCTCCTTGCCAGCGGGCGTTCGACACTTCACGTGGCCTCACGGTGCACATAGCCTGGCACAAGCGTCGTGGTGACGTCACCACCACTTAGTAGCGAATGGCGGTTGTTGTTGTTGTGTATGTTTGTATGTTTGTGTGTGTGGGTGTACGTGTGTGTTTGTTTTTGTGGCTTTGGTAAAAAATTCCCTTGTGGCGTGGCGAGTCCAGGAGCGCGGTTGTGCAGCATGCGGGACAACCCTGCCTACGAGTCCGTGGACTCCGTGGAGCACAAAGCCAGCACCTGGGACGAGACGCGGGGAGGGGAGGGTGAGCGACCCGAGCACAGACTCATCACCCACACTCACCACCCACACTCACCACTCACACTCACCACCCACACTCACCACTCACCAAACCACACTCAGTACCCACACTCACCACCCACACTCACCACCCACACTCACCACTCACACTCACCACCCACACTCACCACTCACACCACACACTCACCACCCACACCAATCACACTCACCACTCGCACTCACCACCCGCACTCACCACCCACACTCACCACCCACACTCACCACCCACACCCACCACGCTTAGCTTAGCGTCAGCTGCAGCTCCCACACGCACGCAAGAGTCACCGCCGTCCACTCGCCACTAAAGTTACGGTGGCGTCGCCGCAGCGCCTGTGCCAGACTAGGTGCACTTGGAAGCCACACACACGTACCACACACACGTACCACACACGTGTACCACATATATATGTATTATACACTTACACACCAGAGACGGGGAGAGACGCTCTCCAAGTCTCAACGGGGGCGGGGATGGGGCGGTCGCTACATTTCAAGTAGTTTATTTTTTAAGTGCCCTACTTTAACAATAACAACACAACAAACGTCTTGTTTCTGCTAAATATCAACAAAGTACCAACTGTTAGGATCCCAAGGGGGTACGATTGTCCCCATAGCCTTCCCTCCACTCACCCCTTGAATCCACCACTGATGTTAGACTCCGCAACTCACACGAGACAAAGACCCCCCGTATAGCCTCAAGAGACTGCTGGGGCGAGAGCTGTTAGCGAGTAACATCTGTGAAGTCCGGCACTGTGGCACACGCGGAGATCGGTTGCCAGCACCGCAACCGCTACTCACACGCACACACCCACACACCCCCAGCTCTTCACCACACACACACCTCCCTTACCACAACCTTCACCCACCCACACACTTCTTCCATTGTCGCGTAACCATCATTCCACACGCTGCGATCTCGCACCTTCTTGTTCCCGCTCCACGTGATCAAACCATCACCTCGAATCACCCGATCACCGTGTGCACGTGCTACGGGCGCGTGCTACGGGCGCGTGCTACGGGCGCGTGCTACGGGTGCTGTCGTTTCCAGAGCGCGGGGTGCCCGCCCTGCGTGGAGGCGCCGCTGCCTCACAGGAACAGCGTGCGGTGATGTGATAGCAGGAGGCGGTGCTGCTGCTGCTGCTGTCTGTGATCCCAAATCAATAATTTTCGGGTGATTTTTGTTTTCTTTCAAATTTGACAAATTCGGGCCGTGACGCACCGACACGCAATGGCCTACACTTTTCGTATAACGTCGCGAGGTCTTTAACGTCCGCTATGAAGCGAGACTTGCTAATACACGCCGCAGAATTAGCCAGGGGGGCCGCTTAACCGAACCGCGAACCTCTGCAACAAAGAGGCAAAGACGCTGCTACAGCTACCACCGCCTCACCCTCACTCTCGCTCATTCAGAGTCCGAGTCGAGACCTCCACCCACCATCCACCCCCTCCCTGCTAACCCCCTAACACAAGCGCCCGTGCCTCCCCCCCCGCCTACCCCTGCTGCCCCCCACCCGTGACTCGCCATGTGCCGCAGGGTTCTGCGCACCCGAGGAGTTCACGAGCCAGGACTGCATTTACGAGGTTCTGAGGATGTGACCCGCGCGGACGAGGCGAGGTGGAGCCGACACTTGCTGCTGCGGCAGCCGCAACGAACGCAGACGACGACGACGTTAATGGCGATGTTGACGAGGATAGTGACGGCTGCGGTGGCCGAGTGCGTGGTGTCGGTGTCGGTGTTGCGGTGGTGCACGCACCGTTCCCTTCTGCCACCTGCGTCCGATGACTCCCAGGCGTCGTGTCGGTGGACTTCTCCTACGCCCTCTCTTAGGTCGACTCAGCCTTAAACGAGTATCTGATATCACGCGTGCCCACTGGCGACTGAAAGGCGGTCGGGCGGTGGAACGGGTTCGCACCACCCTCTCGTGCGCCCTGCCGCACCGAATAGGTGCTCGCTAACAGGACTTGCCCCAACAATGATTTGAAAGGCTACACGGGGGACCTTTGCCTTCGCGACGTTCACTCACGACCACAAGCGCACGCGTCACGCGTGGCGGCCGCGCCGCGCGGGGCTCTCCGCAGCGCCCTCGGTCGGAGGCATCTTCAGCCAGCAGTGGCGTGAGGGCGCATTTGCAGGGCTGCGCCTTCACCGTCCACACGAATGCAACCTCCTTCCTCTCGTTAACCGCATCCTCAACCCGTATCGAGAAAGACACGAAATGCAAATGAATTTTCAATAGCGCGTGTTCCTCTATCGAGTGGGGGGGGGGGGGGGGGGTGCAAGGGGGAGGGGGGGCTGGAGTGGGAGGGGGTGGATCGTGTTGCTTTAAAGAGATTCTGTATTTTATGATTTGTCCGCATAATCGACTCTCCGACCCTTTAGCATGATCCCAATCGCCTCCACGTGCTCAACGACTCACGGTTAATTGAAACCCTCCCCGAATGTTTTGTGAGGCGCCGAGCTGCAATTACCTTCGTCTCAATAGGGGGCATCATAATCATCATCATCACCATACAATTAAAGAGACGCACTCATGAATACACAACCAGGTAAACACAGCCCATTGTGTGGAGCGGTGGCGCAGTCCTTAGCGCAACAAAGTTCGATTCCCGCGACCGCGGCTGACGTCAGCGGTTAGTTGGATATCTGATTCCGGTCCTTTGGCGTCCTGTTTACCAACTCAGTGGCGGTCAACCGCGTGGTGGGTGAGGTCAAACAACCCGACGTGATCACAAAGCAACTGTGCATTATTGCTAATTGAAAGCCCATTCTGGCCGAGAGTGGCCTTGTGAAATGCAGCTTTGGGGATTAAAATAATCACAAAATACACCCTCGATAGACCCACGTTACCCCCACCTTACACCCACGTTACCCCCACCTTACACCCGAGGGTGTTAGCTACGCGCCTACACTGTGTCCCTTCACTGTAGCCCAGCCTGCATCTCTCTGTCGTTGTTTCCGGAGGCGTGCGTCATGTCGTAGTGCTCAATGCGTGAGTGATCGAACCGTATTTCATGAGTTATAGTTCATGTCTAAAAAAAATACTGAGCGGGGCAATTTGTATGTATAGGTCCAGTTAAAACGATTGTTCTATTTTTATGTTTTCCGCGTGAGTTGACCTCACGATATATTGTTAGTGGGCACGCGAGATCACCGTCATCGCCCTGATGATGGTGAAGGATGATTTTCCTTGACTTCGTGAGCTTTTATTATCACGTTTCCACACGCACGTGCACGTATGCGTGGGCGTGTGTCCGTTAGTTAGTGGACTAATCTCCATCTTTTTCCATTTGTACGGGGACAGAGTGTTGCTTCCCGTGGAAGGCGTGGGTTTCCTCCCACGTGTAGAATAGACACTCATCATCAGATGGCCGACTACTTCTTGAAATACAAGGACTAATCGTGGCTCTCCTGACCGCATGAATGTAATCAACACATTCTGTGGCGAGAGGTGGCATAATTATTGTCAAGCTCCACCAAGCGACGATCTGAGTTAGATTCCAAGACCACGGCTAACATCGGTAGCGAGATTTTCCCTTGAGCCCGTTGCTCGGATTCTCCTAGGTCGACTCAGCCTGCAAACATCAGCAGAGAGGAAACAAACGCTGCCAGACGTGGTGCTGATCACGCTTTCTCATCATGCGCCGTCATTGTCTCTCGTTAAGAGCACTGTATGTACGCTAAATGCATGTGTTACACTGAGTACACCCTGCACAACAAAAGCTGCTGCGTTGGCAGTGGTGGTGTACAAACAAAAACAACGATAAGTCAACACATTCGTCAATAGCAAGCACCGTGTGTGTGGCCTTAAAAGAAAAATATATAACAGGCGACGTTTCGTGTGATGGTTCTCCACAGCACGTGACAAACACACAGCTACACACGCACAACACACACCGTGAAGATCTCTCTTCCACGTACACGCGTGGCACAACTGAATAGGGCGCGTGAGAGTTTACGGTGACCGCTGATGAGTGAGGCGGGTCGCGCAGTGTGTGTGCGACGCGCTCGGCGTGCATCTTGGTGTCACGTCCGCTGCGTCGATGCCACCGAGTCCATGGGCCAGGGACAGCACTCGGCACCACCGTGGGCCACACAGCTTGAGTCGCATCCCATCTGTCCACGCGGCCAACGAGAGTCAATTGCCCGTTCATCCCCCACTCATCGCAAACGGTTATCGCATCACTCACCGTTGTTGGCCACGTGGGGAAAGTGGAGGCGGCGAAGCGGCGCCACCTCGGGCGGGGCCGCCGGGCGAGGAGGCCCCCCACCTCGTGGCCCGAGCGACGCGCGTCACGTCTCGTCTGTCAAAATGGGTGTTCGCGTTCAGCCGTTCGCCTGTTGATGATTCGCAGGTATCGTCTAGGAACTCAGACTCATCCGTGTAAACCGGCACACTGTGTCGAGGTGGGAAGTAATTTATACGCGAATAAATAAACTGAGTATTTATCCAGCATTGTTCATCTGAGCGTTTCCTTCTCATCGCTGCGTGTGTTTGCTGCACCGCGCTTTGCTGCGCCGCGCTTTGCTGCACCGCGCGGTGCTGCACGCTTCAACCCAATGCCGGGGGGGGGGGAGCCGGGCGAGGCGGGGTTCGTCGTGGGGCCCCGACTCGTGTCGAGTCGCCCGCGAGTCGCGGGCCGCAGCAGGAGAAGAAGTCGCCGCTCGAGCGCGAGTCGGGTCACCGTCGGCGCGTCACGGGCCGCACCCCAGCGGCCCCGCGTGGGGGGGGGGTCACCCGATCGATGCACGGCTCGAGTTGTAGCCCCCTCGGCCTGGAGCCACGGGGAGACAGCGGATTGAGAATCGAGATGGTCAGACGTTTCCCACCGAAGCGGCGTCCTTCATCGCAAGGCCCGCGGGCTCCTGGCGGCCCCTGGTGGCCTTTAGTGCGGGCCCCGACACACTACACACAGAGCCGTGCATTGGGCGCTGCTACCCCCCACCCCGCTCTCTCCTCCCACTCCAGCCCCGCCCCCCACTTGCGTTCCGCTATCGTTGAAGGTGGAACGCTCTGGGTACGATTTTGCGTTTTTTTTTGCTTCGCTGTTTCCTGCAAAGCAATGCGATTTAAACCGCAACGCGATAACTGCAGGGAGAGGGAAGGAGGGAGGGGGGTAGGAGAGGCAGAGGAGAGAAATGGAGAGGAAGAGAGAAGGGGAGATCGAGGTGGCGGGGGGGAGTCACCGAAAATATTTTCGAGGTCCGGGGCAAAATGGCAGATGAGGCTCCCTGAGGTCCCCTCGGTCTATTTAAGCCCCCGCCCCTTCAGGGATCGAAGGCCCGGGATAGAGTCCTCCCCCCTCTGCAGCTCCTTATAGAGGAAGCGAAAGTGAGGGAGTGGAGGTTGTGGTGGAGAGGAATTGGTGTGAGGGGGAGCGGGAGGAGGGGAGACACGGCGGCAGGGAATGAATTAAGCAGGGAATGAATTAATGGGATAATGACGTCATTCGTGCGGGTCAATGAGTGGGAGTTTGACTGAATTAATGAATGGCTGGAGGGGATAATGAACGAGAGAATTGAGTGGATCGCTGATGGGTGAATGAAGGATACATTTAACACGTAGGCGTTCGCGACCAATATTATTCATGATAAAGGTTTTAGGGTTAGATCGCGTAAGTATAAATGTGTCGTAACCCTCCACCACCCGACACAGTCAGGAAGGGAAATAATAAAATAATAAAATAATACAAATAAAACATAATAAAATTCTCACGACGTTTCAGCCATAACACAAACAGCCGTCCTCAGGTGAAGAACAGGGCTGTCGGAAAGACAGCGTCTGAATGAACACCACCAAGCTTGGCGCCTTGACAAGTAATTTTGTGACTAATCCCATATCTGCATTTTCCATAAATATGCTAAATTCATCTGTTGATATGCTAATTCCTTTGTCAAGGCGCCCTCCTCCTCTAACCCAGCTTAAATATACGCTGCCAAGCTTGGTGGTGTTCATTCAGACGCTGTCTTTCCGACAGTCCTGTTCTTCACCTGAGGACGGCTGCTTGCGTTGTGGCCGAAACGTCGTGAGAAATGTATTTTATTACGTTTTATTTTTTGTTATTTTATTATTTCTCTTCTACGTGACTTTACCGAAAGAACCAAGAAGATGAATCCCTGCAGTCACGAAAGCTTTAAATCGAGAAAAAAAGAGAGGGAGAAATGAAGTAGGGAGCGAGATACACGGAGGGACAAGCAGGGAGCGATAAAAACACAAGGACAGATGGAGGTACGAGAGACAGAGAGAGAGATAGATCTGCGTGGGAGAGACAGCGCTCACTCGCTCGAGATCAGCGCCAGCCCCTGCGGCACGCGTTCCGTGCACGCGGGGAACGCGGACCGCGTGGGCCCGGGCCGGCCCAGTGGAGAGCGGTTCCTGCCTTAGAGCTGTTGGACAAAGACGACATTTTTTCCGCCAACTCTTGGGAACCGACTGCGCCTTCACCAAAGCTCGAGTCAGGCCGCCGAGCGTCGATTCTCAAAACGCTGTGACGTCATCACTCGCCGGTCCGGTGACCGCTCCAGGGCCGCGCGTGACGCGCGCAGCGTGGCTGGGGCGGCTCCCTCCCCGCGGTGTCAATGAAAAATCCCGCGAGGAGCCGCTCAACGGGAACCCGCGATGTTTCCCTCGTTCTCATTCATTTATTAGAAAACGAATGTCATGGCTCGCAAACGTTTCCCTTTTGTCATTCCACTGCTGGATCAATGCCACCCCACGCTGAGTTATTTATGGGGGGTGGTTCCCAGGACCTGTTCAGGAATCGCTTGCTGGTTGCGGTTCTTAATCTGTGGCGACTGTGAAGCGAGCTCAGGCCCGCTGGGTCTCACAGCGCAATTGCGATAACCATACCCTGCTCTTACGAGGGTGCAATTGTTTAGATAAATTCGTCAACTCCGCTTTGAGTCAAACAAACAACAAATGCACGAAATTGAAACGCAGCTCGTGTTCTCGTCTAAAGCTGTTTATGTTGCTGAGAAAATACGATGCACATTGCTGAGTCTCAAGACAAGGTTTCAAGAGGGTCTTTCATTCGGACGTTTGGCCACGCGCTCTTTCAAGGGGTCGTCGCTTCGCTCGGGCACGAAGGCGGCAGAGAGACTCCGCAGATAAACTCCGTAGAGAGACTCGGCAGATAAACTCGGCAGAGAGACTCGGCAGAGAGACTCGGCAGAGAAACTCGGCAGAGACTCGGCAGAGAGACTCGGCAGAGAGACTCGGCAGAGAAACTCGGCAGAGACTCGGCAGAGAAACTCGGCAGAGAGACTCGGCAGAGAGACTCGGCAGAGAGACTCGGCAGATAAACTCCGCAGATAAACTCCGCAGAGAGACTCGGCAAAGAAACTCGGCAGAGAGACTCGGCAGAGAGACTCGGCAGAGAAACTCGGCAGAGAGACTCGGCAGAGAGACTCGGCAGAGAAACTCGGCAGAGAGACTCGGCAGAGAGACTCGGCAGAGAGACTCGGCAGAGAGACTCGGCAGAGAGACTCGGCAGAGAAACTCGGCAGAGAAACTCCGCAAAAAGATTCCGCGGCGCCTACGGGGAGACAACCACCACGCTCGTCGTCGGTCGTCCTTCCCCCGCACCTGCGATTAGCACGGTGCGCTGCGTACGGTGCGAAAGAAGTTCAATATGCACACATCCGACCACGCGCAGAAAACGAGGCTCGCGGTCTCACTTGCTGCATTGACAGCAAGTCACGCGGCAGAGCCTAGCGGGGTTGGTGGGAGAGGCACGGGGGGGCGGGGGGAGGTAGCCCCACCCCCCCGAATCGTCTCACGGGACCCAGAAATGAACGCGCCATGGAAACCAAATTTCTATAGATTGGAAATTAATCTCTTTAAAACTCCTTTTTGTATTTTGTCTTTTTTGCCCTTTCCACCGCACCGCCGATTATAATCAGGGTTGCCGGCGTACGGTGCAAAATAAGTTCAACTTACATACACACAATACATACACACAATACATACACACACTACACACAATACAATACCTGAAGTCATGTACCGGCCGCCACCTACGACTGCACAGCGACGTCAGTGGCCGATCGGCTGTGTCCCGGACGGATCGGCGCGGAACTCACAGACGAGACATGGGCCCTTGGCCTCGCAAACATCTGGCAGCAGATCGCCAGCATTGCTTGACGCAAGCCTGTCGACTCTGCTGGTGAGACGCTGAATGTCGCAACCGGTCGTTTAGGGCAGAGTAATGAACACACGTGTTGATGAGTTTAGTTTTTGTAACATTTGAATTAATTGTGCTTGTGCACCACGCCCAGCGCAGTGTGACAAGCACGCGGCCACGGCGGGCGGAGCGCCGCTCGTGTAACGACGACGCTCGAAATAATGACAAAAATATCAGAACAGGGTTTACCCTTTCTGGCAATAAAACGGCCGTTAAGATGTTCAAACACCAAATAGCTACTCTTTTTGCAAGCCATTCACCACACACACTTGTGGCAAAACATGCAAACAAATATCGTGCTTGTTTCCATTGTTTGCAAAACCTATTCTTATTTTTTTCATCATGTCGATACTGGCAAAAATGTCCCATAGATATAGCGGTTCTCCAGATAAGGGGCCCTGGTTGCAAGGTGATGATTGCCGAGGCTGGCAGATTAATTTGTCAGAACTGGCATTGCTCATTTCCACTGCTGCCGCCTCCGATAAGGCACGTGTCTGCCCGCCACCATTCGCATTTGCGTCAAGGCCTCTCCTCTCGCGGTCAAACCGCTGGGAGCGGCTTCCAGCCACCGCGGTGCGGCCGCGGTGCGCGAATGTCTCAACGCGCGGCACCGGCTGCGGTCGGCGGCCAGGAGACCCGATCGCTTTGACGACGTCAATTACAATAGTCGCCGCCACCACCACCAGTATTGTTATTCTTAGTAGCAGCAGCAGCAACAACAACAAGAACTCGTTGTTTACTCGTTGATGTTTCCACTCGAGCGAAATGTCAGCCCGTGTCGCCGCAGGATCTCATTCGGGCCCCGTTATCATTTCGCGCTTATCTCTATCTTGCACGCGTCACGGATCTCATCTGGAACCACCATGCACACACACAAAACACGCACTGCCCTTTCACTGCGCGCCGATTAGGAGGCAGCGAGGCGAGACACGGATCTGCTGATGATGTTTCCACGGTCGAGGCTCCGATTTCCCGTAAACCGCGCGGACCGCGGGGCTCTCCTCCAATGAATGCAGCGCCCCACCGACGTCAGCGCCTAGCGCGCCACTTTTTATATTCGGGAGGTGACACCGAGTCGCAGAGGACAGGTGGCAGTGCCACTGCGCGTTGGCTGGTGGTGGGCGCGTTAGTTGGACGGGTGCGTCGGTCCGTGTGTCCGGTTGCCCTCCCTCCGCTGTTACTGTTTACGGCACGAGGAGGCGCGAAGAGGTGCAGACGGCGCGGCGTCGAAGGGAGCGCGACGCACGGAGCCTGAAGATCGACCTCGTCCCCTGTGCGCAGGCGAGTGAGCAGCGGGGGAGGGGGTGCTGCTGGGGCCACGCACAGATGGCGCTGTCTGCTCGTGGTATGTTTGTATCTTTGTTTCTGAGAGCCTCAGAGAGAATGTTACGCAGAGTATTTCACGACCAATATTCAGGATTCACAAGTAATTTCTCTTGAGTTTGATTATCGTGTAAATATAAAGTCATGTTTCTTTATTATAGCCCTTCACCACCCGACAGAGCCAATCACATCACGTTGTCATGTGGGGCTAATCGTCCCGAATGTGTTGGTTTCTCAGGAGGAGGAGGAATCTTGAAAAGCGAGCAGAATTGTGACGATTTTGTTCGACGTTTCACTCAGAATTACATCCAATAGCTGTTAAACAAAAGCACGGCATATTTGACCAAGTAAGGCCCACTGAGCTACATCGCTCTTTTTCAGAAGCGACCTGGATGCAAATGACAACTTAACGAAGTGGCTTATCACGTGGAAATGTATAGCAGCGACACACTCTAGACGCGTGTTTCTACACGTGGACATGTACAGCAGCAGCCACACACTCTAGACGCGTATTTCTAAATGTGGAGGGAAAACCCGGAGGGCCCGGAGAAAAATCCACGCAACCGCGGGGAGAACTCCAAATATACAGCAGCAGGCGCCAGGGTCGGGGTCGAACCCACGCAAAGTCACGAGACTTTACCTAAAGACCCAAGGAATAGGGGGAAGCGAGCCACGTGTACACAGCGTCGTAGTTGCCGTATCTCACGCAAGTGGCGCAATCATCACCACCATCATCATCATCATCAGCTTCACTTCCCGCAGCAGCAGCAGCAGCAGCAGTCGTAGGCTCTGATGAGACGCAGCGACTCCCCCCCCCCCCCCCGGGGTGCTCAGGATCCTCGTTCCGCTCACTCTCAGAGTCTCTCACACAGAGCTGCCGCGGCCCATGCATTGGGGTTGCGGTGCAGGTGAGAGGGGACCACACAGTCAAACCCCACCCACTGCGGTCTTTTGACCACAAACCAACAGCGCTGCGGGTTTGATTCCCTCCGCTGGGAAAGACGAGGAAGGGGTGGGGAGGGGAGGGGGCGAGAATCAGCTGGTACAGACAGGCAAACCTGACCCTGCTGATGAGACAAGAGAACGTTGAAGCTGGCTCAGGTTTACCTTTGCTTCGTATCGCACCAATGCTGTTGATAGGTTTGTACTCCCATCCAACAGGCAATGTGGCTGATGTGAACAAAAGATTGCGTAATTTGTTTACAAGGAAAACATAACATAGGACGAGGGAGCTATTTATATTGTCGTTAATATTCTACACAAAGAGTACTTCGTGAATATGTTGTGGTGCAGACAAGTCCATCACCTGGCCTATGGACGACAGTGTCGTGGTGTACGACCGGTGGAGCCGTGGCTCTGCCTCGTAGCCCCTGCCTCAGTGCCCCCCCCCCACCCCGCTCCCTGCCCCCCACGCCTCTCGCATCAGTTCGGAGAAAGTTTGACCGCGGGGAGAGCCCCCCTCGCCCCCGCGTACCTACACGCGGCTATTTTCATACAAATTTGAGCGAAAACCTGAGTTGAGTTTTTCACGGAAATTCTCAACCTAGTCGCTCGCGGGCGATGATGATGATGTCACTGTATCCATCGGCAATGGTGATGCTGGTGATGATGTGGCAGTGGATAACGACGGCGAAGATAATCATTATCGTTGTCAGTATTAATCACTTATAGGACTGCGTATGGTGTTGGAGGCTTTGCTGGTGCGTAGCTCTCCGATGTGTTTCCGAGTTGTTTCGGGGGTTTTGTTGTTGTTGTTGCTCTTGTCCTGGATTAGCTGCTAGCCACAAGCAGCGAAACGTCGGACTGCACATGATTGATAAAACAAACATAATCCCCACACCCGGGTAAACGGGGGAATTGTCAACCCGGGGGACGAATCGGCTCCAGCTGATGGCACGCACAGTCCAGCCTCAGTCCAGGGTCGGGCTGGAAGCTAAGCAGGTTTGAGCCTGGTTAGTGGGTGGATCGATTGTCATTCATGGGCTGCTGCCCAGGGGCGGGTGGGGGGGTGGTTACGTTATGGGCAGCAGGAGGGCAGTAACATTCACCGTTGTACTGTACTGTATATGCTTCTGCTTACATTCTTCCCCTACAACCCAAACTGAGCCAGCCTGATGAAGTATGGTCATATACCCCCCCCTATCGTCCCCCGCCCTCCCGCTACCAGCCATGACACGCACAGCGTGGAGGCCCTCATCCAGCAGTGGATTGACAACAGAGTTGTACGGATACACATATATCTCTATGTATACCCCATGGTCGATGGTGGTGGTGGTGGTGGTGATGACGATAGTGGTGGTGGTGGTGATGATGATAATCGGTGTGACATTTGATGAAGGGTCAGGGGTGGCGGGCAGGAGCCGTGGAAACACCACGGCAGGTCTGAGCATGGAACAACCTGAGTGAGCGCAAAGCCACCGCTGCTAACAACACGACGCCACACACTTTGCATTTATCCATGCGGCTATTGCGCAAGGGAAATTGTTGTTTCTTTCAATTTGAGCTTAAACACGCTAAATATGTATTATTTATTATGAATCCAGTTGTTATCAGTTTCCACACTACTGCAGATGAGTCACGGCCGATGCCAGTCTCATAAAGGCTGCATGCCAACCGGTGGTTCTCCCTTCCACGACTGCTCGCTCACCACACACCACATTCTCTCTCGCTCGCCCTCTTCTCTCTCCGTGCGCGCGCGCGCGCTCAGCTCGGACTCCTCCAGCAAGGACCCGGACCTCACCCACGATGAGCGCCTCGCGAACCGGGCCCAGCCGAGTCCTCGTGGTGTTCGTCGCCGTCTGCTGCGCTGCAGGTGCGAGCCCGACGGGGAGGTGGGGGTGGGGGCCGTGTGCTGGGGACTCGGGCGGCCTCGGGTTGCGTGTCGTGGGGTAAAGTCTGGGTCCTCCCACCTCCTCCAAGACGCATGGCCAGTGTGAAAGAGTAGGCCAAATACCCTACAGTGGGACTTTCTTGTGGAGACCCTTGCACCAGCAGGGGCGTGAGCTCGCAATTGCAGGGCTGCGCCTTCATCTGGGGAAACCGGCTACGTGGTGGCTCTCAGGGGGATAGCGCGTGGCTCGCCATCGGACAGGCGCCAGGTCACATCCTCGGTTGGGGCTTGACTTCAGCCCATCATCATCCCTTGCTCCGAGGTTGATAAAATGAGTACCACTTTGCGCGAAGTCAGCGGTGGTTTCCCAATGGTTAAACTCGCACGTGCCACAACGATGTGGAATTACCGCTTCAGGATTGTGAAGAGGAGTTTAGCACCGCTTCGGTGCTCTTTTTAGGAGGATTTCAGTTTGACCTTGGATTGGGAGTGGATTTTCTGTGACAGGCGCTATAACCCGGCACAGGGGAGGCAACAGCGAGGGTTGGTGGACCCCACGCAGATTTTGTAAAACTTCCTTCCCGTGGACATCGAGGAGGAACCACGCCATGGCTATGCCGGGAAAATGCAGTACACAACAACTGTTGACGCCACCTGGTCCATCTGCGCGGGATAAAGTGTTCCCCGTCGCACGCGTGGGTTTCCTCCGGGTGCTCCAGTTTCCTCGCACATGCCAACACTCAATAAGTGGCAATTGTTGGTAGCACCGGCTCATCGCGTGGCTGCTGCTTCCTTCTCGCTCGTCTGCGGTTCTTCTGCATGGCGCCTCAGAGTCGTCCTGTGCGGCAGCGGCGCCTTTCAAGTTGACATCCTCATCATCGTCATTATTATTATTATTATTGCAGCAGCAGCGGCGTCGGCGTCGTCAGCAGACGAGGTGGTGTCGGTGCAGGCGGTGGAGGGAGGCTCTGCGTCGGTGCCGTGCTCCAGGCCAGGGGAGTCTCAAGGCCCCCACCCCAACTGGACGTGGGTCCCCGACCACCCGGAGTGCGTGGGGGACGGCGAGGACCAGAAACGCTTCGCCAAGCGCCACACGCTCCGCGAGGCTCAGCCGTGCGTCCTGCAGCTGCGCCAGCTGCACCTGGGAGATGCGGGGGTCTTCACATTCGAGTGGGGAGATGTCTCGCTCCGTGTGAGGCTCAATGTCAGACCAGGTACGCGGGTGGTGCTGGTGGACGGTCGTGGTCGTGAGCAGCTACACTATGCGACCCAAGTTCGATTCCCGCTCACGGCCAGCACCGGTGACGATTATCTGAACCGGTCCTCCTTTTAGGTCGACTCAGCCTCAAACGAGTAGATAGTGCGATTTATAAACATCGCCACAAAGACAAAGGTGGTCGAGCCTTTGGAGATGTGGCGATGAAATCAACCCGTAGAGAGAGCATGACAGGATCGTCATTGTGGGTGGCGGCTTGGCGGAGGCCTTCATCCAGCAGTGGATTAACCATGACCCATCATCATAACAATAAAGCCACTTTGTACTACTGTCGTGGTGCTGCTGTATTTTGGCTCAGCCTCCTTCCTTGCAGACAATTCGTCCCCTTCACATGTCTATCTCTCCACATACAAATAGATACTAATGACTCAGCCGCATGGCATCCCATTCTGGAGGGGTCGCGGGGGGTGAATAATTGTGAAGGCCGCAGGGGTTGGTGTATCACTGCACAGACGTTGTGAGACTCCCTGCCCGTGGGCGTCTAGGAGGAGGCAGACCCAGGAAGGCAATTCACGAAGTGCACCGATCTCCGTCTGGGTTTAGGGTGTTGCCCCTCGCGCGAGGCGAGGGTGGTCTCTGGGTGCTCCGATGTTCTCCCCACGTGCACGGTCAGGGCGACTCGTCAGTAGCGGGCGACTCGTCAGTAGCGCGCGACTCGTGGTTACGCGATGCGACTACGGATCTCGCGTCGAGCATCGTGCGCGTGTCTATTTGGCAGACTGCGACGCGCCCGTGGTGGTGGTGTCAGACCACCCGGGGCCCGTGCGACAGTCGCAGAACATCACCCTCCGGTGCGCCGCGCGGGGCTCGGCGGGCGCGGCCGACGAGGCGGTCGCGTGGTGGCGCAACGGCGAGCGAGACCCCGAGCGGCGAGGCGTGGAGCTGGCGGTGCGTGGCGCCCAGAGCAGCTCGCAGGGCGTGTGGGCGTGCGAGAGGCGCGGGCGGCGTGCCGAGTACTGCCTCACCTTCGCCCGTGAGTCGCACGCCTCGGCGAGACGGCCTCGCGAGCTGCAGTCCCTCACCACCCCCACCCTCCCAGCCCCCACCACCGCACACCACCACAACCAAAGCACCAGGCTACCGCGGCGCTGTACCACCAAAGATTTGAGCCACCACCGGCGGTCACAGCACGCTTCGTTTCCAACGATTCGGTTACCCATTCGGGGGAGGGAGGAGGGAGAGAGGATTGGGGGGGGGCGGATTAATCACCGGTGTTACAAAGTAGAAAGCCAAAATGGGGGGCTCCTACACAGCACCACACACAGCAGTACACCCCCATCCCGCCAGCCGCAACTCTTCCCACTCGGAACTCGTCAGTTCACAAGAGACGGGAGGGGGGCAGCAGCAGTAGTAACCGCGTGGCTCGGACATCATTAGTGGCCAGGTCGCTTCTGAAAAAAAAGAGCTTCATAGTTCAGTGGGTCTTACCTGGTAAAATAATCATAGTTGTGTTTAGTAACACGTGCCTCTATGTGTTTGCCCCCCCCCCTTCCCCACTATCCCCATACCATCTTTAGATTCGCCTTCATCGAAGCAGTGGGGGTGCGGGAAGATGAGCGCGGCGATGATGGAGGCGCAGGGGCCCCCCTCTCCCCACGATGCGCACAGCTTCGCTTGGCCCCCCTGGCTGCTCGCCACCCTCGCCGCCATCCCCACGACGATCATCATCGCCGCGCTGCTCGTCTGGCTTCTGGTGAAGAGGAGACGCAGGGAAATGCAGCCAGGTACGCGCCAGGTCGCAGTGGCTACGCCGCTGCACGTGGCGTGGCTGCCCGTAATCCGGCACTGCGGGTGGCCAGAAGACAGGGTTGGTGGTACACGCACGCGTGTTGCGAAACTCCCTTCCACCCGCGGGCGTTGAGGAGTCGCCGTACCCTGGCGCTCGCGCGTGCGTGCTTACCCCGGGTGCTCCGGTTTGCCTCCCCCCCACACACACACGAGGTTCAACTCATTTGAAGCTGAATTGGCCAAATCCCAAAGTAGCAGGGGCCTCCCGAGAACAGTGTCTTGAGACTCACTGCTGCTTTCCTGGGGAAATATAGGGGCACCGATACTATTACTAATATTCATACCCAACACAAAAAGCGGCAGAACAATTGGCGAGAACGAAAGAGGTCAAACTGTACCTGGAGTGTCGAGATCAGGCGGGTTGGACACACATCGCAGTCGAGGGCCACAGGGCTTGGACACGTGGTCTGTTCTCGCTGCCTGCCCCGCTTCTCTGTGGGTTTGCGCTCCTCTGAATCTCTCTCTCGTCTGTGCTGCATGGCCACAGTCGCACTGTGGCTTGAAGGCAATGCCTACATGCTACGTGACTTCGCGATAACAATTATAACAATGTGTTTATGTGATCTAAATCTATTTATGTTTTGTTTTGCAGATGACATTCGCGTTCTGCATCAAGCGTCACGGTAAGCCGCACATCTGAGGGCGCCTCCATTTATACCACAAACTACACACACACGGGGAGGACTAACCACACACACACAGGGCTAACCACACACACACACAGGGCTAACCACACACACACACAGGACTAACCACACACACACAGAGAGGACTAACCACACACACACTCACAGGGAGGACTGACCACACACAGAGAGGACTAACCACACACACACAGAGAGGACTAACCACACACACACACGATGTTAAACAAGTGATGTTGGCGATGCTGCTACTGCGATGACAGTGACGCACAATCATAGTCAACAACACCACCACACTTGACACATTCGTGAATTACAACAGCACTGTGTGCGTGGCCTGAACACGACACACCACGTAACAAGCGACTATTGAGCAACGCTTATTTATGTGCTGTGAAGCAGGCTCTTCACCTGAAACGTCGCCTAAGGATATCCTTTAAGTCCACACATCGTGTTATTTTTGCCAGGCGTCTAGCGGCACTTGAAGTGCGTGGCCGTTGGTAAGGGAGCAAGCCCCTTGCGCGTCTCCATGTGGCCGAGGTCCCTGCAGACTGCAGAGTCACAGCGCTGGTGCTTGAGGTCCCTGCAGACTGCAGAGTCACAGCGCTGGTGCTGGAGGTCCCTGCAGACTGCAGAGCCACAGCGCTGGTGCTTGAGGTCCCTGCAGATTGCAGAGTCACAGCGCTGGTGCTTGAGGTCCCTGCAGACTGCAGAGTCACAGCGCTGGTGCTTGAGGTCCCTGCAGACTGCAGAGTCACAGCGCTGGTGCTTGAGGTCCCTGCAAACTGCAGAGCCACAGCGCTGGTGCTTGAGGTCCCTGCAGACTGCAGAGCCACAGCGCTGGTGCTTGAGGTCCCTGCAGACTGCAGAGTCACAGCGCTGGTGCTTGAGGTCCCTGCAGACTGCAGAGTCACAGCGCTGGTGCTGGAGGTCCCTGCAGACTGCAGAGTCACAGCGCTGGTGCTTGAGGTCCCTGCAGACTGCAGAGCCACAGCGCTGGTGCTGGAGGTCCCTGCAGACTGCAGAGTCACAGCGCTGGTGCTGGAGGTCCCTGCAGACTGCAGAGCCACAGCGCTGGTGCTGGAGGTCCCTGCAGACTGCAGAGTCACAGCGCTGGTGCTGGAGGTCCCTGCAGACTGCAGAGTCACAGCGCTGGTGCTTGAGGTCCCTGCAGACTGCAGAGCCACAGCGCTGGTGCTGGAGGTCCCTGCAGACTGCAGAGTCACAGCGCTGGTGCTTGAGGTCCGCTCGGATCGGACCATCCTGACGAGAGGGTGCCTCGGGCCTCGCTCCAGACACATCGTGGCCACTCATATCGAGTTGTCAAGTGGGCAAATATTCCAATTGATGATTTTGTTCTGGTCGGCAAACCGCAGTATTGAAGGGCAAGGTTGTATTGTTTTTTGTAAAATGTCACTGCAAGTTAGCGCTGTAAATGGAGCGACGTGGTGGTGGCATGGCTCACGCACGGACGCTCTCTCTCTCTCTGTCTCCTGCAGACAGCGCACGTGCGAGGACTTCGCGTTTGAGAACGACTCAGGTAAGAGCCCCACCCCCCCGCACCCCCCTCGCTACGATTCAGAGTCGGACGGTGGCTGAGGCTGTGGTGGTAGTGGTGGTAGTGGTGGTGGTAGTGGTGGTGGTGGCTGTGGTAGTGGTGGTAGTGGTGGTGGTAGTAGTGGTGGTAGTGGTGGTGGTAGTGGTGGTGGTGGCTGTGGTGGTAGTGGTGGTAGTGGTGGTGGTGGTAGTGGTGGTGGTAGTGGTGGTAGTGGTGGTGGTAGTGGTGGTAGTGGTGGTGGTGGTGGTAGTGGTGGTGGTAGTGGTGGTAGTGGTGGTAGTGGTGGTGGTGGTAGTGGTGGTAGTGGTGGTGGTGGTGGTGGTAGTGGTGGTAGTGGTAGTGGTGGTAGTGGTGGTAGTGGTAGTGGTGGTAGTGGTGGTAGTGGTGGTAGTGGTGGTGGTAGTGGTGGTAGTGGTAGTGGTGGTAGTGGTGGTGGTAGTGGTGGTGGTAGTGGTGGTAGTGGTAGTGGTGGTGGAAGTGGTGGTAGTGGTGGTGGTAGTGGTGGTAGTGGTGGTGGTGGTGGTGGTAGTGGTGGTGGTAGTGGTGGTAGTGGTGGTGGTGGCTCCGCTGCTGCACGTGACTGCTGTGATGCAGCGCTTTGGGGGCAGCAGCAGCAGTAGCGAGGGTTGGTGGACCATCGCGCACGATGACAATCGTCGCGAGGCTCCCTTCCCCGCGGCAGTCGAGGAAGAGCCACACCCTGACTCGCCAGCTCAATGCAGGACAGCAAAGTGTGGACTCATCGCCATCTGTTTCCAGCTGTATGGGATCGAGCGTTGCCCCTCGCACGCGTGGGGTTTCTCCGGATGCTCCGATTTCCTTGCACGTGTATAATAATCACTTACTAATTGGCGCGTAGTGTGCGGGGAAAAGAAATCTGACATCGGAGGGCATTGTAAGGGATCTCAGAAGTAGTCGCGCGATAGACACTTCCGCGGGTTTCCGAAGGGATTCCTCCGCGTCTCACGGACAGAGCGCCTCTCTCCCACAGACACCGACAGTGACCGCTACGTGACCCCGGAGACCCCCAAAGCTGCGCCGCAGGCCACAGGTAACCCCCAACCCCACACGCCCCCAGCCAGAACAACCCCCCCTCTCTGCACGCGATTCATTCGTTACCTTGCACGTGAAAGTTGAAAGGAGGCGTCTGCGACAGGAGTTGGGGTCACAGTAACAATATCATCAACTGTGCCGACCTCCGATCAGCACGGTTGGCTACGTGTGCTGCGAAAGAAGTTCAACAAACATACACCCCTAACACCGACCCTACCCCTAACCCCGACAACATCCTTAACACCAACTCTATCCTTAGCCCCAACCCTATCCCGATGCTTAACCTCAATCCTAACCCTCCGTTATATAACCCTCACCACAACCTTGTTTTTTTGTATTCCCATCCCACTGTTGATATTGGGATTAAGAGGTTATGGTCAGGGAGAGGGTTGAGGTTCCGTGATTATGGTCAGTGATAGGGTTAGAGGGCTACGGTCAGGGATTGGGTTGAGCTTGGAGTGAGGGCTGCGATTGTAGTTGGGAGCCCGCGATCTCGCGTCTCACCCTGGAACACCGCCATGTGCACAGCCAACAGCCACACGCGGAGCTGCGCGCGAGTCGTGTGAGACACGAGGAGGAGGAGGAAGAGGAGGAGGAGGAAGAGACGAAGTGCACGGAGAAAGCGGATGGAGGATTCGATCCTGCGAGTTTGCACAGAGAAGACATCTCGTGACTGTATATTGCACCTATATATATATATATGTTCCCTTTACACAAAGACAAATATCCCCTGCAAAGCATGTAACAGACTTTTGATGCAAGTGCTGTTAGCGAGCACCTATGAAGACCGGCACAGCACACAAAGGGGTGGGTGACCAGCACCACGACGGGCCGACAGTGTCCCAGTGGCGATGTTAGACACCGCACCAGGTACTCATTTGCGGCTGAGTCAACCTAGGGGGAGGCCCAGAACCGGTTCAGGAAATCAACACTGGTGTTGATCGTGAGCGGGAATCGAACTCGGGTCGCAGAGACACACAGAGACACACAGAGACACACACACATAGACACACACAGAGACACACACATAGAGACACACACAGAGACACACACACAGAGACACACACAGAGACACACACACAGAGACACACACAGAGACACACACACAGAGACACACACACAGAGATACACACACAGAGACACACAGAGACACACACACAGAGACACACACAGAGACACACAGAGACACACACACAGAGATACACACAGAGACACACACACAGAGACACACACAGAGACACACACACAGACACACACAGAGACACACAGAGACACACACACAGAGACACACACAGAGACACACACAGAGACACACACAGAAACACACACAGAGACACACACACAGAGACACACACACAGAGACACACACACACAGAGACACACTTGGGGCAAGTGCTGTCGCGCACACATGGCGCGCATTTCTCTACACTGCTCGCAGCGTCAATCACCCCGCGGATTCCCCTCGCACGCGCCGGGCGGATGAGTCCACTACAGCAGGTATATATATATAATTATACCGTATATATAGTCTATATATCATGAGGCTAAGCAACATCTATAATCATTATCATCGACATTTTCGAAATGGTTACGAATTTATAAAGGTGACCTTTTTTTATTAATCGTCGGTGTCGTCGTCATCTGCAATCATCGCTTTCATAATAATGTTCACATCAATCGATAACCATCCTTCATATAATCAAGATCATCATCGTAATGTTTAAAACATCATGAACAGCATAGCTCTGAATATGAATCTATCTCAACTTATCCACCTTTAATAATATGAATAGTAACTAAACGGAAATCATGAAAAAGATAAACCTCTTAATTATCATCGTCATCATCATCATCATCGCCGAGAGGCTCACGAATCCTCGTCACGCGAGCGATGACATCATGCGGACACGCCGACGTCATCCCGGGCCGTATGAGCTGCAGTCATCGTCTCGGAGTGAGTGACTGTCTCGGAGTGAGTGACTATCTCGGAGTGAGTGACTTTCAACGAGATCGTGACGGTGACGGAGTGAGTGACTCTCCCTGTGCGAGAAGCTGCCCTGTTTCTCGAGGACCGTGGGTCCCACCAATGCGCTCCGTGTACGCACATCAGGAAATGAACAGAACCTGCAGGGTAAACGCCAGGACTAGACATGGTATAGAGGCCACGTTAAAGAGGCGAGTTTCCAAGACTGACTGAAATACAGTGACAACAGCCCGGTCAGCCCAGGAACAGAGCCTTGATCTCAGAGTCCTTAGAAGAAGGCGGTGCGAAGATCTCCAGGACCTCGTTGGAGAGTCAACACGGATCATTTCCTGTAGATGTTGCTAGGCTAACCCATTGAGTCCCTTGTAGATCAGCAGCAGCAGCAGCGGGGTCTTACAGTCCATTCGATACTTGACTAGTAGCCAGGGCAAAGGAAAGGGAGCAGCTGTGTGCTGTGCCGCTCGTGAAACGGTGTGCGCGCAAGGACTCTAAGAGCTGAGTTCTGAACGAGCTGGATTCTAACTCAGCCCCTTACTCGGAATCGCGAACAGTGCTGCGTTGTCGGGAGAGCACAAAATCACGCGCCAGTCACTCCAAGTCAGGAGTATATCATTTAATAGATGATAGCCGACGTTTTGGGCAATGCCCCTTCTTTAGAGCACATGTTCTATGATGACCCGTCATTGTGTCGCAATGACACGTGTTATGAAAAAGGGTCATTGCTCGAAACGTCGCCTATTACTATGTTTCCTTTTAGGGCCATGGCGTTATTGACGAATGTGTTGAGTTCGTGATTTCTGGCGGCAGTCCCCGCACGAGCCCCTGCTCGACTTGTCGTGACGTGGCGGTGGCACAGGCCCGCACGAGCCAGGCGACGGTTGATGGATCACCACACGGACGTCGCGAAACTCGCTCTCCGTGTGCGTCGAGGAGGAAGCCACACCCTGACGACTCTGCCGAGAGGGAGCGCGCAGATGGTCCGTCTGTACGGGAGAGAGTGTTGCCATATTCGCACGCGTGCGGCGTCTCCAGGCACTCCGGTTTCCCTCACACGTGTTTAAGCACTCATTCATTGGCCGAGAACACCTTCATGCACAGGGGACCGCAGAGCTTGAGGGTGGAGGGGGGGTATGTGGCTCCGCGTCACCACCGCGTGGCTGCTGCTGCCTCCCACTCGCCTGGGCTTCCTCTTCCAGGCGTCCCTGAGTCGCCCCCCGCCCCTCTCTGTCTCCATCGACTGAGAGCGCCTCGTGTGCGGGGGCGACGCGGTCCGAGTCGCACCGCTCTCGCCACCGAGTGCCCGGTAGGCCGGGAGACTCACTTCTCGGGAGCCGTGCGAGCCCCCCACCCCCCCCAAGTCGCATTGTAACATAAATGTACGCGGTGGTCGCGCCAAAATTCAGCAATAAACCTACGCGCTGCGATTATTCTGGCGTCTTCATTTCACTCAGCGTAACAGCAGCACGACTCCAGTCTGCGTCTCCACACGCCGCATCAACACCGTTACGTTGCCTTGTATTGGTGCTGCTGATATTATACAGGTCGTACGGCTGACGGGATGTGTCGTACATATTTTATTTAAATAAATAACAGTATGTCTTTGATAACTAACTATAAACGTGCCAGTTTAAAACGGGTCTGATCAGAAAGCATAATTTAAGATCTAATCATTCTCATCAGCAGGCCCCACGATGGAAATACTCGCAGTCAGTCCCCAAATATCATCGTCCAGTCTGCGCCTCTCTATTTGTGTGCTATGAAGTAGGGGCATTGCCCGAAACGTCACCCATTTTATATTGTACCTGTTAAGGCCCGGTGTTATTGAGAGACGCGTTGGGTTGTTATTGTTCACGGGACGGATTTGTGATGGGATGTTGGCTATCAACAACAAGGCAACTCCAATGACTAATTGGGAATGGGACGCAAGCGCAGGATTGATCACCCTGTCGCTGGCCGCCTTTGGTGAGGGTGTATAGTATGAAAGGCCGAAACACCCTAGGAACCAAAGGTTCACTACTGACGATGCGCTCCCCAAATTTCACCAGGCTCACTGTTCATGAACTCTTGGAAGTGCTTGCACAAATGATAGTAACATCTCATCCTGTGTTCTTGGAATCTGAAGGAGTTGAATCGTGTGCGTGTCTCTCTTTGTTCACATTATTTATTTAGTCTCGACCATCATCTGATCGTTGGCTTTCCAGAAAATATCCTCCGGCAGCCTTTGTTGAAGTGAGCACAACCCTGGGGCCGGTTTTGACCTTTTAGTTCTCGTCAGTGAACTGGAGTGCGTGTGCTTCACGCGAAATAAAAAACCCAAACTTTCCACTGCAGTGAATAAAAATAACTCGCGGGTGATAAAAATACGGAAAATAATATTTGTTATCAACTCTGCACTTTGTTTTGGAAGAAAGTCCGCTTCTATTAAAAGCCGAGCTGGTTGATTGTAATTGGCTGACGCGGTTACTCCGCAAGTGAGTTGCGTTCTCTTTGCTGACGGCAATTGGAATCCCCGTGCTGCTGGCGCTGCTTCACCATGGCCAGGCAGAGGGGAAAGGCTGAGTGAGAGGCGCCTGCGGTTCCAGTCACGGCACAGAGCGCTGGGCCGCGTGCGTAACGCTCCCGTGCGGGAAATGACCCGGGCTGAAGGTCCATGGGCATGGAGGCGCGGTCTTATCGGCGCTCACGAATCTCCCCAACCCAGCATTGCACATCTGAGCCGTCATTCATTCAAACGCAACGGTTTTTCATTTGAAAGGTGTTTTTTTTATTTGCCAAGAAGTGTGGAGAGAGAGATGCGTGGTTGTAATAACATTCAGCAGCAAGATAGCAGCAGCAGCGGTAGAATGTTGGTGAGGAGCTCGAGGCCGATGCCTGCTGGTGGCCGCGACGAGAGGGCTTCAGCAGAGAGAGCTCGCGTCGTGTCGCTGCTCTTCCTCCCACGTGGTACAAGCGCAGGTCACAGCGGGTTGACGAGGCAGTCCACATCCCTGGTTGAATTACAGTGCCCAAATCGCACTATGACTTGCTTTTTATTTAACTCAATGTGTCTCTATGGCTCTCTATGGATCTCAATGTATATATATATATATACTGTATGAGTCTCTATGGATTTACTACGTGGTATATAGTTTGGGTTGAAATGCTCCAATCGCACTGCTATGGCTTTTCTTAAATGTATCTCCCTGAGTCTCCATGTGTCTCTAGTTGACTTTATAGGTCCATAGCCTGGGTCGCGTGGCCACAGTCGCACCACTGTGGCTTGTGTCTTTAATTCCCGAGTTGAAAGACAGGAAGGGGAACACGTGAACGAGAGAAGACGCGTGGGATGGCATCGCGCGAAGTGAGTGGGGCTTGGGCAGGAGGCGTCACGGACAGGAGGGACGATGGTCAAGGATGATGACGGAGCGGCAGCCAAGGCAAGGAACGCGTCCGAGAGGACGTCCCACCGAGGAGGGGGAGACGGAGCGATGATGAAATAAAATCGTGGTGCGTCGAGCAGGCGCTGAGCGGATCATTACATCGCAGGGCCGCGTGAGAACTTGGGGACAGCTCGGGGGAGAACTTCATCCAGCAGTGGACTGACCATGGCCGATGGAGATGGTGACGATTAATCGCTCGAAGCTATGAATCGTCAGAGCCCATCGAATCTCTGTGGGTCGGAGAGAACTCTGTAGACTCGCCACGCGCATTCTCGCCCCGCGTCGCCCCTCCGCCGCCTGCCGACCACGGGGTGGGACTGCTCACGACTCGCCAGCTGCCACAACGGTGGAGCGGCCCGCGGCGTCGCTCCTGGGTGTGCAGGCGGTGCAACTGCGCCAGCACCCACGGGCCGGAGACGCCCAGGCGGACAGGAGGCCACGCTACGTCACTGAGGCCTATTGGTTTATATACTAACCCATCAACTAAAATCGAGACTCACAGACTAACATTGCCCATAGACTAACACTGCCCATAGACAAACACTGCCCATAGACTAACACTGCCCATAGACAAACACTGCTCATAGACTAACACTGCCCATAGACTAACACTGCCCATAGACAAACACTGCCCATAGACTAACACTGCCCATAGACTAGAATTGCCATAAACGAACATTGTCCAGCGACTAACATTGCTCGTAGATTGAAAGCTAATTTATTTTGAACTGATTTTTTGTATAAAGTTTGTTGTACTTCCTCACCTCCGATGAGCACGGTTGGCTACGTACGGTGCGAACGAAGTTCTAGATACATGCATAGACCAACATTGCACTTAGACGCATATTGCCCAAAGAGTACTAACATTGCCGTTAGACGAACAAGTTCTTGAGTGACCATCGTGGACAGAGCTAAACGGAACTAAACCCACAATAGCCGATGTGAGGGTAACTCATCCCCCGCTCGCCCCCCACGTCGCCTCGTGCCTGTCGCCACGGCGGTGGCCGAACGTCTCCAGGGGCTGAACTTCCCCGGGGACTCCACGGGGGGGAGAGGGAGGGGAGGGAGGGGAGGGAGGGAGGGAGTGGAGGGAGGGGAGGGAGGGGAGGAAGGGAGGGAGGGGAGGGCGGGGAGGGAGGGGAGGCAGGGAGCGCGCGTGGCGGCTCCGGAGTGCAGCGAGACGTGACGACGTCACCGGGAGAGCGGGGAGAGGGAGGGAGAGGGGGAGGGAGAGGGACAGAAGGAGGGAGGGAAATAAAAAAAAAGAAGGAGGGAGGGAGAGGGACGGAGAGAGGGAGGGAGGGAGGGGGAGGGGTGATGAGAGCAGAGGGAGATGAGGAGGGAGGGACCAGGGGGAGGGGCTGTTTTTGATCAACGCTTCACAGTTCGTGGAGAGAAGCCCGCCCCTCAGTGCCCACTCCACACACCCCCGCATTGATTTATATGAAAGCGTAGTTTAATGACGTAATGAGGTTGATGACCATTGACATTGAAGATTGATGACGACGACAACTGCAATGATAATGGCTTGCCGTGGGTGATAATCACGAATTCATGATGATAACGACTGATTTATGCTGACTGACCCCTTGATAATGTTTTGGCTAAGTGATAGCCGACTGATGATTTCCAATCGCGACAATGACATGTGATGTTGATGATGATAACGATGATGACGATGATAGTGTACAAGGCACGTGAGCCATACCGATCAGAACTTAACAAAGCCAAAGATCCCCCCTGAGAGATGTAACCTCCATTCGGGGCCAGCGCTGTTAGCGAGCGCCTATGAAGGCCGGCGCGGCACACGAGGGGGTGGGTGGCCAGCACTCGAGGCGCGTGTCTACACGTCGCCACCCTCTCTCCGCGAGCCCCCTCCCTCTCCCCCGACTTCAACTTCTCTGCCCCACCGCTCCTCCCGTGCGTCGCGCCGCGATGCGCATGCGCGGAGTGCGAGCGGCGCGCGAGGTCGGCTCATCCCCCCAGCGACGCGGGGGCAGCAGCGACTCGACAGGGGGCGGGGGGGGTCCCAACTCGTGTAAGAGCAACGCCTGGCGAGGAGAGGGGGGGCGGAGGTAGAGAGTGAGGGAAGGGGGGGGCGAGCCCCTTAGCTACCCCCGGGTCACTGCTCCTCCACACCGGGGAGGCTGGAGCCGCGCCGCGCGCGAACCGCCACGGAGGAGACGGAGCGCGGGCGAGGCGTGAACGTCAAGTCCCGAGCGACCCCCCCCTCCACCCTGGCCGCCCCTCGCCCCATGCACCCCCCGATGGCTTCGCAGGAACCCCGCCGGGATTCCCGGATCCGCGCTGCGGCGGAGGAAGCTCGGCGCTGGGTTGAGGTGAGCGTGACGGGCGGGCGGGCGGGAGGTGCCGCTGCTGCTGCTGGTGGTGCCGCTGTCGCGCCGCTTTGTAGGGAACGCGCGGACACCCGATCCGCGCGCTGACGAGCGAGAGCGCCCTGAATAATGAAGCGATGTGTGCGCGCCCTTCCCTCCTCCCTGCTGCCCGCGCCCCGGTGCCGGCCTCCATCCCCTTACCCGCTGCGCCTCCCTCCCTGCTGCCCGGCGCGGTCTCCCAGGCCGTGACGGGGGTCAGCTTGGAAGGCGTGGATCTTCGCTGCGCGCTGCGGGACGGGGTCGCGTTGTACAGGTAAGTGTGGGTCAAGCAGTCGGGGGGGGGGGGGGCTCCCAAACTCCTCCCGCCGCGGACTCCGCGTATCCACGGCTTGGTGTGAGTTTTGCGAGTCTCAAAAACTCGGACCGATTCACCTCGCAAGCGGATTTGTTCGTCTGGAGTTCGGTGGGCACGGTGACTTCTTCCGAAGTCGCGCGCAAACTTCGACTCTTCGACTGTCACGTGTAGCGTTCGAAATTCTCGCGTGCGTGCACCTTGCGTCGGCAACGTCCCCCGAGTTCCCGAACAGCGATCCCCGCTCCGTGTCACGTCAGCAGTGGTCGCTTCTGTGTGCGGACCATTGCCCGCCATGCGAATGTGGAATTTCCATCGCTGGCTCAGAGAGCCGTCAATAAAAACGCGCGCGCACGCGACTCCACGAGTGCGCGTGACGACTCCGCGCGTTCCTGCCAATGACTCCGACTCCCAACCCGCTCCCGCGCGGGCCCGAGTAGCAGCCGATGGAGAGAGACCGCTCCCGAGGAGACGACCGTCGCGGAGATGGAGCGGTGAGATCGGTTCACGCGCAGGAGTGAGATGGGTGGCGACGGCTCAGGGAGGCTTTCAACCAGCAGTGGATAGATAATGACGTGTCGTCAAAGTGTCTCTTCCAAGGGAGGCAGACAAAATGCTCTGTTGAGTGTGAAGAAAAACGATGCATCGGGCATTGAGACATTTAAACTTCGTCGTCAGCAGCAGCAGCAGTTGTAGCATCAGCAATGAAGAGCTATCCACTGCTAGATGAAGGCCTCCCCAAGCCAGCAATAGCACGCTGCAGGGTGCGGAGGGCGCGGGGGGGCGCGGGGGGGGGGGGCAAACGAAGCGAAGCGTCCCAGGAGCTCCCAGGGGAAGCGGCGCCGCTGCTGCCGCTGCTGCCGCAGGCCTCGTGGCCGGCGCCGTTCCCGACGGAGCCAGCCCCGGGAAGGCTGCGGCTCAGAGCCCTCAACCCGGAACGAACGCCCAACCCACCTGCAGGCGCTGGAGATGCCGGTCCCTGTTCAACTCCCACCGCCTGTGAAGCGAATTGTTTGGTGAGAAGCTGCCGCTGCGTTGGCGATTGTGCACAAGCACAGTTAATAATAATACTAACACGAATAGAGACAAACTCAACACATTCGGTCAATAACACCGTGGCCTAAACAAAGAGAAAAATACACACGAGGTTACGTTTCGGGTATTGACGCATCTGTGTTATGAAGAAGGGCCATTGCCCGAAACGTCGTCTATCATGTGTTTAATTTTCCTTCAGAGCCCCGGTGCTATTGACGTGTGACGCGGCAGCGCGCAAGCGAATGGCGCGGTCTGCGCGTGGAGTGGCGAGCGTGCAGCGACTCGCTGACCAGAGAGCCCCTCTCCTCTTCACCCCCCCCGTCCCCCAGACCCCTCCTGAAAGAGCCCCTTCTCTAGGGAGAGAGAGGGGAAGGTGCGTGGCGACGAGTCCGTGCCCGGTAGAGAAAGGCCCCTCTGTGCCCGCGCGCACTGTAACCCGACCGCCTGGGAACGCGGGGCCCCGGACCCCCACCCCCCGGGCCAACAGGGCCCCCACCTCTTCTGTGCTGTGTGTCGGGCAAGAGGCGTTGTCTCTTGGCGATCTGGGGACAACATTCGCCTGCAGCTCCCCTGGGCGCTCGGAGGCGCCCATAGCCCCATCGTCCCGATCGCTCCTCCGCGTCCGTCCCCGTTGCGCGTCTCAGCGACCCCCGGCGATGAGGACCCTGGCTCGAGTTCAGCAGCACCCCCCTCCACCCCTCCACCCCCTCCATCCCCTCCACCCCTCCACCCCCTTCCACCCCCCTCCACCCCCCTTCCCGCTGTCCGCATCACAAAGCGGCCGCTGACGGGGGGAGGGGTTAGGAGGGTGCGAGCGGATGGCAGTGGGGGGGGGGGGGGCACAGAGCGATGGGGGGGGGCGTCGGGAATGTTTCGTGAATTCCTGCGCGTCGCGCTCCCTGTGTGTTTAACGACTCGCGCCTGGGCTCCGCTATTCCCGGACGAGCGCCGCGGACAATAACGGGATGGGTTTTACCGTGGCTCCACTGTGAACACGCCGTTGGCCAGTTCCATCACGAGGCTTGCAGGACTACCGCGGGTGGATCTGAGTCGCAGGGTCAGTGGCGGACGAGGCGGCGACCCGCCGACGCGCGTCACGGATCCCCGCTCCCCGTGTGCGTCGTGGAGCGCGCTGGGTTGGGCCTGCAGCACGCGGCGGTGACAATGGAGCAACCCTCACCTCTGCTGCCTCCACAGACTCGTCAGCGCGCTGGTCCGCGAGCACGCTGAGTGGAACCCCCTGGAAGAGCCAGAACCCCTGGAGGAGCAGGTAAGGGAGTCATGGAGGGCGTCTCCACCCCCACGGGCGGGGGCCATAGCAGGGGACACAAAGGGGGGGGGGTCAATTGTCCCGACTGAATCTTCCCAGCCAACGGTGACGACTGTTCTACAGTGGCCCAGTCCAGCAGGGCCCACTTCTCGTTGTCAGGAGGACGCTCGCTGCCCCACCACCCCTCCCCCTCTCCTCTGCCGTCCTCACCTCCGGACCCCTCACCCAACCCCCCTCCACTCCCCCCCCCCACCCAGCTCCCCCTCCCCGTTGCCGCTGCGATGCCTTCGCTTGACAGGAGAAGTCATCGCACAGCCGCGACCCCCCCGGGAAATCCGATACTACATCCCGCGCTGCGTAGAGACGGGATCGGTGCCTCGGCGACTCCACGCTTAAGTCCCCTAGGAACCCTGAGTTATCCGGACCTCTTGGTCCTTAAGCCCCCCACACCCTTCCCGAGGGGCTCTGAGAGGAAGCTGCGGCTCGGGTCACACGACTGCTCTGATAGTGCGACAGCCAACAAGTGTACTACATCAACTCGAACCCCAACCCCGAACAATAACTCCAACCATTGCCCGAACACTAACACTACCACATCCCCTACGAATATCCCCAAACAGGTACCCTGACCCCAATCATATTCACTAACCATAACCCTAATATAACCCTTAAATATAACCCAACGATCTAACCCGAACGTAATTTATTCCTACCCAACCCGAATCCCCAGCGATGAATTTGTCACTCGCTATGCTCCAGATCGCTGCTGGAGCTGGCTTGGAGTAGGGATCATCGGCGTAAGGCACCACCACGAGAGTGCATGGGACGTCTGTCCATAATATTATTGTTGTACCCTGTATCCCCATCGAGATGGACCCGGCGTGCTAAATGATCATCAGAACGATGCTCCGGACGATTCCGGCTGCCCATTACACCGGCCTCTAGGTGCCAAAAGCAGCGCAGACTGGCTGCAGCTGTTGCGTCTCATTCACCGCGCGTGCCGACTTCCACATTCCTCGACTCGAGCCTGACACCAACAATCGATGGGAATCGATTGTTACGTCCGAAGCACAAGCATCGAATCGCATGTACAGGAATCGATTATTAACGATGTATATAAATTGCATGAAAATAATTTGTAAATGTTACGTTCATGCTAATGGAGAGAAACGGACAATACCAACGAGAAGAACAATACGAATGAGACGGACAATGCAAACGAGACAGACAATATGATGGATGAGAGCCTGACCACGCCGTGCGAGTCGTAGGGAGGAGGGGGGGGGGGTTACTTGACCATAATTCACCACGCTGGTCAGTGCGAGTTGGTTGGTGAAAGGCGAGCAGCATGGACCTGGGAGCATAGCGTCACAGCACAACAACGGGGGACGTTTCTGTACCGCCCTCTGCTGCTCACCACGTAGCAGAGAGACAGCCCGAACGAGGCAAGCATCGACATCGATTCTTGAATCGTAACACGGAACGATTCGGTGAAGGGGGGGGGGGATGAGTGGCTGGATCTTTACCCCTGTGAGCACGTGTCCATCACCCAAAACCCCCCCCTTTGCCCCCCCCCCCCCCCACTCCACAAGCCTCACCCCCTCACACCCCACACCCCCTCCCCAGAGCCGGGGCGGCTGTCACAGCTGAATTTGCCGTTTTGGCAGCAGCAGCAGAGGCAGCGGCAGCAGTAGAGGCAGCAGCAGCAGCAGAGGCAGCCGAGGGGGGTTTGTAAATGTGTGGACAGTTGGGAGAGAAGAGCTGAGAAGAGCAGAGCTCACGCAGAGAGTGGACACACAGCGCCGGGCTCGCCACAGCAGCAGCGCGGGGCCAGGTGAGGTGGTGGTGGGTGGTGGTGGTGGTGGTGATTGGTGTTTCACCACTCGTGCGTGTTAATCACTTTTGGTGGTTGATAAATGTTGGCGCGTGGTTGTTGTCTACTTTTGGTGGTGGTTGTTCACCACTTTTTGGTGGTGGTGGTGTGTTGTAAAAGTTGGTTGTTATGGTTTATGGTTGTTAGTTTTCATTCAATACATTTTGACCACTCTCGGCAATTGTTCGTGGTTGTTGTGAGTGGTTGTTGTTGTGCTTGTTGGTATAGGTAGTTATCGTTAGTAGTTGTTGTTGGTAGTGGCTATTGGTAGTGGGATGTTGTTGTTGGTAGTTGTTGTCGGTAGTAGTTGTTGGTATAGGTTGCTGTCACGACCCCCTCAGTGAACTTCTGCAGAACCGAGCCCTCATCACCGAGCCTCAGTGTGGGTCGATGATGAGGGCCATGTAACGAGGGGAGCGGTGGGAGTGGTGGTGGCGGTGGTGGTGCGCGGGCAGATGTCGCCGCTATTGTTCTGGCCGCTATTGTTCTGGCCGCGGGCTCTTTCCACGCTCCTCTCATTGTCTTGCGCCCTGCAGCTCCGTGAAAAATTAATCAGCTCAGGTACCTCGCCTCCTTATCCCCTGCCCAGCGCAGATGTGACAATGATGATGGTGCTAGTGGTGGCTGTGGGTGAGGAGGAGTCGCTGGCAAGGGCAATTTTCACGGTTTGTGGGGCAAGGAAAGAGCGCAGTGTTGTTGATGCGAATTTGTCCGCTGCTAAGTCTCCACATGGAGAGAGATGTTCAATGAGAACGAGAATTATAGCAGATGCGTGTTCATCGCTGCGACTGTTGTTGTGTCCTGGAAGACAGGCTCACATCGAGACACATAGACTCGCATAGGGACCCATAGACTTGCATAGGGACCCATAGACTTGCATAGGGACCCATAGACTCACACAGAGATCATGGATAGGGAATCATAGACTCAGCGAGCTGACGTCGTGCCCGTGGGCCCCGTGGCAGCTGCACCGCCTGCGCACGCGATAGCCACGCCACTGGGATACTCGGTGTGAGAGGACGGGTAGAGCTAAAGGCGCAGCCCTGAAGTTGATCGCTCTAGAGGCCGCTCTAGAGAGCCCCTCGAGATGGGAACGTGGCCCATTCTTCCAGGCCGGTCAGTCGTCTCGCCGTCTACGGTACACGGCTCTATGGTCAGTGGCAACATTTCCTTGCCATTGGCCCTGCTCACTGGGGTCGCACGGGCCTGAGGTCAAGTGGGGGAGCTTCACCTGCACGGGACGATCGGTGAAGCCGCGTGTGGGGGACGAGGGGGAGAGGGGTGGGGGACGAGGGGGGGCGGTTGAGGAAGAGGGGGGACATATCGGCTGCTGTAGTCGCTGTTGTTGGCTTTGTTGTGCGCGCACACGGACCCGCGCCTCTGTAGCAATCACGTGGTACCCTTTTGCGCGCTCACCTGCCAGGTACATGAACTCACTCCTCTCCCTCGTCTCTCACTTTCTCAGCCGCTCGCCCTCCCTCTCTCTCCCTTTCTGTCTCCTCACGTCCCTGTGCCCCTAACGCGTCCCGCATGGCGGGACCCCCGCGCCTGCCCACGACTCACACTACTCATGCAGCAGCACCGAGTGTGCAGGCGGTGCAGCTGCACCAGGCCACAAGGACCAGATGGGGGTTCCAGATACTGGGATATGAAAGGGGGAGCAAAATAACACGGGGGATGAACGTAACTCCTTGCGCTGAAGCCCATACCGTCTCCGTGTGAGTCCACGCGCCTCTATGCTAGCCTATGGATCTCTGCGTGACTCACTGGTCATCGGGCTGGACCCATCACCAGTCACGCCACACCACTGCTGTCCCCCCCCCTCCCCGGGCCCCAGTGACCCAAGCGCCCCGTGTCACCCTGTCTCCAGCGGCCACCGAGGGGGCCCCGTGGCTACCAGCAGTGAATCTGTGCGCCACCGCTGGGCCGGTCCCCTTGAGCACGCGGGCGGGGGGGGGGCACGCGGGGTGGGAGTTGTTGCTCAAATTGGCTGGCGGCTGCCGGCAGCGCAAGTGGGGAGGGGTGTGTGGACCGAGGCGGTGTCGGGTGGCAGAGCAGTTTAATAATAGCGGTGGAAATGCCAGCGATGTGAGCAAGGGGCGCGGGTCACGGCGAGAAGTCGCGACTTGGGGGGCCCATGGGGGGGGTGAGGGGTGAGGGCGGTGTGGGGGCGGAGAGGGTTGGGGGGGGGGGCCTTGAGAGGCTCGAGGCCCCGCGAGTCGGGCAGCGCCGCGCGGGCCCTACACGCGCTGGACACGGAGAGGTCACGGGGCAGTTGAACCGCGCTGCTTGAGGCGAGCCTGGCCCTGCTGATGAGACACTGAATGTGGAAACCGGTCCAGAATGTTGCTTGCGTTGAATGTGTTTTAGTTTTCTGTCCTTCCCCCGCACCTGCGATTAGCGCGGTTGACCACTGACGATGCCAAAGAAGTCCAACATACAGACATGGTCTACTCTCTCGGAAGGCCGTGCGACTATGCGGGAGATTTTGTTTTATAATTTACAACTTAGGTTGAAGGCGTTAATCAATTAGCTCTGTCCGTCTGTGAAGTGTGTCCGCAGATGATGCAATTCAGCTTCAGCACGAAGCAGAGGTTAAAGCTATAATGATCACACCGAGGTAAACAGGAGCCAGTGTCGTGCTAAAACAGAGGCCCGAGTGAGAATGTTCGTGCTGCTGATCGCCCGGCTACCGCGCCGTGCCCTCGTGAAGAGCCGACAGCCCACGGCCCTCGAGAGGAGCGCAGCGCCCTGGAGATTGACAGCGACAGTCCCACGGGGCAGATACGGGAAGTCTATGCCCGTAACTACACGTGGATGGGGGGGGGGGGGGGGGTAGCGGTTAGCGCACCGGGCTACGTATCCAGCGACCCGAGTTCTAATCCGGGCCTGGACTGTCGTCCGTGGCGAGTGATGCCAGAAATCGGTCGTGGGCAACCTCCCCACTATAAGGACCCGCACTTGCCAGCGTGGTGAAGTATGGTCAAGCAACACTCACGAGCCGCACGACGTGAAGCGACACTCAGCCAGCAGTGGATTGACAAAGGTTCGCCATGGCGGTGAATCCCGCAGGATGAGTAACGGAAGAAACAATGTCTGGAAGCGTGGCGGTGGATTGAGGGAGGGGGTGGGTGTACTGGGGAGAGGGCGCGGGTATTATTTATAGACACATTCTGCGCGTTAGGGGAGGGGAGCAGGGGGGGGGGGCAGGGTTCGTGAGTGTGAGTGTGGGGGGCTCCAGCACACGCCCCCCTCCCTCTCGTCCTCTCCCTTCAGCCCCCTGGCACAGTCATCGCAGCATAGTACAGTACAACAATGGATGTTGCTGCAATGCTCTTTTCTGATAAAAGTAACCCCGGAACGACCCTCTCGACCACCACCACCGCCTGTTATATGGCAGGCGGATTGGGGGGCGGGCGGGTGGGGGGGTTGGTGTGTGGGTAGACTAGTGATTGGTTGGATATGTAGGTGTGTGGCTAGCTGTGCTGGGGGGGGGGGTGAGTCGGTAGGTGTATGGGTGGGTAGGCGGTGTGTTGGTGGGTGGATGAGTGGGTCGGTGGCTGGGTGGCAGGCTGGATGGATGGCTGTGTAGATGGGTCGGGGGTTGCTGGGTAAGTGGGTGGGATGGTAGATACGTTGGTCAATGGGTAGGTTGGTGGGTGGATAGGTGGGTGGATGGGTGGGTGGGAGGGTAGGTGGCGTGTTTGATTCACGGCTGGCTCATGGCGCGGCGCTCGCTCGGTTGCGCACGGTGGCTGTGCCCGTCGTGCTGACGGGGAAATCGTTGACTCCCGTGGTCGGCGTGGAACGATTTTTCCACGAGACATCGATTCCACGGGGAGCCAGCGCCGGGGGACGGGGTCAAGGAGAAGTTAACAGCGGTGAGGGTCGCAGGGACCCGAGTTGGCATCCTGATCATTGCTGATGATGACGATTTTCATCATCATGATCATCCTCATGACGTTGATGATGATGTGGATTTTGTGCAGCCCCTATGTCAATCCGCTGCTGGATGAAGGCCCTCCGCACGCCTTGCCGGCCATTCCTGGCTGTCTGGCCATACTTCACCACGCTAGTTCAGTGTGCGTTGGTGAAGAGGGGGGGGGAGGCGGGGGGCGGAGGCTACGATGGGTCCCATGGATCTGATGTGAGCCGCGCACAACAATAATCGAATCTGAAAGTTGTCATGATGGTAAAGTATGGAGATAAAGGGAGAGAGGCGGGGGATAGGAGGAGGATAGGAGGGGGGGGGGGGTCAGATTTGTCGGTGTCAAACAAAAACGTTACCCACCAGGACGAGAAGCAGCAGCAGCAGCCAGAGAGGCGAGCCCCGAGCTGCGCGGCAGCAGCCCGGGGGAGCAACCGAGGGGAGCTTTGCCCCCCGGATGGAATCGCGAATGTGGATAGAATCGTTAAGGCCACGATTTTTCTTCTACTCGTGAGCATGATGGCAGCGGGAGCAGCAGTAGCAGCAACAGCGATGTGGCTCTAAAGCTGAACGCCAATGGTGAGGTCCGCTGCTGCTGGCCACGGCGAGAGGGATTCCTGAGAGAGAGTTCGTGTCGTCTCGCTGTTCCTCCTCCTCCTCCGAAGGAGCCCAGGCCACGTGGGCTCACTCTGACTAAGGGCGCGAGCGATGTTGACGCACGCTCCTGAGCGATCAGGTCCGCCACCCAACAGCGAAGCATCCCAGCGTTTCCGAGAAGTCCCCCCCCACGCCCCCTCCCTCCGCGCCTCCCCCCGCTGCCCCCCACAACGTCACCGGAATAGATCCTCTGTGTCACGGCGCGAGACAGAGGCGAGCGCGACACCACGTGGGCGCTCCGCATGGACTGCGTGGTTCGAGAGTGACGGGTTGGTGGACCACGCACAGACGTTGTGTGTGGAACTCTCCCCCATGGGCGTCGAGCGGGAGCCGTGCCGGGCCTGTCTCGCCAGGAGAATGCAGTACAGCAAGCATGTTGAATCCACCTGCTCCTTCTGTATGGGATCGAGCGTTACCCCCCATGCACGCACGCACGCGTGAGTGTTGCCCACGTGCAAACATCCATTATTAGCAGAGAGCACCTTGACATGTAGAGGACTGCAGAGCTTGGGACGCCGGTTCATCCCGTAGCTGCTGCAATTCCCGCTCGTCTGTGGCTCTTCCTCCCTGCCACAATGTGGCTATGACGCGGCAAGATATTCTCGACGTTCTTTGTGCAGAGATTTAATACGAAATCATGGACACATTCACAAACAATAATAATAATAATACAACTGTTCGTCTGTGCGTGCCTCATGGGGTGGGGGTGGAGGGAGCGGCGGGGGCCACGCGCACGCTTGTGAAGATGACCCCATAGGAGCTCACGTTGAGCCTGGAGGTGCGCTCCTGGGAGGTAGCTCCACCCTGGAAGAGACCCGGGGGAGGATCCACATCGCCTGGCACCGACCAGAGGATCCACATCGCTTGGCAAGACAAAAACAAATGAACCAGCGCCAAATGGTTGTTGCACATTGACGTCATCATCGCTCAGCACTCCCGACGACAATTGTAGGATCGAAAGCGTTTACGTAATCCATATGTTTGCATGATTTATAATATCCGATGTTACACATGTTAACATCAATGTGAGGTGATTAAAACGTTAATTTATATGCCGGCAATTTTGTTTCCCAAAATTAGTGGAAAACACATTCCTGCGGAGGGAGCTGGTAGGGACGTTGGGTTGCTCGGTCAATGGCCAGGGTCAACGGCGGCGTGGTGTATTCTGCAAATATGCCCGACTGAGAGGGCGGGCACAAGCGGGCGTGAGTAGGTTAAACGTTGACTTTTATAAGGGCACCACGGGGTGACCAGCCCCTCCCCACCCAGCCCCACCCCTCCCACCCCCCACCGAGCCGCACCCTCCCCACCCAGCCCCTCCCCACCCTCCCCACCCAGCCCCTCCCCACCCTCCCCACCCTCCCCACCCAGCCCCTCCCCACCCTCCCCTCTCCACCCAGCCCCACCCCTCCCATGTTTGGATGCACGACGGACGGACGGACACAATAATCCCCTGTGGGCTGGTGTAACCAGGAGGTTCCTACCAGTACTATTTTTCTCGCCCGAGAGTAATAGCTGAGTGAGCGTGAGAGTGCGTGTGGGAGAAATAGCGTGTGTGTGTGATTGTGTGTGTGTTATTGTGTGTGTTATTGTGTGTGTGATTGTGTGTGTGTTATTGTATGTGTTATTGTGTGTGAGAAATAGCGCGTGTGTGTGATTGTGTGTGTGTTATTGTGTGTGTGTGATTGTGTGTTTGTTATTGTGTGTGTGTTATTGTGTGTGTTATTGTGTGTGTGATTGTGTGTGTGTTATTGTGTGTGTTGTGTGTCAGAAATAGCGCGTGTGTGTTATTGTGTGTGTGTTATTGTGTGTTATTGTGTGTGTTATTGTGTGTGTTATTGTGTGTGAGAAATAGCGCGTGTGTGTGTTATTGTGTGTGTGTTATTGTGTGTGTTATTGTGTGTGATTGTGTGTGTGATTGTGTGTGTGTTATTGTATGTGTTATTGTGTGTGTGTTATTGTGTGTGTGATTGTGTGTGTGTTATTCTATGTGTTATTGTGTGTGAGAAATAGCGCGTGTGTGTGATTGTGTGTGTTATTGTGTGTGTGATTGTGTGTGTGATTGTGTGTGTGTTATTGTATGTGTTATTGTGTGTGAGAAATAGCGCGTGTGTGTGATTGTGTGTGTGATTGTGTGTGAGAAATAGCGCGTGTGTGTGTGATTGTGTGTGTGTTATTGTGTGTGTTATTGTGTGTGAGAAATAGCGCGTGTGTGTGTGATTGTGTGTGTGTTATTGTGTGTGTTATTGTGTGTGAGAAATAGCGCGTGTGTGTGTGATTGTGTGTGTTATTGTGTGTGTGATTGTGTGTGTGTGTTATTGTGTGTGAGAAATAGCGCGTGTGTGTGTGATTGTGTGTGTGATTGTGTGTGTGTGTTATTGTGTGTGTTATTGTGTGTGTGTTATTGTGTGTGTTATTGTGTGTGAGAAATAGCGCGTGTGTGTGTGATTGTGTGTGTGTGATTGTGTGTGTGTTATTGTGTGTGTTATTGTGTGTGAGAAATAGCGCGTGTGTGTGTGATTGTGTGTGTGTTATTGTGTGTGTTATTGTGTGTGTTATTGTGTGTGTTATTGTGTGTGAGAAATAGCGCGTGTGTGTGTGATTGTGTGTGTGTTATTGTGTGTGTGATTGTGTGTGTGTGTTATTGTGTGTGAGAAATAGCGCGTGTGTGTGTGATTGTGTGTGTGATTGTGTGTGTGTTATTGTGTGTTATTGTGTGTGTGTTATTGTGTGTGTTATTGTGTGTGAGAAATAGCGCGTGTGTGTGTGATTGTGTGTGTGTGATTGTGTGTGTGTTATTGTGTGTGTTATTGTGTGTGAGAAATAGCGCGTGTGTGTGTGATTGTGTGTGTGAGAAATAGCGTGTGTGATTGTGTGAGAGAGCATGTTGTGTTATTGTGTGTTATTGTGTGTGTGTGAGAGAAAATATGTGTTATTGTGTGCGTGTGAGAGAATGTACGTGTGTTATTCTGTGTGAGAGACAATGTGTGTGTGATTGTGTGTGTTAGTGTGTGAGAGAGAATGTGTGTGTTATTGAGTGGGGGGCGGTAGTGTCACGATTAGCGCGCTGCGCTTCGAACCTGGTGACCCGGGTTCGATTCCTGTTCGTGGCCAACATCAGTGAGGATTATCTGAACCGGTCCTAGGCCTCCCCTAGGTCGACTCAGCCTCAAATGAGTACCTGGTGCGATGTGTAAACATCGCCACTAGGAAGACAAAGGCGGCCGGGCGTGGTGTGGACCACTCACCCCCCTCGTGTGCCGTGCCGGCCTTTATAGGTGCTCGTTAACAGCACTTGCCCCTACAGTTTGCTAAGGCTATATGGGGGATCTTTGTTATTGTGTGAGAGAGAATGTGTGTGTGTTATTGTGTGTGTGAGAGAAAATGTGTTATTGTGTGTGTGAGAGAGAGTGTGTGTATGTGTGTGTTATTGTGTGTGTGTGAGAGAGAGACAATTTGTGTTTATCTGTTAGCACGCTGTGCTATGAAACATGCCACCCGGGTTCGATTCCCGATTACGGCCATCACCAGTGACGATTATTTGAACCGGTCCTGGGCCTCCCCTAGGTCGACTCAGCCTCAAATGAGTATCTGGTGCGATGTGTAAACATCATCACTAGGGAGACAAAGGCGGCCGTGCGTGGTGTCTGTTAAGGCTATACGGGGGGATCTTTGTCTTTGTGTGCGCGTGTGTATGCACGTGTGCATCTGTGCGGGGGTGGAGGATGGGGGGAGTGGGGCTGGTGGAGTGGTGCTCGTGGTGGAGGAGCCGGGGGGGCGGGGGGGTGGGCTCAGTGGCTCCTGAAGAGCCTCGGAGCACTCCACGCGCTCGGCTCGAGAGCTCCGCCACGCACAGCTGCTCCCGTCGGTCCAACATCATCATGGACAGCATCATCATCGTTATCATTAATATCATCGACATCATTAACATCATCGTCATGAACATGATGCCCATCGTTCAAATTAACACCATTGACATACGCAATAACGTGTATGTATGTTGAACTTCTTTCGCGCCGTACGTAGCCAATTGTGCTAATCGGAGGTGCGTGGAAAGGGCAAAAAACGAAACATCATCATGAATATCATCATCGTCGACGTCAATGACATCATCATCGGTAACATTATCATTCTAATCATAATCATCATAGTTTTGTGATCACCAAAAGTAAAGTGTCAGGGCGATGGGGTTGGGGTCAGAGAGAAGTTATCCCCACGGGCGAGGCGCGCGTTGGGGTCAATCGGCCCGGCGCCTCTCCGCCCCCCCCCCCCCCCAGCGACTGGCGCTGGGGGGGAGGGCGGAGAGGGGGCAGGGTCGTGGGAGGGGGGGGGGGGCTGAGCCACCGCGTGTGTGCGCGTCTCTCTACCCCCCACCCCTCTCCTTGCTTCACCTTCGTCGCCCACCAACCCCCACTCCCCGTCTCTCACATCCCCTCACCCCCTCCCCCCGCAGGGGTTCCACCGCGCGTTCCGGAGCGGCTGTGCACGCCTCGGAGTGCGGAGCTCCCAGCTGTTTGACCCCTGCTGTGACCTGAACGTCGAACCCCTCACGTACGTGACCCCCCCTACCCCCTCCTCCCCCCACCTACACACGAGGACTCCCTCGCGTGCGATTACTCAGGCACCTCTTGAGCACGCTCTCACACTCTCTCTTTCTCTGACACTCTCACACTTTCACACGCTCTCTCTCCCTCTCACGTACTCTCTCTCTCTCACGTACTCACGCTCTCTCTCTCTGTCGCTCCCACGCAAACACAGGCCACTCATGCCGCCCGCCTGCCCGACTGCCCCCTGGCATATTACATAACTGCGTCCCACAGCCAAGGAGAATGCCTCATTTATATTATCGAGGGTGACCTTTCTATTAACAGAGGAACGTCTCAAAGAGCCTCTGAGACTCTTTTTCCAGGAGTGTTCTGCTCAGGCAGAAGAGTCCGGAGCTCTTCTGGCTGAGCAGCCCTTCATCTCGCCTTGGCCTCTCCTCGCAACGCCCCTTGGCAGAATCATACCAATATCCATCTCTCCGTCTCAACCAGTTTTCCGTACAGTCACGTGGCTCCTGCGTGGCCAACCCCACTCTGAACACCCCCCCTCTAACCCCGCCCCCTGTGAAAACAGACGCTGCTCCGCCTCTGTATGGCAGCGTCGAGGCCCCGATGCCTCGTCTCTCCCGACCCCTGTGCTCCCGTTTCTCCCTTCCCATCCATTTCCCCTGAGTCGCCATGCTCTCTCTCTTCTTCTCTACTCCCTTCATTCCTGCCACGTTGTATTTTCCCTTTAAATTGCATCCTTGATGCTACTCCCTTTCCCGTGGTGTAGCCACGAGTGAATGTTGCTGGTGAAGTACAATAATAGATAGAATAGGCATATGCCTTGTATTCTCGTGGTAGTGCCTTACGCCATAATCTATACTCGGAATTAAGCCTAGCAGCGATCCGGAAAATATCTATTGAGGAATGAAACTGTGGTTCTGCTACATTGGAATGTTTGGCCGTGCATTCCACGAATGAGAGTGACGTGTTTGATTAATGGGCGATGTTCTTGCATCTCCGCCGCCTCTGTCGAGCCGTCAGTGGTGGGGTGCCACCTGGGTACTGCCACCTCTTCCAAGAGGGGCCCTCTCCAGTTCTCTCTTGTGGACACTTCTGCCGCCTGCAGTGGCGTGAGCACAGCACTTGCAGGGCTGCGCTTGCACCTTTTATGTCTGTACCCTTGGAGGACCACGCTGGCTGTGAAACACGGTCCTCAGGCCTCAAGCGCGATATTGGGATGTAACTGTAACAGTTCTCGGCGGTCGGGCTGAGACTGTGGGACGGCCGCGTGATCTGGCATGGGGAAGGGAGCGACGGCACTGGCTGTGGTGAGCGGTAGGTCACCCTAAACGCCACGCGCGCTCGCAACTTTACGAGGTCAGGAGGTCACGCGGCGGCGCTCCTGTCACCTCACCCCCGACTCACAGCCCGTCCTGCCCCTCCACCTCCACCATCCACTCACGATGTCCTCCAAAGACAAAGATCCCGCGTATAACCTGGAACATGCTGTTGGGGCAAGTGCTCTTGACAAGCACCTCTATGAAGGCCGGACACGGCGCACGGGAGAGGGCAACACCACGCCCGGCCACCTTTGTCTCCGCAGTGCTGATGTTTACACAGCACTCCAAATACTCAGTTACTCGAGATAGAGGAGTCGGCCGAAGTGCCGGTTGAAATATCCGTCGTGAAGAGGTCATATTTGGTCGTGAGCGGGAATTGAATCCAAGTGGCCGGGTCCGTCGCGCTGTGCGCTGACCACTTCACCACCGCTGCCCTCGACCCCCAGAACACGACGCCCCGAGCCCCCCCCCCCCCCCCCCCTCTCAGCATTGAGCTGAGCGCGGTGATCCCAACTTCTCTCTTCCCTCCGAGTCAGTGATGGGTCCAAGGTGGGGGTCAGAGGAGGGGCGCGGTGGTGATGGGGTGGGGTGCGACGGGGCCAGCAGTCCCTTGAGACCCCCCCCCCCCCTCACACATGAGTAGAATGTTGTGTATACTTTCCAGAGAAAATACGTTGAACGAGGTTGTGTTGTTGCTGTTTGTATTGTTAATGAAGTGCCCTGTTTAACAAGCTCCCCATTAGGGACCGCTCACCCACTCCCCCCCCTTTGCTTCGGTCGTGTTGTTGGGGTTGTTGTTGCTACTGCTGCTGCCTCTGTAGGTGACCTCTGCAGCTGCTGCTGCCGGTGTTGTTGCTACTGCTGCTGTTACTGTTGCTACCGCTACCACCACTGCCACTGATGCCTCTAAAGCGCTCGCTGTGTTGGATCCGCGCCTCCCCCGGTGATGTCACGCGCGCCGTGGCGCGCACAATGTCGCCTCTCTCCCGCCTCCTCCCCTGGAGCTCGTCCCCTCACCCCACGCCAATCGCGCGGCTGCCCGCACAATGGCACAAGCTGGGGGGCTGTGCTGGGCATGGGGGGCGGGTGGGGGGGACTTTTCCACCGGCCCCTGCCACGGACCCAGGCCGCACTGAGCGCCCCTCCACCCTCACCTCGAGCCGTCACGTCGCCACCCCGCGCCGAACACTGCGTGGCTGTTCGCCAGCGACCGACAGCCACCGCCGCGCGCGCCCGCGTAACGTTCAGGCCGAGCCGACCTAGGGGAGGCACACGCCGCCCACACCGGGCCGTGACGCGCCGCCACCGCAGTGTTCATTCGCTCTCGAAGTGAGAGGGATGGAAAGGGCAGGAACCACAGACGAGCGGGGAGGCAGCAGTAGCAGTCGGCACGAGCAACACTTGCCCGAGCTCTGCGGTCCTCTCTATGTTAATATGTTTTCTACAAAGCATGTGGTAGGAAACCGGAGCACCCGGATAAAACCCACGCTTTTCGAGGGGTTTGACAGGAAAACTCTGGACTGATTTAGACACACAGTGTCTAATCAGCAGAGTTCCTGCTATTCTCCGCAACCTCGCTAATGATCGTTTTGAGTTGTTAAGAATTCTAATAATGTCTTTATCCAGCGCCGTGTCATCGATTTAGCTTTTAACAAGGGAGCTGAATGAGGGAGGGACCGCGCGGTCCGGGGGTGGAGAAGCACTCGGAGTGCCCCAGGACACGCGGAGCGAGACACCTGTCCGCGTCGCTCCGGGAGCGCCAGTTCGAGGCTGTGCGCTCACGCAGAGAAATAGAAACAGCCACCGGCACACGCACGAAAACAAAGTGCACCCCAAAATACACACACACACACACGCGCACGCGTGTTCCTGGCCATTTAAAACACACTGCTTGGCCAGAAAACACAATCTAGAATTGATGATATCCGATGGACGAGACCAGTGACGGAATGGCAGCCAAAGTATGGAACGGGCCTGACAGGGCGACTACTGTGGAGTGGATATACAATAGATGGGGATGTTGAGAATACACGCGACAATCTGTGGCATTGGCGGGCACGTCAGAGTCAGAGCCCCGCGTCTGGGTTGACCCAAAGGCTGGAGTTGACCCATGCCCTGGACGAGGGAACACAGTCACGTGGTCCCATGTACCACGTCGCGTCTCCTCCCGGCTTCCCTCTGCGCTTCTCTTATCTCGTCTGCTCCTCGCTCATCCGCTCCTCGCTCATCCGCTCCTCTCTGCCGCTCTCACCTCTCCTTCCATCTCTTTCCCTCTCCGCCGCTTTCCACGCGCTCGAGTTTACTCGGCGGCGCTGGCTCGACTCCAGCCACTGTCATCATCCGTCCGCGCGCGCTGGAATGTTAATGGCTGGGCCCAATTAGCGCACACGAGATGACGAGGTGGTGTTGGGGGAGGGGGAGATGTGGTGAGTGGCAGTACAGAGGAAGATAATTCTCCCGCAGCTGTGTCGAGTGATGTAGATGATGACAGTCATGATGATGATGGAGATGACGGTGATGATGATGATGATGGTAATGATGATTATGGAGATGACGGTGATGATGATGGTAATGATGATGATGAAGATGACGGTCATGATGATGGTAATGATGATGATGGTGGATCATGTTGCAGCCACGCACGCGTGGGGTTTTCTGCGGCTGCTCCGGCTTCCACCCACACCGATGAACGCTCATCACTTACATGATAACACCTTCACTTACATGATAACACCTTCACTTACATGATAACACCTTCACTTACATGATAACACCTTCACTTACATGATAACACCTTCATATATCTATAGAGGGCCGCGGAGCTTGAGCAAATGTTGGTGGCATCGGCTCATCACGTGGCTGCTGCTGCCTTACAGCTCGCCTGTGGTTCCTCCTCCTCATGGCCCTTCTGTCAGTACGAGAGTTTCCAGTTAAAAGTAATAATTGTCTATTTTTTATGATGATGATTCTGCACCGGTCGTGATTACTCCGCGCGCGCACCGCGCTGAGCCCACAAGCCGCGGGGAGGGTGCCGCCCAGAACCCGTGGCTCCTGGTGGCAGCTCCTCCTCCCGCACCCCCACCGACAACCCCTACCCCCAACCCTCCCGCTGCCCCCCACAATAATGTCACCACACGCCTCTCGCTCTCCCGTGCGAGCTCTCGGGGGGAGGTGCCGCAGTCGTTAGTAGGCTGCACCACGATTCCCTCCCATGGCAGCCCATGGCCAATACCAATGAGGTTTAACGGAACCGGTATTTGGCCTCCCCCAGGTCGACTCAAACTCAAATGAGTACCTAGTGCGGTGTGTAAATATTGCCACTGGGGAGACAAAGGCGGCCGGGCGTGGACCTGGCCACCCACCGCCTCGTGTTCCGTGCCGGCCTTCATAGGTGCTCGCTCACAGCACTTGCCCTAAACGTATGTTAAGGCTATAAGGGAGATCTTTGTCTCGTGTTTCTCTTGTACCGCGTGCTGATCGGCATCGATGTCCGACGTTTTTTTGTTCGCGTTGAACCAACGCTGCTGAATTGATGTCCTCCCAACGATGCCGCGTGGCTGATGGGATGTGTAAAGAAAGCGCTTGAGTGTTTGCGACGCCGAAGGAGGGACGAGTGCTTATTGCTTTTGTTCCTCACACTCTCCACGACGACGCTCATTCATATTTTGTGCTCGGTTTCTGGTGACGCGGGTTCCTCATGGAGCCCCCCACCCTCTGCCCCCCACGCCACGCCTCCCCCTCCCCCCGCCTCCCCTCCCCTCTCCCCCCGCTCCCCCTCCCCTCACCCCCCGTGTGTATTTCTGCCATCGGAATTGGGCACAGCTGAGCGGAGAGCAAACATTAATTTTAGGTGGCGGTATAAATTGTGTTTCTATTTATTCGGGGATGATGCTTGGGTGGTGAGCAGCCCACGTGGCTGGCAGCCCACGTGGCTGGAAACCCAGCGATATCGCCCTGCGAGACTCGATCTCTCGGCGAGGCAGCTACAGCAACGGAGCGACGCTTCTGAAGCTACCGTGGGCCCGCCGACGTCCACCCAGCAGTCGCCATAACTGGGTTCAGCAGAGTGAAGGTCGACGAACGGCGATCTCCACCTTCCCGCGTTTGGCTCGCATTCCGAACCTCGTCTCGCCCGGTTGACGCACAGCTTCTGTAATGGGCTCTCGCCGTGACACGGTATGAGGGTGGGGGCTAGGCCGGGGGCTGGGGGGGGGCAAGTGGAGGATGTTGGGGTGGGGGAGGTCGACGTGGAGGGGGATGTCACCGCTCACACTCCCCACTGGTTGCGAGTAACACGCGCGAGTGTCCATCACTCCGACCCCCCCGTCCCCCCATCCACCCCCCCCACACCCCCCCCCACGCCCCGATGCCTGGGGGGGGGGGGGGTGGACGATCGGTCTCCTCGTTCGGGGCTACCCACGCCGCTCACTCACGTGGCCGCGGCGGGACCTGGAGTCGAGCTTTGCGTGTGGTTCGTCGCCACTGACGGCCACCGCCGCTGTTGTGTGCGTGCGTGGTTGCAATTCGCAGGGAAGAGGATCAGGAAGAGGAGGAGGAAGAGAGGAGGCTGAGGAATGTGAGTGTCTGCACCCCCCACCCGCCATGCGCGAGGCTTCGCCTCTCTCACGGCTCAGTAGAGACGTCACTGAGGTGGCTGTCAATCTTGATGGAAGTTGCTTTAAGGATCGTGTCACGGCGCGCTGCGCACGTTGACACGTGGCCCTTTAAGAACGAGGCGAGCCCTTCGTCATTTCTTCAACGTCGGTGTAGAGCGGACGCAGCGGCGGACGAGGCTGTAGTCGCGCTGCGGATGAGGGTGACGGGAGGGGGGAAGAGAGGGCCTTGGTGGACAACCGAAGGTGACCGCGCGGGTGACAGAGGCCGCAGATCTTCACGGCACTGGTCACGGCCCCGTGACGCGGCGTGCGGCGCGGCTGGCGATGACGCGGCACGTCGGGGGACTCCTCGCAGGGGCCCCCCAATCTTCAAAGCACCCCCCCCCAGAGCCCCCCGAGCCCCCCTCTCACGCCCGCCCCTCCGCCCGCAGGTGCTGACCACCATCTACTGCCTGGGAAGAGCATCCGAGAGCGTCAGCGGTGTCCCCCGTCTCGACGAGGGGGTCTTCACAGGGGTCCTCACGGGGGCTCTGGGCGAGGTACGCGCCGCGCGTCCCCTTCGCGCGTCCCCTCGTGTATTCGCTGCTGGATGAAGGCCGCCCCACGCCGCCTCGCTCCTCGGGGGCCGCTGGTTTGCACTTCGCGCTGGCTCTGTGCGGGGCGTGAAGCGAGTGGGAAGCCCACGACTATTCAGATATCACTCACCACTGATGTCAGCCGTGGACGCGACTCGAACTCGGATAAGCGTGTACGCAGTGTAGTGCGCTAACCACTGTGCCACCGCTCCCCTCCCTAAGTCCTCCAATCCATTAGTCTCGAGACTCGTTTAGTCGAGAGAGTCCTGCGTCACTAGGATGTGTGGCCAACTCGACGAGTCAGGGTCTGGCTTCGTGCGGGAGGAACCCCGAGAAAACGCACGGGGAGACACGCGAAGCTCCACACTGTTCGACCTTTTAAATGCGACAACCCGCGCACTCCCGTTAACCGCGCTCCGTCAGAGGCGGCGAGCCGTCGGGATTCGTCGCAGTGCCGTGGACCGTGAAGGGCCGAGAGGGAGAGGGGAGGGGCTGCGCGTGGAACTCACTCGGAGCGCGCGATTAGCCGAGGATTGTCGGCTTTCTAAATGCGGGACACGGCCTGATAAGCGTTCTGGACGTGTGTCTGGGGGAGGGGGGGGGGGGGTTGGAGTGGGGGGAGAGAGGAGGTGGGGGGGAGAAGAGGAGGAGGAGTAACGGGAGCTAGAGAGGGGGGGGGGTGCTGGGTGCCGCCGCCGCGTGGCTATGCTTAGCGTGCCGCTGCATTTAGACTCGCTGCGTGGCCGCGTTCCCATGGAGCAAACCCGAGCCCCGGGCGGACGCCGGACGGACCCCTCACAAGAGGCGCCCCCCACCCGACCCCCACCTTCTTCCGCGCATCTGTGCTCGTTACAGGTGACGCGGGAAGGAGCGACTTCAACTCCCCACGAGATGTAAGAGTTGAGTGGCGAGAGAGGGGTGGGGGTCAGTGTGTAGGGGGGGAGGGACGCGGGGGATAGGGGACACTTTGGGGGGGGGGTGGAAGGGTGAGGGGGGTAATTGGTTCGCGCTCAGCTCTGCGAGGTGTGCGGACCGCGCGGCTGCTGTTGAGATGACACCGAGCGGCCCCACGTGACACTCGCGACGACGAGTTGTGTTGTCACGTGACGCGCGACGTGTGCCACGCGGGCGAGGAATGCGCGTGTCCCCACACACCTGTGTTACACCCCACACACCTGTCACACTGTACACACACACCTGTGTGGCACTGTACACACACCTGTGTGACACCCTGACACCTGCTGTTTGTGTTTAGTTTGTGGTCCTTCCCCCGCACCTTCGATTAGCACGGTTGGCTACGTACGGTGCGAAAGAACGTAAACGAACATATACCGGCTCACACCGTCACGCACACCTGCCCGAGACTTTCTCGCGCTCCTGCCGCCCACCTGAGCCGTGACGCTCCGGCGCGCGCTCCTCCCCCTCACTCCCTCCCCTCGCGCAGGACCCGAGCGTCACCCGCCCCCCACCGGGGCTCCACCGCGACCCGGAGTCCCCGGGCTCCCCACGACCCCCCGCGGCGTCGCACGCTCGCGGCCGCTCCTACGGCTGCGAGCGGAGCCCCTCGCCCGCGGTCCCCGGCCACCAGGCGCCGAGCGCCCCCGCGGCGTCAGCGAGACCCGACGCGGCCCGGTGGGGCGACGACGACGACGACATGTCTGCCAGGCGCTCCTCCTTGGGCTCCGAGCCGCGACCAGCCTTGCCCTTCAACCAGTTCCTCCCGGGCAAACAGACCCAGAGTCAGCCCGCGGGGCAGCAGCAGCAGCAGTCGGCGCCTCCAGGGCAACCCGCGCACATCCCCGCGCCGCTGCGCCGCAAGCGCGCGGACGTGAGGCCGGAGGAGGCGACGCGGCAGCCCGAGAGGTGAGTGGCGGCCACCTTCCCCCTGGCCTGCGGCCCTCGCCCGCCGGGGCCCAGGTAGGGCCACGGTCGCGGTCGATCACGGGAATTCGAATACCGTAGCTGGAGTGGGGAAACAAGGTGGAGGCTCGGCGTATAATGTGGTGAGAGAGGGAGGGAGGGAGTTGTGATGAGGGAGTTGTGGTGGGTCGCGTGTGCGGCGCATCTGGAGGCGAGCGGTCGAGGGGAAGCCCCGAGGCCACGGGGTGCAGCGCCGTCTGTCGGGGGGCTCCTTGAAGGACTTGACGAGTGTGCAACACGGCCTCGGGTCGGCACGGGATGAGGCTGGGGCATCATCGGAGGGCGAGTGTGGTCACTGAAGCAGCTGAGGGGATCTAGCAGAAGGAAGGAGGCCGCGGCGAGGTGCGATTGGCGTCGGCGACGTTGGCCGTGGTGACCTCGCCATGGCCGTGAACGCGGTGCATGAGCCGCAGGGGCTCGCGGCTATCCGAGTGACCGCTCCCCCGCGTCTGCCCGCCCCGCCGCGCTCACGCACAGACCCGGAGCGCCGGGGGCGAGGGTGGGGGCCGGTGTGGGGCCTCCTTCCCCGGGGGTTAGCGGGGACTGGCGGCTGGCGCCCGCGTGCGAAAGCGGCTCCGAGTCGGAGGGCGAGGTTCGAGACCCGGACCTGGAACGTGACGACCTGGCGGTGCGCGCTCTGCACGTGGCCGGGAGGAGCCGCGGGTACACGGGGCCCGTGGCGCTGCCCCACGCCGGTCCCCGCACCGTGGGGCCCTTCTGCGGCGGCACCGGGAGCGTGACCCCGACGCCCGGAGGAGCGACGAGGTCAGGATCGGCGCTCGGGCATGCGACTGTCTGCGTGGTGGTGGCCGTGGCGACCGCTGCCTCCCTGCATGATGACGATGATGGCGTTTTCCAGCTGGCCTTGTTATTCGTCGCAAACGTCGCTGTAAAGTTTCAAGTTTCAAGTTCGCTTTGGTTTGCCGCCTGAAATGTCGAGAGACCAGGGCGAGTCTCGTTTGCAAGAGTGATTTGGGTCACCAAATTGACAAAAAGCAAAGCGAATACAAAAACCAGAACAAAGACGACTGCATCACGTGAGGAAAAACATTCCCTGCAGCTCAACTCGGATAACAGCACAAAATTACAAACCCATGCGACACACACATTGACATGAAACCAATACATGGGGTGACTATTGTACTAATATATACACACACAGACGAGGATACTTATCAAATATTCACGCATGTGTCAAGGTGAAGTGGGACATCAGCAACATCGACGTTTGTGGCCAGAACACCGCCACCACCATCACCACCGCCACCACCACCACGACCACCACCACGACCACCACCACCTTCTGGAGGAGGTGGCGACGTCGTCATCTTAGGGCGCGTCTGTTCGTAGCGCTCAGACAACCGACGTCGCTTTAAGAAATAAAAACATCAGCTGGAAAACGCCTCGCGGCGTCGCCTCTGCCTCGTGTTCCGCGCTCGCTGCTGCTGCTCCTCCTGCTGCTGCTGCTGCACGTGGTACTGCTGCACGTGGTGCTGCTGCACGTGGTACTGCTGCTCCCCCTGCTGCTGCTGCTGCTGCTCATGCTGCTGCTGCTGCTGCACGTGGTGCTGCTGCACGTGGTGCTGCTGCTCCCCCTGCTGCTGCTGCTGCACGTGGTGCTGCTGCTGCTGCACGTGGTGCTGCTGCTGCTGCACGTGGTACTGCTGCTGCTGCTCATGCTGCTGCTGCACGTGGTACTGCTGCTGCTGCACGTGGTACTGCTGCACGTGGTGCTGCTGCTCATGCTGCTGCTGCTCATGCTGCTGCTGCTGCACGTGGTGCTGCTGCTGCTGCACGTGGTGCTGCTGCTCCTCCTGCTGCTGCTGCTGCACGTGGTGCTGCTGCTCCTGCTGCTGCTGCTCATGCTGCTGCTGCTGCACGTGGTGCTGCTGCTGCTGCACGTGGTACTGCTGCTGCACGGTGTGGTGGGATTTGTCTCGAGTGCCGTGGCGCCGCGCGCGACGACGGGTTCCGGGCGTGACCTCCTGACCTCTGCTGACCTCGCGCTCCTCCCGTCACCTCTGCGACCTCAGTGCGACGGTCGGCGCATGCGCGGCGGCGACGGCGGCAGCCCCGCGCTGCAGCTGGAACAAAACGCGACCGCACCTGGTCGCGTTTCAGTTCTAACAAGACGGTGATTAGGCCGAATTTAGGGGTTGGGGGGGGGGGCAGTTTGATTGCGTCATAGGTATGTTGCTTTACGCTGTGTTGGATATCGGCAGCGGTGGTCACGTGAACCCGCTGCGTCCGAGACACGCGCACGAATCGATCCATTGCGTCGCGAGCGCAGCTATCGAGATGATTCGACGTGGAGGCACCACCGCGAGCATTCACTCTCAAGACACACACACAGGGGGCTGCCGGCTGTCGGTGCCGGGGTCCAGAGAGGGCAGTGAAGGGGGGAGGGTGTCCCTGGGCGCGACATAACCACACACGTGGGGACAAGGGGACGGATAGGTTTTGTGGTGAGGAATGTCGCTATTGAGAAGGGCCATTGCCCGAAACGTCGCCTGTTATATTTACCCAGATTAACGGCAAACGCAGTGTTGTTATTGACGGACGTCTTAGTGTCGATGTTGTTTGTGCACCATCGCTACCAACACGAGGAGACAAGTTGGGTGGAGAGATCGCTCGAACACGACTCGGCTTTTGATTGGCTGCTCTGCTCTATTTCCGGCCATCAGGGGGATGCTCACCGCGGAGTCTCCCGACCCGAGCCCCGTGCGCTGTGATGCTGCATGCGCGACCCCTGATGCATGCGCGAGCTCTGATGCATGCGCGACCCCTGATGAACGATGCTGCTGCGGCTGCTGCTGATGATGATTCCCGCCGGTGGTGTCGCCGCCCCCCACCCTCCCCACCCCCATCAGGGCCCCCATAGTTGTGAGAGTCTCTTGGTGCATAGAGCCACGGTAATTTCCACGTGTTATTTATGTTTAAATTCACTGCTGAATGAAGGCCACCCCACGCCGTGTCAGTCATGGGGGTGGTTTGACCATACTTCACCACGCTGGTCAGTGCGCTTTAGCGAACATAGTTTTGGGTGGAATAGGACCGGTTCAGATCAATCTTGTCACTTGCATTAGCTGTGCCCGGGAATTGAACCCAGGTCGCCGGGTTCGTAGCAAAATACAACAATTACTTCCAACCCCTGAGTAATGAGCTTGGTTTTATAGAGGTTTGAATTTCCGTGCCTCATCCAACGCACCCGCTCCCCGTCTCTCGCTCTATGAACTATGATATTGGGCAGCAGTGGCTGGGCACGTGGCCTGTAAATACAGCACCGTTCCGTGGAGGAGCCGTACCCTGGCTGACCAGGAGAAGGCGGTACAGCAAGTGGATCATCTCCATCTGTTCCATCTGTACGGGGATAGAGTGCTGCCCCCTCACATTCGTGGGTTTTGTCCGCGTGCTCCGGGTTCCTCACACGTGTATAGACACTCATTAATTGGCCGATGACGCCTTCATATATAGAGGACAGCAGAGCTTGGAGGGCAGAGAGGAATTTGGCGCTGGCCGTTCGCCGCGTGACTGCGACTGCTTTCCCGCTCGTCTGTGGTTCCTCCTCCTCGTGCCTCTGAGCCGTCTCCTCTCTCTCTCTTGTCGAGAGGGAGCGGAGACTGTCCGGCGGCGGTGCGGCATTGCGAGTCGACATCGTCATCATCATTATTGTTGTTGCCGCACGCGTGAGACAAATGGCGTGCCACTCGGCCTCTCTTAACCTCACACGCTCACCCCCGCGGCCATGCCTTGTGGACCGCTCATCCAGCGCGGGGGGCCATCCGGCAGCAGCAGGAGCAGCAGCAGCAGGAGGAGCAGCAGCAGCAGCAGGAGGAGCCGAGGAAGCTCCCTGGCAGTGGGACTCTGATGATGACGAGGGGGACGAGGGGGAGTTGGCGGGGGAGCGCGTCGACGGCAGCGGCGGGGGCGGCCAGCGGAGGAGACGGGCCCTGCCGGACGTGCGCAAGGACGACCTCGTCTCGCGGCGCGCGCAGCGGCACGACGCGGCGCACGGGGCCCCCGCCGTGCCGCCCGCCCGCTTCGTGCCGGCCTCCTCGTGCCCCGAGGACGCGCGCCGCTGGGACGACATGCTGCAGGCGTCGCGTCGCCTGCGCGAGCACGCCATCCAGCAGCTGCAGCTGCAGCGCAGGTCCGCCCCGCGCGGCGCAGGGGCAGCGCAGGGGCAGCGCAGGGGCAGTGTAGTGCAGTGTAGTGCAGTGTAGTGCAGTGGTAGTGTAGTGCAGTGTAGTGCAGTGGTAGTGTAGTGCAGTGGTAGTGTAGTGCAGTGTAGTGCAGTGGTAGCGCAGGGGCAGTGTAGTGCAGTGGTACTCATTCATCGACCTTGGAGGGATAATGGGGCGCTAACGCGCCGGGTCGGGTTGCACATCGGTGAGGTGCAGGTGAGGGAGCGGTGAGGTGAGGGAGTGGTGAGGGAGCGATGAGGTGCGGGAGTGGTGAGGTGAGGGAGCGGTGAGATGAGGGAGTGGTGAGGTGAGGGAGTGGTGAGGTGAGGGAGTGGTGAGGTGAGGGAGTGGTGAGGTGAGAGAGTGGTGAGGTGAGGGAGCGGTGAGGTGAGGGAGTGGTGAGGTGAGGGAGCGGTGAGGTGAGGGAGTGGTGAGGTGAGGGAGTGGTGAGGTGAGGGAGCGATGAGGTGAGGGAGTGGTGAGGTGAGGGAGTGGTGAGGTGTGGGAGTGGTGAGGTGAGGGAGTGGTGAGGTGAGGGAGTGGTGAGGTGAGGGAGTGGTGAGGTGAGGGAGCGGTGAGGTGAGGGAGTGGTGAGGTGAGGGAGTGGTGAGGTGTGGGAGTGGTGAGGTGAGGGAGCAGGGAAGAGACCGCATACTCTCACCGCCAGAGGTACGGCAGCTGAGAACATCGGTGGGGAGAGTTCTCTGGAAGTTGTCGACCACAATTGACGGTCGGACACTTTCACTCATTCGGGAGAGCAGTCGCCATGGTCGCGACAGCACATGGGTGGAGAAGGTCTCCTTCAGTGGCCAGGGTTGTCGGTGTTCCTCTCGGCTCATCACTTGTCTGATGGTGATTCTAAGTCATGGTCGCTCTGCTGATGTTTTTTGGAATGATGATCAGTCTGGGGAGCCCATTGTGCCCTCTCTCGTCTTTGGTGATGTCCATCTGAGGCCGACTGTCTGCTCCTACCACAGGGGTGCTGTGTAATCCACTGTTGCTGTTAATTGACCTTTTATAAAGATTACTTTTTTTTGCACGTGGGATCAACTTCATTATTTATCCTTCCGAATCGTATCAACAACATAAGCCTTTCATAACCGTTGTTTGATGTGCTGTGACCATGATTATTTACATCTCTCTGCCGTCCTTGCACTCGCCACCTCGCAGCGGCAAAGAAGGGGCCGCCGAGGGAGACGCCTCTCACGGGGGGGGCAGCGGCCCCCCAGGCCTCTCTCCCGAGGGGGAGCCCGCGGCCGCGCCAGCCCAGGCCCCGGCCCCAGCTGGGGGCCCCCGGAAAGTCGTGGTGCGGCCAGACCCCGAGAGAGACGACCTGGCCAGGCGCAAAGCGCAGGTGGCCCGAGGAGGCCCCGGGCCGCACGGCCCCCCCAACGCGTGCCAGGCGGGGGCCACGGACGCCGACCTCCACACTTGGCAGCGCCTTCAGTTTTCGGGAGAGGCGGCCAGGTCAGCAGGTGCCGCACGTGTGTCACACCGGGGCGCACGTGTGTCACACTGGAGACACGTGTGTCACAGAGGGGCACGTGTGTCACACCGGGGCACGTGTGTCACAGAGGGAACACGTGTGTCACACTGGAGACACGTGTGTCACAGAGGGGCACGTGTCTCACAGAGGGGGCACGTGTGTCACAGAGGGAACACGTGTGTCACAGAGGAGACATGTGTGTCACAGAGGGGCACGTGTGTCACAGAGGGCGCACGTGTGTCACAGAGGGGGCACGCGTCACACTGGAGACACGTGTCACAGAGGGGCACGTGTGTCACAGAGGGCGCACGTGTGTCACAGAGGGGGCACGCGTCACGCTGGAGACACGTGTGTCACAGAGGGGCACGTGTGTCACAGAGGGGCACGTGTGTCACAGAGGGGGCACGCGTCACGCTGGAGACACCTGCGTGGAGAGGCAGCGTGAGGGTGAGTGAGTGATGCCGCGTGTCCCACTCGGCAGCCAAGGGGACGCGGCCTCCGCCGCCGCCGCGCTTCAGGTCGTGGACGCGGAGGTGGCGACGCGCGACGACCTGGCCAAGCGCCGGGCGCGGGCCCCGAGCTCCGGGCCCCAACCGCAGCTCCTCTCCTCGGGGCCCATGTCCCGCAAGGACCTGGAGCGGTGGCAGAAGCTTCAGATCGCCCACGAGGGAGACGAAGGCGGCCGCGGTGGGGAGGAGGTGGAGAAGGAGGAAGAGGAGGCGGGCGCGGGCGGGGAGAAGCAGGCAGCGCACGGCAAGGCCTCGGGGCCGCACTCGCACGTCAGCAGCGCGGGGGCCATGTCGCAGAAGGACCTGGAGCGGTGGCAGAAATTGCGGATCACGAGCGAGAAGGACGAGGAGGAGGTGGAGGAGGCGGCGAAGAAGCACGCGGGGGATGAGCCAGTTGCAGCGACAGCGCCTCCGGTTGCACACAAACTGCAGCCGCAGCAGCAGCATCCGCAGCAGCTGCAGCAGCAGCAGCAGCAGAAAGCGCCAGGGCAGCACCCCAAGGTGCCGTCGGGCCCCATGACGGAGAAGGATCTGATCAGGTGGCAGCGGCTGCAGATCTCCCGGCAGGAGGGCGAGAAGGGGGCGCCCCTCGCCGATCCCGGCCCCGAGAAGGACCCGCACGCGGCCGCGAGCCCGGCCAGCGGCGGCACGGGAGCGCACCACGCGCAGTTCGTGAGCGCGGGCGCCATGACCGAGAAGGATCTGCTCAAGTGGCAGCGCCTGCAGATCTCCAGAGAGGAGGAGGAGCAGCAGCAGGAGGAAGGCAGTGGGCAGAGAGACGAGGGCAGAAGCGGCTGCTCCGCCACTGTGAGCGACAAACCCAGGGCGCCCGCCTCCTCCTCCTCCTCATCCACGGGGAAGTTCGTGGGCACGGGGGGCGGCATGACCGAGAAGGATCTCCTGCGGTGGCAGAAGCTTCAGATCGGGAGAGGAGAGGAGGGCGACGCGGAGGTCGAGGGACGCGCCGCCGCCTCCCCGGAGCCGGCGCAGACGACGCGGCCCGCCCATCCCCAGCCTCACAGCGCGCCGAGCACGACCCCGCAGAAACCATTCGTGAGCGCCGGGCCCATGAGCGAGAAGGATCTGCTCAGGTGGCAGAAGCTCCAGATCGTCAAGGAGGAAACGGACGAGGAGGAAGCGGCGGCGGTGCCAGTGCCCCGTGACACGGGGACTCAGGCGGCCGCTCCTGCAGGGGTTCCTGCAGCTTCCCAGCAGAAGAAGTCGCTGCCCTATTCTCAGCAACAGCAGCAGCAACAGCAGCCGCAGCAACAGCAGCAGCAGCAACAGCAGCAGCAACAGCAGCAGCAACAGCAGCAACAGCAGCAGCAACAGCAGCAGCAGGCACCGCGCCCGGAGCCCGAGAGCAGCGCGAAAGGAGCTCTGATTGGCACCGCGTGGAGCAAAGGCGTCGCCTTGCCGAGACTCGAGATCCCTCCGGGGTGGGAGAGGGAGATGCAAGCGGCGATGGGAGGAGGCTCCCCCGATGATTGGAAGTTCCTGCTCTACGAAGAGATGTGAGCTCTGGAGTCTGAGCGGTGCATGGCTCGTCCTAACCTCGCAGCACGACCTCCCGACCCCTGTGGTGATCTCAGTGATTAACGCGAGGTTCACGCGCGCGCGTGCGCGCACACCGCATGCCTTGCCACTAAATCTGCGTTCGCACGCGACGCGCAACGTTCGCTGTCTCGGCTGGGTTTTGCAGTGCTTCTGTTCCGAACGGTGATCTGGTTTTGAGCAGTGACTTGGCGTGAACAGTGATCTGGCTTGAACAATGACCTGGTTTGAAGACTAAGCTGTCTCTAAGTGTCTCTGTGTCGGCATGCCAGCCCATTTGCCTGAAGGGTCAACTAATCCATGGCGATGTTGATGTTGTTGTTGTGTTTTACCAGCACGGTTGTGTGAGGTCGCGACGAGTCGCTAACACTTGCACTGCTGACATGAATGCGCGTGGTTGTTGTTGTGGGTTTCAACGCGCGACGCGTGCGCTAACAACGCGCGGCGGTCACGAGTGAGTGCAGAATGTCCTCACTGGGTGGTCCGAACGCGCTGGGCTACGAACCCAGCCACCCGAGTTCGATTCTCGCTCACGGCCAACATCAGTGACGAATATTTAAACCGGTCCCTGAGCCTCCCCTACGTGGATTCAGCCTTAAAATGGGTACTCGGTGTGGTGTGTAAACTGCAGCACTGGGGAGACAAAGGCGTTGGGACGTGGTGCTGGCCACCTCCGTCGTGTGCTGTGGCGGCGTGCTCACTAGCAGCACTTGCCCCAAGAGCCCGTTCAAGGTCGAGCGGGGTGAGTCCCATGTGCGATGACGACGACGACGAGTGTCGTGCCCCGCAGGAGGATGAGCGAGGGGGACCAGGGCGAGGGGCCCGAGCCGCACAGCCGGCAGCACCACGAGGAACTGCAGCGCGTCCACGCCATGCTGAGAGAGGACCAGGAGCGCTGGCAGGAGGTGATGCTCCTCGCCACCACCACCACCACCGCCGCCGTCGTTGTGATGAGATTGGCAGATGGTGGTGGGGATGAGATTGGTGGATCGTGCTGATGCCATCGTTTGAGTGGTGGTGATGGTGGTCGTATGAGTGGATGATGGTGGTGGTTGTGATGATGAAATTGGCATATGGTGGTGGTGGTGATGGTGATAATAGCGGGTGGTCGTTGTGATGAGATTGGCAGATGGTGGTGACGTGATCGTGGAGTGGTGGTGTTGATGAAGTCGTGAGTGGTGTGATGAGCGTATATGGAGGTAGTGGTGATGGTGATGATGGTGAGTATGGTGGCGTCTGATGATGATGATGATGAGAAGATTGTGGTCTGGTGAGAGTGGATGACGATAATGCTGCTCGTGGTGGTTGGAAGCGGATGATGATTCAAAGTGATGACGATTATGAAAGTGATGCATCACTGAGCTCCAACCGTGATCCCCCACTCGCCGTTCTCTGGCCAGGACCTCGCCCGCTGGAAGAGCCGGAGGCGCAGCCTGTCCCAGGAGCTGATCAAGCGCAAGGAGGAGCGGGATGAGCGCGAGCGGGGCGGAGGAGACGGGGAGAGCAGCAGCCGCCTGCGCAGCATCAAAACCTACCGCGAGATGCTGCAGGAGAAGTGGGGGCACCACCACCACTCACAACAACCACAGCAACACCACCGCCACCACACAACAACCACCACCATCAGAAACACCACCGACCGCGAGATGCTGCAAGGAGCCACTACCAGCAACACAACGAGCAACACAAACACCACGCACGCCAACACCACAACCAACACTCGCAGCAAGAGCCCCCTCTGCCTGCCCCCTTTCCCAGCTTCTGTTCCCCTCCCCTCCTTCCCCATCTCCCTGTCTCACCCCTCTCCTTGACGTCATCTTGCTGTCTATGTACTCTCTCCCTCCCTGTGTCGCCTTCCTTCCGTGTCCTCTGATCCACGTCGTATATCTCAGTGCCTCTCCCTGCTGCCAAACTCCATCTCCCTACCCGTCTTGTGTCTGTCTCTCTACCTGTCCCCCCATTCCTGCCTTCATATTAATGACGCACCCCTCTCTATGCCCCCACCTGCCTGCCCCCCCTCGCCCCCACCCCTCCACCCCCCCCCCCCCCCCCGCCCCCCTCCCCGGCAGGGCCCGGCGCGAGCGCGAGCTGCAGGACGCGTACCGCCAAGCGCGCTCCGCGGAGGAGGCGCGGGAGATCCTGCGCCACTACCAGGAGCGCTTCCTGCAGGACTTTGCGGGCGAGAGCTACGAGGCGCCGGCCTTCCTGCACCCCCAGCAGCCGCAGCAGCCGCAGCAGCCGCAGCAGCCACAGCAGCCGGGCCGAACGCCGGGGGCACCCCCACACGGGGACGCGCATCCCGACGCGCCCCCGCGCCCGGGCGTTCCCTTCCTACGGCAACGCTCCGAGCCGTGCCCCCCCCCGGGCGGCGGTCCCCCGAGCCGCTGGCCCGGGGGAGAGGCGCGCGTAGGCGGCGCCGCGCCGGCCGCGGAGTCGCCCTCGACAACTCCGGGGCACGCGCCCACGCCTCCTCCTCGCTCTTCGTTCGCGAAGGGCGCCCCCGCCCCGGGGGACGCGGCGGTGGCGGCGGCCGAGGCGGCGTCGGAGGCGCGAGGGACGCGGAGCGCAGCTTCGCCGGTCCCCGCGGGGTCCCCCGCGGGCGGTCCCGGGTCTCCGGGGTCCGCGGCCGCGCGCGCCGCCGCCGCCTCGTCCTCTGCGGCGCGCCTCCTGCCCGTGTTCGCGCCGCGTCCCTACCGGGCACAGCCCGTGAAGCTGCAGGCCATGCTGCGCTACCCCAAGGTGCAGGCCGCTCCCACTGCGAGCAACGCAGCCCACCGACTCGTACTGCTGCTACTCCTTACTGCACACATTATAAAGTGGCAACTCGGTAGCAATTGTGATGCTGATGATGAATACGTGAGCTAATACTTACATGAATGAAAGGGTGAAGGATTCAGTGAACGAAATGTCTAATACGTGAATTACAGATTTAGTCAGTTATTGAATGAGCGAATTCATAAGTTAATTGAAGAAATGTCGTGAATGAACGAATGAGTGGGTGGACTAATTAATGATTGTATGGATAAATAAATGGTGCAATAAGTGAATGGGTGAATGAACAACGAATGGAATTAGCGAATGGATACATGGGAGATTGGGTTTGATCGTGCACGCTCCCTCTGTCGCTCTCGCTCCTACAGACGGGGGAGGAGAGCTCGGCTCCGAACGGGAACGAGGCCAAGGGGCAGGGCGCGGCCACTCACGGCGCCCGGGGAGCCGTGATCCCCCCCTGGGAGGCGCCCCCCGCGACGGACGCGGGCGGCGCGGGCAGCGCGGGGCCCCGGAGCCCCGAATCCCGGACCCCCGCGACCCCCGCGGCGTCCGCTGGGATGTGGATGCCGCCGGCGGGAGGGGTCACCGCGAGCGCGCTCGGCTCCCTGGTGAGACGCGCGTGCGGGGTCGACAGCAACTGTGACACTTCACTGCTCTCGGCTAATTGGCGTTGTGTAACCAAGGACACGGCTGCACTGCTTGCATGCTGGCACTGATCGACGACGGGGCTCAACGCTGGCGCCGTTGGCTGCGGGGCAGCGCTAGAGCGGTGATTGGCTGCCTTGCTACGAGACCCGCGACACGGATTCCAGTCCTGCTAGATAGACTCAGCCTCAAAATGAGTACCTGGTGCGGTGTGTTAAACTTCAGCAGTGGGGAGACAAAGGTGGCCGGGCGCGGTGTCGGTCACTGACCCCTTCGTGTGCCGTGCCAGACCTCCATAGGTGCTCGCTAATGAAAGCACTTGACCCAACAGTCCTTTTCAACGATGACGGGATGTCTGTGTCCCTGTGTCTGTGTCTCTCTGTCAGTGTTTCTGTGTCCCTGTGTCTGTGAAGAGTCCGTATCGCGAAGCTGGACCAGCCAATGGACTGGGGACCAAGGGGCAGAGAGACGGCGGAGCCGGCGTGACGGGTACGTCCCCCCCCAGCCCCCCCCCCCCACTCCTCCTGTGTAGCCTCGACGACGACCACCGTGGCGCCTGTCGATGCCGCAAGAGCACACGAGGGTAGTGGGTGGCCAGCCAGTGCCACGCCTGGCCGTCTTTGTATCCCCACCCGCCAGCGGCTATGGACTACAAACCGGTTCACAGTTTGCCTGCTTTGACCCGCGCTGCTGCGAGTTCGTGGCCGGGAAGCCATTTAGTGGACGGTCCGGATTGCGACATGGGATCATTCGTGATGCCTCGACAGCCCCGCTCACATGGTGCACTGTTGTCGGCCACGTGACGAGCTTGTCAAGCACGAGAGACGTGTCTGGTGTGTGGAGGCGCGGAGATTCACCCGCAACGAGCCTCATCCCACCACCCGTCCGCTTGCCCGCACACAGGAGAGTCCTGAGGCTCTGTTTCAGGAGGGTCCTGCTCTGTATTCGCGGTGGGGGGGGGGAGATGATTGCCACGAGTTTCCCAATTAAAATGCGGACCGCGACGTCGGCACACGATCGCTCTCCTCCTCTTCGTCTCACTCACGTCCACGGGGATGGTTCACGCGCACGCCCCTGCACCGTTCACCAGCGCGAGGCCGCCACGCTCCCCCCCCCCCCCCCTGTGCTCTGCTCTCTCCGCAGGTGGCGGAGTCGGCGTCGGCGGCGCAGACGTGAGTCGGGTGGCGCGTGGAGCTCACGACATAGCGACACGCTCACAACAAAGACAAAGATCCCCCGTATAGCCTTTAACAGGCTGTCGGGGCAAGTTCTATTAAGCGAGCACCGATGAGGGCCGGCACGGCGCACCAGGGCTGGCTGGTCAAACCCCACGCTCGGCCCCCTTTGTCTCCCTCGTGCAGATACCTGCTACACATTGTTCACGCACGGGCGATTTACCCCATTGTTGATTCGCATACGCGCTCAGTATGAACCTCTCCACTTGCTGCTGAGTCTCATGGAGTCTGCCCCCCTCTCAACCCCCCTCGCCACCCCTTCCATCCCCTTCTTCTTCTTGTGAAATCTCTCCTCTGGGCCCCCTGTTGAGGGAATCCAGGGGCCGGTCGCGCGGATGGGCAATTGGACCTGGGACCTGGAGGCGGAGAGGAGTCGGCAGGAGCGCTGGCAGCAGGAACAGGAGAGGCACCTCCAGGTACGGGGGCGGGGGGCCCCACGTGGCGCCAGGTGGAGGAGGCTAACAAACTCCACCCCGGGTTTTTCAAGTCTCAGGTGCCACAGCGCTGTGATCCAGTGGTGTGTTGGAAGCAGGAGTTGGTGGATCACGCAGAGAGATATGTCTTGTGACTTCCAGCACCACCAGCATCATCAACCAGTCGTCAATACATCCACTTGCAGGCGGCACCCGGGACTGCAAACCCCGAGGTGGAGTCTGTAGTCTCCTCGACCTGGAGCCGCGAGGCACCACGGGCTACGGATGAGGTCCACACCCTGGCAGCTGGCGATGGGGTTCGGGGCGTGCGTGCTGTGTTTACTGCGTGTGTGCTGTGTGTACTGCGTGTGTGCTGCGCGTACTGCGTGTGTGATGCGCGTACTGCGTGTGTGATGCGCGTACTGCGTGTGTGCTGTGTGTACTGCGTGTGTGCTGCGTGTGTGCTGCGTGTGTGCTGCGCGTACTCTGTGCTGCATGTACTGGGTGTGTGCTGCGTGTGTGCCGCGTGCGCTGTGCGTGCTGCGAGCAGGAGCGCTACCAGCAGGAGCAGCAGAAGCTGCGCCAGGCGTGGGAGCGCTCCCAGCGCGAGGTGGAGGAGGAGGAGAGGAGGTACCACGAGGAGGTAGCTCACGAGGCCACGCTCGCCGCCACGTTCCCGGATCATACCACCTCCTGCCGCGCACGCGGGCACCACCCACTGCCCCCCCCCCCCCACGCCTGACAGCTTCGTTTGATTGGCCCTAACGGTTGGTGGACGGTCATAGTGAATTTTGACCATCTCACCCAACAGAAAGTGTCAATCCCCAATCACCATGCTCCCCCCCCCCGTGTTCTCCTGACTCTCTCGTCTCTCATATATTCGCCTCCAATGTCTCCCCCGTGCCCCCCCCATCTCTATCGTCCCCCCCACTCACCCGCCCCGCAGGAGAAGCGAATCCTGGCAGAGACGATCGTCCCCCTGACCCCGCACGCTCTGCTCGCCGCCCCTCCCGGCGCGACTGCCAAGTCGACGCCGACCCCGCAGAGCCGCGCCCAGCCCCCCGCGTTCCACATAGAGACGCGCGGGAAATTGTCCTCGCTTCACGGGGGGGGCAAGGTGGCGGGGGACCCCCCTCACGCGGGAGGGGGGGCTCACGAAGCCAAGGAGAAGACGGAGAAGGAGGAGATGGAGTGCGCCGAGCAGCACAACAGGGACGAGCTGCGACGCCAGTTCGAGGAGCAGAAGCGGTCCCTGGAGGAGCAGGTGATGAGCTTCGAGGAGGAGGAGGAGGAGAGGAGGAGGAGGAAGTGGCAGGAAGAGACGAGGACGTGGAAGGAGGCTCCGGGGGGCGCCGGGCAGGTCGCGGTGGGCGCCACGGAGGGCGGCGAAGATTGTCAGCAGTCGGTGCTACTCAAGGCGATGCCGGGGGGAGTGGCGGGCACGACCCCCACCCCGCCCCCCGAGCGGGGGTCAGCGCCGACGTCTCCCAGCAGGTGAGGCCACAGCGACACGTGGGACGCGTGCACTCTACGTCACAGAGAGGCACGTGGTGCAGAGAGGCACGTGGTGCAGAGAGGCACGTGGTGCAGAGAGACACGTGGCTCGTGCCGCGTCTCAGGGGACACGCGGCATCCCAGCGGCGTCAGGTGGCAGCCTCACGCGGTCACCGCACGATGGCGACAAACCCCTCTCACTGACTAACCTCTCCACGCCGCCACTGCCGCTCTCCTAACCCCCCCCCCCCCCCACCTTCGCCCCCCACAACGCCCCCCAGGTCCGTGAGCGGCAGGAAGCTGTGCACGGCGTGTGGGTGCCCCCTGGGGAAAGGCGCCGCGATGATCGTTGAGTCCGTGGGTCTCTACTACCACATGGAGTGCTTCAAGGTGGGGGTCCCGCCTCCCCCCTGGAGAGGAAGGGGGGGGCACATCGGCACACTTACATCACCCCCCCCCACCCCTACTCAACCCACCCATTGCGCCTCTTGCACGCGCGCGTCTCATTCCATGTGAACTAACACGCGCTCGGCATGTAACGAAAGTCGTTGGGTCCACAGTCATTGGTCTCCAGTTATTGCTCGATAGTAAAAATAACTCCACTCAATTGGTGGGGATCAGCCCCCCCCCCCCCCCGATCGCCCCAACACCTCCTCCATGAAACCCGCCACCAACTTGGACCACAGGGACGAGGGTGGTGGCGTTACATGCCTCGCGAATGACCCCCACGCCAACCCCCACCCCTCCTCCCCCCGCCCCCCTCCGCCAGTGCGGCGTCTGTGGCCGGGCGCTGGCTGCGAGCGCGGCGGGAGCGGGGACGGGAGCGGACGTTCGCATTCGGGGCGCGAGGCTGCACTGCGCCACCTGCTACAGCCGCGCGAGAGGTGGTCCCCTCCATAGCCTCACCAGCCCCTCACCAGCCCCTCACCGGCTACTCACCGGCTACTCACCTTGCCTCATGGAGCATGCATGGATCTGCTGCTCCACCCACCTTTCGAACCACTCGCAATCCCCCATCGACACCACCCACCACTAACCTCACCAACCGCTCACCACCCCCTGTCATCATCCTCCTCACCCAAACTCACCCTTTTTCCTCGCGCTCTCCCATCACTCCCCTACAATTGCCTCACCAACCCTCACCACCAATCATCGCCACCTCTCACCCACCTCACACGCACCTCACACCTACTGTCGTCACCCCTCCAGCATCCTCCACGGCCACCTCCATCGCTGTCCACCCCACATCCCCACACTCACCCCGAGGCTCCCATCGTCTGCTCATTCGTCTTCCTTTGAAGTCACGGGTTGGTGGGTCGCACAGAGATCTTGTGGCGCTCCCTTCCAGCAGGTGCCGTCCCCTGGCTCCTCAGAAGGCGGAACAGCAAACATGTGGACTCTGCCTGTTCCATCTGCACGGGATAGAGTGTTTCCCCCTCGCACGCGTGGGTTTCCTCCGACATGTAAACCACTCATTAGTTGGCAGACCTTGGGCGATTGCTGGTAACGCCGGCTCCTCACCGCGTGGCCGACGCTGCTGCTGCCTTTCCGCTCCTCGCCTGTGGTGCCTCCTCCCGGCGCCTCCGAGTCGTCCCCTCTCGCGCTCCGTCTCTCTACGAGAGCGATGAGCGAAGCTGCCAGAACCGCGCTGCGTCCCTGCGACCCGCAGCTGCGAGGCCGCGAGGTGGCAGCACAGCTGAAGGCCCGGAGCGCCTCGCGGTGGACATTTTACTTTTGATATGACTGAGTGCATCTCGTCATACGTTTGCGATTAGTGAAGGGTTTGTCTGTTACCCAACAGCCACTATTAGTGTAACTATTCACGTGGCAGTAAAAAAAAACTGACTTCATCAGAAAACATTGTTTAAGATGTCATTCTCATGAGCATCACCAGGCCCAACGGTTTAAACCCACGCAATCCACAACTCGTATCGTCCGCCCTGACCCTCTCCTGGCTCCTCTATGAAAGAGAGTAATTGGCCGAAACGTACCCAATGTTTTTATTTTCCAGGCCGCACATAGAGCGTTATTGATGAGCGTGTTGATGTGTCGTTAGTGCACCACTGCCAATGCAGCAGCAGCAATAATATCGAACCTTGAGTGAGACACCCCTCGCGTAGGCGGTTGCTTCTCTCCTGGCATTCCGGTTTTCCTCCGACACGAATCAAAGCAATCCTCATTGTTAAACAATGGCATTGGCCAATCATTCCAACGTAGCAGCACCCTCGTGACAAGGAGTCTTGAGACTCCGAGGAGCTTCCCTGCGTGCTCAGTGAAGGCGCGCGTGGGAGAGGCTCCGCTCACGCCGCCGCTGTGACCCCCCCCTCCACCTCCCTGACCCGCAGCCGGGAAACCCACGGCCGTGTGACGAGCGGGGATCTCACCTGAACCCGGCCCTCGATCCAGCTCCACGTGATCCAGCTCCAGCGGATCCAGCTGATCCAGCTCCGGCCGATCCAGGTCCAGCTGATCCAGCTCCAGCTGAACCAGATCCACCTTTACCAGACCCTCTCCTTGACCTGGCTCCAGCTCCACTTTATCCAGCGCTTCTCTCGGTTCCTCCTGGCCCATCTACTCCTGGCTCATCTCCACCTGGTACATCTCCACCTGCCTCCATCTCCACCTCATCCGCCTCCACCTAATCCGCCTCCAGCTGGCTCCATCTCCACCTGCCTCCATCTCCATCCGTGCTCGAGTAGCCCAATAACGGCGAACCTGCTCCTGGACATTACACGCAGTGGAGGTGTAAGCGCAGCCCTGCAAGTGCTCGCTCAAGCGCCTGCTGGCTGAAGGAGTCTTCCTCCAGCAAGGAATGATCTCGATCGGGTAGTGCGGTCGACTCTTCTACGCTGGTCAGACGCGTTGGAAGACAATTATGATGATATAATAAGTGTTCTAAGAAGAAAACAAAACATATTTTACTGCTGTTTAAGACGGGTTCACGATGGTTTAGCAGCTACGGTGGATGAAGCGTTGTGATTAATCGGAGGCAATTATTGAATTAACAGAGTGCAGGGATTAAACGAACCTCCTTTCCCCACCCATCACGCAGCAAGTAACGGGTTTAATTAGCAGACACTCATCTAACACATCAGCAGTGGATAGAGGCTGACGGCACCGACCCGTGGGCCAATGAGCGGAAGCCGCCTCTTGGTCACAAGAGCAATGTGTGCCAACGAGCCCAGCGAGCGAGTTCGAGTCCTTCTTGGCCATGCCTGTGACAGCAGCGGTGAGTGATTGAACCAGGGGCCCTGGGCTCGACTGGTCCGGTGTGTCAAACATCAGCATTGGGAATGCGGTCGGGCGTTATGATGACCAAACCATCCCGTTCGTACGCCGTTCGAACTTAATAGGTGCTCGCTAAGTCTGTACGGAGGATCGTTGTCTTTGATATTCGTTCATTGACACACACACACAAACAGAAAGAGATAAAGGCCACTGTATAGCCTACACAGACTTTTGGGGCAAGTGCTTTTGGCGAGCACCCATTCAGGCCTGGACAGCGCTCGAGGGAGTGGTGTGGCCACCATCACCAGAGCTGGTTTACATACCGCACCAGGTACTCGTTTGAGGTTGAGTCGACTTAGGGGAACCTCCTTGACGGATTCTGTCATCACCTGCCACTGATGTTATCCGTGGTCTAGAAGCGAACCGAGGTCGCAGGGTTCGTAGCGCAGTGCGGTAACTACTGCACCACCGCTTCGCTTTGTAAACACACGGTCACACTCCCACACACAAAGACAAAGATGCTCCATGCATCCTTTAACATAATTTTTGGGGCAAGTGCTGTTAGCAAGCACCTATGAAGACCGGCACGGCACACGAGGACATGGGTGGCCAACACCACGCCCGGCCGCCTTTGTCTCCCCAGTGGTGCTGTTTACACACGGCACCAGGTACTCATTTGACGTTGAGTCGACATAGGGGAAGCTCAGAAACAGTTCAGATAATCGTCACTGGTGTTGGCAGTGAGCGGGAATCGGCGACCCGAGTTCGTACACTGCTGGTGCACTGCTGGTGCTGCTGATACTGGTAGTGCTGGTGGTGCTGGTGGTGCTGATACTGGTAGTGCGGGTAGTGCTGGAGGTGCTGGTGGTGCTGATGCGGGTAGTGCGGGTAGTGCTGGAGGTGCTGGTGGTGCTGGTGGTAGTGCTGCTGATGCGGGTAGTGCTGGAGGTGCTGGTGGTGCTGGTGGTGCTGGTGGTGGTGCTGATGTGGCTGGTAGTGCTGGTGGTGCTGGTAGTGCTGGTGTGGCTGGGGGTGCTGGTGGTGCTGATGTGGCTGGTAGTGCTGGTGGTCCTGGTGGTGCTGATGTGGCTGGTGGTGCTGGTGGTGGTCCTGGTAGTGCTGGTGTGGCTGGTGGTGCTGGTGGTGGTCCTGGTGGTGCTGATGTGGCTGGTGGTGCTGGTGGTGCTGATGTGGCTGGTGGTGCTGGTGGTGGTCCTGGTAGTGCTGGTGGTGCTGCTGCTGGTGCTGGAGGTGTTGCAGGTGGTGCTGCTGCTCACCACGGATCCCCCGTCTCTCACTCTCTCTGTCTCCCTCGTCTCGCGTTCTCCTCGCGCCCCGCACCTGCGAACCCGCGCCTCGGGAGTATTTATTAGTAGTGTTGTTGTTATTATTATTTGTCTATGCTACGCGCGTGTTCGTGTGTGTGTTTGCACGCGTGTGTATGTGGCCATGTGCGCGCGCACTCGTGTGTGTGTGTTTACGTGTGCGCGTGTTTATGTGCGCGTGCGTGTACGCTGCATGTGTGTGTGCTGCGTGTATATGTGCTGTGTGTATGCGTTCGCTGCGTATGTTGCGTGTTTGTTTACCTGCGTGTGTGTGTGTACGCTGTCTGTGTGTATGCTGCGTGTGTACGCACGCATGTATATGTGCTGTGTGTGCTGCGTGTGTGTGTGTGCTGCCTGTGTGTGTGCTGCGTGTGTTTGTGCTGCGTGTGTGTGGTGCCTGTGTGTGTGTGCTGCGTGTGCTGCGTGTGTGTGTGCTGCGTGTATATGTGTGCTGCCTGTGTGTACTGCGTGTGTGTGCTGCGTGTGTGTGTGCTGCGTGTGTGTGTGTGCTGCGTGTGCGTGTGTATGCTGCCTGTGTGTGTGTGCTGCGTGTGCTGCGTGTGTGTGTGCTGCGTGTATATGTGTGCTGCCTGTGTGTACTGCGTGTATGTGCTGCCTGTGTGTGTGCTGCCTGTGTGTGTGTGCTGCGTGTGCGTGTGTATGCTGCCTGTGTGTGTGTGCTGCGCGGGATGGGAGTGAGAGCGGAGCGGGTCCTACGCGCGCCTCTCCTCTCGTTTCGAGGTGAAGAGGAGGAGGAGGAGGTAGCGAAGACAAAGCCTCAAAAACTCGTGTGGATTTTTTTCTGTTTGCGTAAATTTTTACCGCTTGATTTCCCATTCGAATAACAACAACAACAACAATAAAGGTGTTATCAATAAAACGTGTCGGCCGAGTCGTGCACCTTGCGGCTTTGTGTAGATGCAGACTCGGCGATAGCAGCAGCGTGGCGGGGCGCGATACCGGGGGGCGGGGGGGTAGAGAGAGCTCGCCCAGGCTCGAGGTCCGGGAGGTCCCCAGGATCTCCCCTCAAGCGACGCGCGCCATCCAGCGGCCTCCACGAGCTCTAGGTGAAGGTGATGAGCTCACAGCCCCCCCTCCCGCCCTCCTAAGATAGAGGGCGTTAATACGCCATGATCTATCGACTGCTGGATGAAGGTCTCCCCAAGCGGTTGCCTTCTCTCAACTGTCCATGCGATGCAATAACCCACTCCGCACACGCGCCAATTGTGGGAAGTTAAAGACGCAGGCCACTGCGACTGTGGCCATGCAACCCACACCACGGACCGTGCAGTCAGCCCACTGGAGTCAGCGCTCCTGCAGCGGAGGAGGAGTAGGAGAACGACACGAACGGACTCTCTGCTGAAGCCATCTCCTCGTGGCCACGTGCACGCTTGGACATTGGCATTCCGCTGCTGCACTGGTTGCTGCAATCCATCGCAGGAATGGAATACCATCAGTTTAATCTTTAATATAATTGGTGACGGTTATGGGGGGTATGTTAATAGTTCATAGTTCTGTCACAAGTCAAACTGATGTCATTCAAACTGCTAAAAACAGCAAACGGGTTTAGAGGCAGCACCGCCTCGTGGCTCGGAGAGATGATGGACGATGGTCGAGATTAATAACGGAGTGGCAGCCAGAGAACAGAACGCGCCCGAGAGGACATCCTCCCAGTAGACGAAGCAACGAAATCGCTCTCGCTCTCTCACACGAACACACGAGGCGATCTCCTCGCTCCGTCTTCGCGGCGGACGCGAGTGACGCGCGGCGACCTCGGCACGGCAGAGGGCGCGGCGTGGACGCGCGGAGCTCGGCGCGTGTCACCTCCACAGAGGCGGACGGGGGGCGCCTGGGACCTGGCGGCGAGACTCAGGTCCCCATGTGCACGGCGAGAAGGGCGAGGAGGAGAAGGAGGAGGCAGGGGGCATTCACAAGTATTTCTCAGACTCACGCAATAAATGTGACCCGCGTGGCCACGCGAGCCTGAGGGCTGCTGGTCACCACGAGAGGGGGGTCAGTGTAGTTTTGCTGTTTCTCCTCCGTCGAAGGAGCGCAGACTACAGCGGGGTTGCTGTTGCGGTCCTTAGTTTGAGTTGCATGGCGACAATCGAACAACTGTGGCTTGTGACTTTAAGTTTTCATTCATGGAGATGTGGGCATCGGTCTGCCGTTGATGTCGTGATGGCTACACCAGTGACTTCGAGGAGGATAAATATCAAAGCCAGGAAGAGGTGCGATTATGTGTTGGTCTGGAATAAAAAGGTGTTTGTCCTGGACGTCTGCGTTGTTCCACTTGGACTTGGTTCGGACAGCAGTCGCGTTCTTCCGGGTCTGGGCGAGATTCTTGGTGGTGACACCACGGGGTGGACCGAATGACAAATACCACGTGTCTCACACTGTTTGTCTTGTCGTTGGAATTGAGACTGGCAGCTAATTCCAGGGCCCTCGTTATGATCTGTATAGGTGCCACTCGCAACGCGAGTCTGGGCGCACAGACAGCGAGGGGTAATTGCTTCCTCACGGTTTTAGTTTGAGGGGGTTGAGGGGGTGGCATTGCTCAAGTAAGAGGCCGAAGCAGTGTCCTCTCAATGCATATCCTCGACGTGGGCTGTGGCCACGTATATTCGCCTCCTCCTTAACAATACAATCATCGTTCTCACGCGCGCACCTGCCCGCAGGCCGTACGGGGGGGGGGCAGGTGGAAGGGAGTGGGTGGTGGGGGCACTCGCCCCCCTGAGCGGTACACAACGCGCGCGACAGCGCCCGGCCTGGAGCGGTCACTCGGGGCGGTCACTCCGCTCGCGAGAGCGCGGGACGGCCGCGCGGCCCGCGCTATTTTTGGTCAGGAACGCGCAGCGCCGAGCGGTGGGGGGGGGGGCGACGCGGCCACGCGCCGCCACCCGCCGCTCACTCTCCCGCGGCGCCCTCGGGCTCCGAGCTCCGCGGCTCCCGCAGGTGCACGGAGCCGACGCTGGTCGCGCACGCGGAGTCGCGGCACGAGGCAGGAGTTTGGGGGGGCAACAACGGCAGCAGGAGCTGCGGAATCTGGGCCCCCCGGGCGCCCCGCCGCATCTCGTCGCGTCCGTGGTTTCGCCCATTGTTTGGTGCCGGAAATATCCAGGACAAGTCAATTACGCGGGCCGGGGAAGCAGGGGGAACGCGGCGCGGAGAGCGCGGCGCGCGTGTTTATTTCCGTCCCGGGAGAGGGCGCGCGATAAGCATCGCCCCGCCCCGCCCGGCCGCGCGCGGGGAGACAAACACGGGCGGCAGCGCGGCCGCGCGGACACTGACGCCAGCGCGGCCCGCCGAGCGGATCGCGACGCGGGCATGAGGTGAGAAGCGCCCGGCAGAGGAAGAGGCTCATGGAGGCGCGCGAGTTGGCCGTGGCCTTGGCAGGAGCCGTCGTGGCCGGGGCCGGAGCGCCGCCGCTCATCGCCGTCGCCTCCGCCGCGTCGCCGACGCGCTCCCTCGTCGTCTCTCCGGGGAGCAGCGCGGACGGGTCTCGCCCGTCGCTCCTGGCCCCCGCAGCAGCAGCAGCAGCAGCAGCAGCAGCAGCAGCGTCGTGCGGCAGCGGCGGCGGCGGCGGTGGCGGAAGAGGATGTGGCGATGACAGCAGCGGCGGTGGTTGCAGCAGCAACAGCAGCAGCGGCAGCGGCGCGAGCAGCCCTGGAGGGCCCGAGGTCCCGTGCGGCGGCGGCGGCGGCGAGAGCGGCGAGGGCAGAGAGGGCAGCGAGGGCAGAGAGGGCAGCGAGGGCCCGCCGCGCCTGGAGCCCCAGAGCGGATGCAGCCCCGCGCCGCGCGCCGCGCACGCCCCAGTGCTGCGCTTGGAACTGGGGCCCGCGTGCCCCACGGGACCGCTCGGTTCCCTGGGTCCCCTGGGTCCCCTCGGGCCCCTGGGGGCGTCGTGCCCGCCCCGCGCCGAGCCCCGCAGCGGCTACGCGTCTCCGTCTCCCGTGGAGAACACCCCGGCGCACAACGAGTGTCGCCTGGTGGAGGTGCACGGGGCGCGCGTGGCCGCCTTCACGGTGCACGGCCAGGAGATGCTGTGCCTGCCGCAGGCGTTCGAGCTCTTCCTCAAGACGCTGGTGGGGGGGCTGCACACCGTCTACACGAAGCTCAAGCGCCTGCACATCGCGCCGCTCGTGTGCAACGTGGAGCAGGTGCGGGTGCTGCGCGGACTCGGAGCCATCCAGCCCGGCGTGAACCGCTGCAAGCTGCTGTCGCGCCGCGACTTCGAGACCCTCTACCGCGACTGCACGAGCGCCAGGTGACGGACGGGGCTCGGGCTCTGCGTGGTGGGCTGTGCGTGGTGGGGTGTGCGTGGTGGGGTGTGCGTGGTGGGGTGTGCGTGCGCCGAGGGTACGTGCGCGGTGTAGTAGGGGCGAGAGCTGTGTGTGCGTGGGGGGAGCGGTGGCGCAGCGGTTGGGATGCTGCGCTATGAATCCGGCGAAGCGAGTTCGATTCCCGCTCACGACCAACGCCAGTGACTATGATTTGAACCAGTCCTGGGCCTCTACTAGGTTGACTTAGCCACAAATTAATAGCTGGTGGGATTTATAAACATCGCCACTAGGGAGACAAAGGCGGCCGGGCGTGGTACTGGCCACTCACCCCCTCGTGTGCCGTGCTAGCCTTCATAGGTGCTCGCTAACAGCACTTGCCCCAACAGTCAGTTAAGGTTATACGGAGGATCTTTGTATTTGTGTGAGGCTGTGTATATGGCGAGGGTGCGTTCGGGGTGTGTGTGCGTGTGGGAGGTGTGTGGGTTGGGGGTGTGAGAGGTGTGTGTGTGCGTGCGGGAGGTGTGTGGGTTGGGGTGTGAGAGGTCTGTGTGCGTGTGTGCGTGCGGGAGGTGTGTGGGTTGGGGGTGTGAGAGGTCTGTGTGTGTGTGTGTGCGTGCGGGAGGTGTGTGGGTTGGGGGTGTGAGAGGTGTGTGTGTGCGTGCGGGAGGTGTGTGGGTTGGGGGTGTGAGAGGTGTGTGTGTGCGTGCGGGAGGTGTGTGGGTTGGGGTCTGAGAGGTGTGTGTGTGTGTGCGTGTGGGAGGTGTGTGGGTTGGGGGTGTGAAAGGTGTGTGTGTGCGTGTGGGAGGTGTGTGGGTTGGGGGTGTGAGAGGTGTGTGTGTGTGTGCGTGTGGGAGGTGTGTGGGTTGGGGGTGTGAGAGGTGTGTGTGTGTGTGCGTGTGGGAGGTGTGTGGGTTGGGGGTGTGAGAGGTGTGTGTGTGTGCGTGTGGGAGGTGTGTGGGTTGGGGGTGTGAGAGGTGTGTGCGAGGGTGGAGGATGCAGCGTGAGATGGGGGGTTGGTGGATCATGTAGAGATTTTGAAACTCCCAAACGCGCTGGGGCTGGGTGAGTGGCCATGCGGTGGCCAGTCGAGCGAGCGGGCTCACGCACCTATCTGTGCGGACATTTGATTTGTTTCATCCACCATCGAACGCGTGGCCGGTTTTCTCCGGGTGCTCCGCTCACCTCCCACACGAAGCAAGAACAGCCCCAACTCATTAAACAATCATCGGGGCCCTCATCCCAGGGCAGGACTCGCCTGTAAATTAGTCTTGAGACTCAGCACCTTTCATGTCAAGATTGTATTACTTTGTCATGCTTATTGGGCCCCCCATAGACTGCGAATGATACCCGCTCGGGGCAGGTTCGACGCGTGGTCTGTGCAGCACTGCTGAGAATTCGGACGCGAGGCACAGGAGGGAGCTACGGGTGGAGGGGCTGTGGATGGGAGAAGCGGGGAGGGCGCATGGGATGAAGGAGTCGGGGGCCATCGCGGGTTTGGTGGGCAGGGCAAGGTGTAGGGGGGGGGGGTGTTGGTCATGTCTGGAGTTCAGAAAAAGAATTCTGCAACCAATCGGCAACTCCAGCCCCCGTACCCCGAGCGCCAACTCTGGCCGCGGTCCCCTTGCTCCCCATACTTGGTTCTGTCGCGCCCATTACCCCCCCCCCCCGCACACCACCCGTGTGCCTCCACGAGCGACTCTGATTGGCTGCCGCGTTGTTGTTCATCGCGGGTCGCCTTTTATTTTCTCCGCGCCTTCGGCTGCGCGTCCCGCGCGCCTCCATCGGCGACCCGGGGGGGAGGGGGGCTCGGGCGCTATTGCGAGGTGGGGGTGGACGGGAGGGGCTGTGGGGGCTATGGGGGGCGGAGGGGGTCAACCTTGTGCTGGATGGGAGCAGGAGCAGGAGGAGGATGGGGAAGGGCTCCGTCACTGAAGCGCGCCTTGCCCGAGAGCAAGCCGCGCGCCTTCTCGTAGCGGAAACACGCGCGCCTTTGTCTCTCAACGCGACGCCTCCGAGATGTTTTGAACGTCGCTTTGATGAGCAAACAGGCGCGACTGCTCGCGGGTTAATTGGCGACAGCGCCGTTAATTGGCGACACATTTGCACGTCGCGAGGGCCCCGGGACGTCCCCAGCCCCCTCGACCCGACACACACGCGGCTGTCCGCCCGCACCCCTCCCACTGTGACCCCCCCCCCCCAAACCCAGACCCCTTTCATTGTCACAGCGGCACCACTGATAGCGGCCGTGAGACGCTCACGCAACAAACGCCACAGTCATCCGTATTCACTCACTCATTCACTAATCCATCTATTCGCTAATTCATTCATTCGATCATTCATTCCTTTATCCTCTCTTTCATGCATCCATTCTATCATGATTCACAGGAGCGCGTGATAGAGCATTAGCGCGTGTATCACGGTTCAATTCACCAGCTCTGAGGGGGGGGGGGTCACGCGGGGTCGCTACAAAGAGTTCGTGAATGGGGGGGGGGTCTTCGCTACCTCCCGCCATCGGATCAGTTGAAATTCGGTTCCCCAATTCGTCATACCTCCTCCGCCTTCCGCCTCACCCCCCCCCCGCCTCCCATGCCCCCCCTAAGCCGCACCGGAGTCGCAGTCCGTCCGTGCACGGGAACGCGCGCCGCGCGTTCATCTGCGCGCTCCTCTCGGTTCCGCTCGGGCTCCGCGGCGCGCGCGCGCTCCGTGAGACGTCAGCGTGGAAGGAGCTGACGAGGAAGATGTGGCCATTCCGCAGCAGCATCCAGGGTAGCAGCTGGCTCGCTCGCTCGCTCCACCGCGTGTTTTGTTGAGCAGTCGTCAGTGGTATTGCACGCCTCATGGTTTGCATTTCACTGCTTTCCCAGTTTGGCGGAGTCCTTGATCTCGCATGATGGTGGTTGTTTGACTAATTAATTTCGTGCGGCCACAGAAGAGCAGCTCTTGCAGAATACGTTCTGCGTGATTTGGCCGTTCAATTGCTCTGAGAGTTGGTGAGTTGCAGATACACTCACTCACCCACTCACCCACCCACTTACTCACTCACCCACCTACTCACTCACTCACCCACCTACTTACTCACTCACACACTCATCCACCCACTCACTGTCCTACCCACTAACTCACCCACTCACACAGCCTCTCACCCACCCACCCATTCATTCAACCACTCACTCACCTACCTACTTACTCACTCACCCACCTACTTATTCACTCACCCACTCATCCACCCACTCACTGTCCTACCCACTAACTCACCCACTCACTCAACCTCTCACCCACCCATTCAATCAACCACTCACTCACCCACCTACGCACCCACCCACCCACTCACGCGCATAGTCACTCACTCACCCACTCACTCACCCACTCACTCACCCACTCACTCACCCACTCACTCACCCACTCACTCACCCACTCACTCACCCACCGCTTTCACGGGTATATGTGGGGCGGTGCGAAGTTCTGTGGTCCATGATTTGGGAGTATGTCGCCGCAGTCGCACACAGAGGAGTATTTATTATGAGGGCGATTATGGTGGCGATGTACACATAATATCCGCGGTGAAGTTACTCTCCCGTGTAGGGGAGGGGGAGTCTGTAGCTCATCTGCTTGTCAGCGCTGAGCGAGGGAGGCGGTGGGGGAGGGAGTGATGTTGGGGGAGGGTGGTGAGGTGAGGGTGGGCGGGGGTGATGAGATGGATGTTTGTGAGGAGCGGGAGTGTTTAGCTGCACGGACGTGTCGTGGGAGACTCAGACAATCAAATTAATCTAAATGTCAGGAGCATTGCACGTAATTTAAAAATAACACGCCCAAATGAATTAGAGCTTCGTTATGGGATGCTCGCTCTCAGCTCGCTCTCAGCTCGCTCTCAGCATGCCCGCCGCTCGCGCGCCTCCTAATTAGACCGCCCGTCCCGCGGGGGTGCAGCGAGCGGGGAGAAGAGAGCGAGGGGAGGAGGGATCCTGCAGGACCTGCGGGGGGGGGGCTGCTGAGCGGGGTAGATGGGGTCGCGGTGTTCGGCCCTCGAGGGCCACGACCCTGCCTCTCGCTGTGGGGCGCGTCGCGGACTCGGCCCGTCGAGCCGTTTGTGTTCGCGGCACAATGAACACAAGCAGACACAACGAACACAAGCAGACACAACGACTCCTTCCCATCTATCACTCCCCACGATACGCAAACAAAACTATTGTTTTACACATCCCATCAGTCGCACTCCGCTTCCTTCTGGGAGTGGTATTTTCAACAGGATTCGTTCTAATTCAAGCACAACTGTGGGCCGGTTTTGCGACATTCACTTTCTCATCAGCAGGCTCTCGCTTGGACCAATGTTGGTTGAACTGTCAGATGTGGATAGGCAAGGGCCCTCTCTGTTAGACAACGGTCCGAGTTGGCCGGACAACTCCATGATACGCAACACAAAATAACAATTAGCGGCTTTCTGGAGAATGTGTCACACCAAATCGATCAGCAGACAACCGACTTTATTCCGTATCTGTTCCTCCACGTGAAAAACTAAAATATTTCTAATGACTATTTTTATTATTGTGTTTATTTTCGGGAATAGAGTAAAATGCAAAAAACGCAATTGAAGCAAAACATTGCGATGCTGCTACTGCCTTGGCAGTAGCACACAAGCACAGCCAACAATAACAACAAATACCGCCTCGAGTCAATACTCATAATGATACCGTAGCCCAAGAATAAATATAACAAATGTATCTATAGGCGACGTTTGTGGCAATGCTCCATTTTCATAGTCAGAGATATTGAGTGAATATTTGTTTTTGAAGAAGAAGAAAGCCGCAAGATGAATCACCGTGTGGCTGCGGAGACCTGGGTCCGAGTCCCGGCCCCGGACTAATACCAGTGGTACGTGCTACCTGGACATATCCCGTCACCCCCCGCGCTCCCCACCCTCCCCAAGGTCGGCTCAGCCTTGAATTCGTTTTCTGGTACCATTTGAAAGAAGTAGAAGAAAAAGCAGCGTTGGGAGAGACAACAGCCAGACCGGCTCCTGATGTGCCGTGCCTGCTATTTATAATAGGTGCTCGCTGACAGTCCTTTCCCATGGCAGTCTTCGTAACGTTACGGGCGATGGAGTGTTTGTCTGTGTGTGTGTGTGCCATCGTTGACATATCGTGCGTGTCAATTGATACAGAGAGACGCCTCCTGTGATTGGTCCGTGTGTGCTGATCGAAGTGCTATGACGGTGGGCTATTTCCCGAAACGTCGCCTATTGTACATTGCTTGTTTCAGGCCACGGTGTTATGGGCGAATAGTTCGCGCTGTTGTAAGGTGTCTCGGCTCGTTGGGAGTTAATAAGTACACGAACGAGCACAAACAAAGATCCCCCGTATAGCCTTCAACATGCTGCTTCGGGTAAGTGTTGTTAGCGAGTAGCACCTATGAAGGCCGAAATGGCACACACTACGCCCGACCGCCTTTGTATCCCCAGTGCTGATGTTTCCTACCCACGGCACCAGGCACTCAGCTATGGCTGAGTCGATCTAAGGCGCCGCTCAGAACCGGTTCACATTTTCTCCACCATCATTGGTCGTGAGCGCGAGTTGAACTTGGGTCGCCTGGTTCGTAGTGCGGTTTGCTAACCATTGCGCCACCGCTCCCCACTAACACAGGGCACTCACGTCTGACTTTAACATCGCCGCAAAACAAATATATACAGCAGATACAAGACGAATGTTGAAGACCATCTGATAGAGAGCCATTGCCCGAAACGTTAACTTGGCGTGATTCATACGGAGAATCGTAACTGATCGATGTATACTTTCTGAGAAGGACTATGAAGCTGAGATTTAGCAGGCAGTCTGTAGAGTCTGTGGCAATACAGATGCCGCTCTACCACGTGAGAGCGCAGACACCACGAACGAGAAGTTGGGGGGGGGCGGTGGAGGCCAGCCCCGGCACCACCTCTCCCCACCCTGAAACCCTCAACATTGCTTGTGCCATTGATATGCATTCCGAGCTTTTGTCCGATCGATATCGTGTTTAGGAGAAGAAAATGACATTCCGACAGGGTCAGCATAACGCTCCGACATCCCGCTAATCACTCACACGCGCGCGCACAGTCCACGTCGTCATCATCGTCAGTGGACCAAGTCATTCGCCTCCCGGTCGGTGTGACGCTGGGGGCGACAGAGCGAGCGGCTCGTGGTAAGCGCCCTGTTCACAGTCCCGCAGATGTCGCGTGGCCTGTCGCTGGACGCACACGGGGGGAGAGATCGGAGGGAGCGACGTGACAAAGATGGGGGGGGGGGGGGGCACGGGGAGAGAGATGGATAGATCGAGACAGAGTGGAGATGCTGGTGGGGGGGGGAGAGGAGCGGGGGTGGGGGTGGGAGAGGAGGTGAGGGGAGGGGTGGCGCGGCTCCCGTAATTAAATTCGCACGCGGGGCCTCGGAAAAGTGAACGCTTTGAGTTCAACCTTTCTCCGAGTGTTGGGACAAACAGACGATTACTCATGGCGTGGCAGCGGCTCTCACGACAGCCCCCCACCCCGCACTTGCAACCCCCCCCCCCATTTCTTCTCCATTGCACCCCCCCGTCCACCCACCCCGCGCTTTTTCCAGACATGGACGGGGCCGGTTGCGCCGTGACTCTTCAATGATCGCTGATAAATAAATAATATAATTAATCAATCAGCCGGCTCATCAATCAGCCGGATCACGTGCGGCCCCCTCCCATCGTGAGTCCAAACAAATTGATTCCGTTTCTTCCGCGTCCTTGTGCGCGACACCAGTGACTCGTGAATCTGGGAGCTCCTCCTACAGAGACGTAAAGACAAAGGTCCCCCGTATAGGCTTAACAGACTGTTGGGGCAAGCGCTGTTGGCGAGCACCTTTGAAGGTCCCCGCGGCACACGAGGGGGTGGATGGGCAGCACCACGCCCGGCCGCCTTTGTCTCCCCAGTGGCAATGTTTACACACCTCACCAGGTGCTCATTTTAGGCTGAGTTGACCAAGAGGAGGCCCAGAATCGGTTCAAATAATCGTCACTCGGGTGGCCAGGTTCGTAATTCAGCACGCTGACCCAATCCACCCACTCGCAGACACACACCGACGCAGTACACATGCATGCAGACGCAGTACACACAGAGACACACAGACGCAGTACACACACACAGACGCGCTACACACAGACACACACAAACGCAGTACACCCACACAGTACACACACACAGACGCAGTACACACACACACAGTACACACACACAGACGCGCTACACACAGACACACAGACGCAGTACACACACACAGTACACACACACAGACGCAGTACACACACACACAAACACAGTACACACACACAGACGCGCTACACACAGACACACACAGACGCAGTACACACACACACACAGACGCAGTACACACACACAGACGCAGTACACACACACATACACACATACACACACACACAGACGCAGTACACACACGCACGCACACACCCCCCTCCCCCTTACCGCGACCGGACAACTCTGTCCTTGACGCCAGCGGCACGGGGCTCTCAGAGAGCAGTGAAAGGGCCGCGTAATTGAAGAGATGATAGATTTGCGTTCGGGAGTTTCTCATTTAATACGTCTCTTTAGAAGCGCTGTCCTGCCGCAGAATTGATGGATTGTAATTAGAAAGGCCAGTCAAGCGTTGCGTGTTTTATTAAATTTCTGAGCGCCGGCGCCCGCCAGAGAATACTTGTCCTTTCCAGGCCGGCGCATTACTCGGATTTTATCGGGGAGTAAAATGTCTTTTTGTTCCTCATTAGAATTGTAAATGGGTTGTGCGTGCGTTTGTGTGTATGTGTGTGCGTGCTTTTGTGTGTGTGTGTGCGTGCGTGTGTGTGTGCGTGTGGCTGTGTGCGCGCCTTGTTTATGAGTGTGTGAGTTTTTGCGCTCGCGTGCAGACGCTGGCGTGAGTGTGCGAGTGTGTGACAGTGCGTGTGTGTGACAGTGTGAGTGTGTGAGTGTGTGTGTGTGAGTGTGTGAGAGTGTGTGTGTGACAGTGTGAGTGTGCGTGTGTGTGACAGTGTGAGTGTGTGAGAGTGTGTGAGAGTGTGACAGTGCGAGTGTGCGTGTGTGTGACAGTGCGAGTGTGTGTGTGACAGTGCGTGTGAGTGTGTGTGACAGTGCGAGTGTGTGTGTGACAGTGCGAGTGTGTGTGTGTGACAGTGTGAGTGTGTGACAGTGCGAGTGTGTGCGAGTGTGTGTGACAGTGTGATGTGCGTGTGAGTGTGTGACAGTGCGAGTGTGTGTGTGACAGTGCGAGTGTGTGTGTGTGTGACAGTGTGAGTGTGTGTGTGACAGTGCGAGTGTGTGTGTGACAGTGCGAGTGTGTGTGTGACAGTGCGAGTGTGTGTGTGTGTGACAGTGTGAATGTGTGAGTGTGTGACAGTGCGAGTGTGTGCGAGTGTGTGTGACAGTGTGAGTGTGTGACAGTGCGAGTGTGTGCGAGTGTGTGTGACAGTGTGATGTGCGTGTGTCTGACAGTGCGAGTGAGTGTGTGTGCGAGTGTGCGTGTGACAGTGTGAGTGTGCGTGTGTGTGACAGTGCGTGTATGTGAGTGTGTGAGTGTGCGAGTGAGTGTGTGAGAGTGATTGTGTCGGAGAAAGTACGAGTGTGTGTGTGGGGAGCGGTAGTACAACGGTTAGCGCGCTGCGCTACGAATCTGGCGACCCGAGTTCGATTTCCGCTCGGGGCCAACGCCGGTGACAATTATCTAAACTCGTCCTGGGCCTCCCCTAGGTCGACTCAGCCTCCAATGAATATCTGATACGATGTGTAAACATCGCCACTGGCCACCTATTCTCGTGTGCCGTTCCGGCTTTCATAGGTGCTCGCTAACAGCACTTATCCCTACAGTCTGTTACAGGCTATACGGGGGCTCTTTGTCTTTGCTCGTGTGTGTGATTTAAGTAGTCCGTGAGTTGAAGATCATCTCGGCGAGTCCGTGTCGAGGGGGGAGGGCATCGATCGCTCACCCTCCCCCACCACCCCGCCCTCCATTGAGACCCCAAAAATTGGTATTTGTATTAATATTTACCAGAGGGCATACATTGAATGTCTTCATTATTAATGTAGGGGGCTCGAATTAAATGATTGCCATTACTGGACCGACCCCCCAATTGCTCCCTTTTGGGAAGTTTCTAGATCCGTCAATGGTGCACGTGTGTACGCGTGTATGTTCGATCTCATGTGTGTGTTAAGGCACCTGGATCTGTCCCGTGACCTCCTGTCAGCGAACCTTCGACACTTCACGTGGCGTCAAAGTGCACTTGACCTGGCACAGGAGCCGTGGTGATGTCACCGCCACTACGTGGCGAATGGCGGCTTCTGTTGCTGTTGTTGTTGTTGTTGCGAGTGCGAGTCCTCGTGTTTGTGTGGGTCCGTGCGTGTGTGTCGGAGGGGAGCGGTGGCGCGGTGGTTAGCGGATGCACTGCGCAACGCACCCCGTGACCCGATTCCCACCTAGGGAATCATAACAATAGCAGCGAATGTTTGAACCTGTCCCGAGCCTCCTCTAGGTCGACGCAGCCTTAAATGGGTAACCTGGTGCTGTGTGTGGTAAACATCAACACTGGGGAGATAAAGGCGGCCGGGCATGTCGTCGGCAGGCCAACCTTTGTCTTTGTGTGCGAGTCGGTGGATGTTCGGACTTCGCGGTCAGCGCCGCGTCACAACGCATCCTGCGTTTGTCGCGGGACGCGGGGTATTTATTGAAGTTTGTTTAATCTGCGCCCCACGGAGGGATGAGCACTTTTATTAAGGGCTTAGTTATTGCCACGCAGAAGCTGTTTGCATAGGCAGAAAGCGGAGACGCTGTTTTAATTGGATTGGGTTTAATTACATTCTACCATTCAGCAGCTTATCGGGGCATTGCAGATCCGGCCGAGCGGGTGCGCGCGCCTCTGCCATTTCATTACCTCAGATCCCACCCTCCCCCCAATGCCCCCCCCCCCAGACCCCCTCCCCCAACATCACAACCCCCACCCGAGCTTGCTTTCGCGTGTAATGCAGATTATTTTAATCAGCAGTAAGTAATAATAATGCGCGCGAGTGTTCGCTGATTGATGTCGCGGTCCGTACCAAAGGCAGCCCAGGATCGGGGGCCGTGTTTGATGATCAAAGCGTGCGCGCGTCGTGGCGGACAAGCCTCGAGGAGGAGGAGGTGGAGGAAGAAGAGGAGGAGGAGGAGGTGGGAGCCTGCCATGGCGACGACTCGGGCAGGTGCTGCCACCGCCAGACAAACGCGAGCCGGCGAGCGAGGGAGGGAGGGGGGAGTGGGGCATGGGCGCGATTGCGGGCGACAGCAGCAGGCAGCTTCGATCAGATCGCCGGTTTCCCTCCCTCGCCCGCACTGCGTTCAACTGCCACATTTCTGGAATAAAACAACAACAACCACCACCACCACAACTTCTCCTCCCCCGTCTCCCCATCGCACTGCTCCTCCACTTTTGGAACTCCGCTGCCATCGTCAGTGTGGTTGTTGTGTTTGTTCCGACACCCTCGCTCAAATGAAAACGAAGCCACAATGGGTTTGTTCTATTACCTTGTGGGGCTCTTAGTCGCTGGCCGCTTTGCGCCATAGACCTTAAATGGACCCTAAATGGTTTCTGCGATCGGGCAACCGCGACTATCAACTCTGATCGAAGGCGGCGCGACCCCGGGGGGTGTGGTGGGCGGAGGCGGTCGTGGCGGCAGCAGCGCGCGTCGTCAGTGCCTCCGCCACCCGGCGAAGCGGGCTCCAGGCTCCTGTGCGAGCATCGCGGGGATCATGCTCGGGATTTACGAACTCCGCCCGGGCAACACCCGCAGTTGCGCAATTGCGCAATTGTAACGTCGCCGAAGGCTGTTCACACGGGCCGATGAGAGCCGCCGCGGATCGCCTTGCGCTGTATTTGTGTTGAAGCGCGGCCACCTGCCGCGTCTGAGCGGAGTCACTCGGCGCTTGTGGGACGCGCGCGCGGTAATCGCTCCGCAATCCGCGCGATACCCCCCCCCCTCTCCAGCCCCCTCCCCTTATCCCTCTCCCCGTGCGCACGGAACTCGGGGCCTGCTCCAGACCCCAGACGCCCCACCCCGTGCGCTGCTCCAGCATCAGGCGGGGAGGGGGTCGTGGAAAGGAGGTGGTGCGATGGTGGTAAGGCTCTCGGGGTAGGGGGCTCGAATTGTGGTGTAGGGGGGCTCCGTCCTCACTATCGCCCCTGAAGCTACTGAATGCTTCACCCCTTCTGACGTTAGACGAATGCCGTCAACTGCGGTGTATGGCGCGTGCAGCACTCTGAGACGCCCCTGTCAATAACAACGACGACCTTCGCTTGCTGTCCTTGTTGTTGTTGTTGTCATCATCATCGCCACGCCCCGCATGCCACGTCCAACCCCCCAGAGTGGTCACTCTCGTTCAGAGACAATTTCACATTTTGACAAAACGCCCAATACATTCTAAATATTCACGGCCTCCCCTCTTCTTCCGATTATTATAATTATTATTAGACCAATAATCATACTTCTGCAATGTGTAAGGCGCTGCACAGTAGTTTATCACGGACATCCCACGTGAGTCCAAGGCTCAGTGTCGCGAGAGAGGAGGGAGACCTGCATGCGAGAGGCGGCGGCATTGAAGGCGTCGATTGAACGCTCCGAATTGCCAACGACGTGCGAATCGTGATCCTCATCTCGTCTCCGTGCCCGAGTCACCGAGTCGCGGGTCAGGTCCAATCACATAGGTGAATCAACAAGTTCAATCGATTAGGTCATTCGGTCAAACACGAGGAGCAGGAAAGGCTGAACACACCCCATGCGTGGGGAGAAATGCCATAATAGGATCGGGTAGGACCGGTCAATACGTGAGGTCAATCAACAAGGTCATTCGGTCAATTATGCAGGTGAATTTTGACAGGTCAATCAGTAAGGTCGAGAGAGAGGGAGAGGAAGGGGTGAATCGATGGGACGCGAGCGATTTCCGCTGCGTCGTGGGCGACTCGTAAATTCACGCTGCGTCCGCCCCAAACAAACAGCGCGCGGCGCGACCACTTCGAGGCGCGGCGTTCGCGCGCACAGCAAACACGGCGTGTAAACACAGACAAAGAGCCCCCGTATAGCCTGTAACAGACTGTGGGGGCAAGTGCTGTTAGCGGGCACCTGTGAAGGCCGGCAAGGCGCACGAGGGGGTGGGTGGCCAGCACCACGCCCGGCCGCCTCTGTCTCCCTAGTGGCGATGTTTACACATCGCAGCAGGTACTCATTTGAGGCTGAGTCGACCTAGGGGAAGCCCTGGTCCGTTTAAGATCATCGTCACTGGTGATGGCGTTGAGCAGGAATCAAACTTGGGTCGTCAGGTTCGTAGCGCTCACCGCTTCCCACTCCCCACGCACACAGGCGCCCTCTGCGTAAAATACTCCAAATAAACACCGCGACTGCCATTACAGTTAAATACAAATGCGGCAGCGTGGAGCCGCGTAAATATTTGTCATCTCAACATCATAAAAGATTGGAATGGCGAGGCGAATCCAGGGGTTCAGGGGGAGCAGAAATGGGTAGCGGTGTGGTTGGGTGGAGGGAGGGGCCAGTGTTGTGAACAAGTCCACTTGGGAGTATCGACGAGAATGCCACCACAGGGGAAATACCAAAGTGCACGTCGCGGTAGAGCGCCGCACGTTGAAGACCCGATGGAATGTCGCGGTGAAAGTAGAGCTCCGGAGTGCTCGGGGCGCAACGCGCTATATGAGAGAACAATGCGCGTTTTAAAATTACTCGCTACGATTCAGAAATGAACCCCGTGTCCCCGTTACGGATGAGCGACCATGAAAAAAAGACGCAAAGAATGGGGGGTGGGGGGCTATGTTCGGTAGAGGTGTGCAGTCGATGAGTGGTTTGGTGGGTGAGTGGTTTGGTGGGTGAGTGGTTTGGTGGGTGAGTGGTTTGGTGGGTGAGTGGTTTGGTGGGTGAGTGGTTTGGTGGGTGAGTGGTTTGGTCGATTACGGAATTTGTGGATACGGAAACTGGTGAACGACAAACAATGTGAATGCGTGATTTGGGGGATGAGTGAGAAGGTGGGCGAGAGATCTGATGGTGGATTAATGTGGTGGAAATTAATGGTGTGGGACGAACGACTTGGCGGATGAGTTATTGGGTAGAAACATTTGATGGTGAAATTATTTGGTCGATGTGATCGAGGCATGTGGATGAATCTCAGGTAGCATCTACGTCTCAACTCAGGGTGACTCGGCGGAGGGGGGGGGATCGAGGGTGGGGGCCGTACTCCACATGTTCCTCGCGAGGAGTCCACGCCGCCTCTCCAGGCCGTGGCCGCCAGTGCCAGGCTGCCGCAGCTATATTAAGGTGTTTTGGCACTCGGGCGCTGAAATCGGACGCGTGCGAGACGTGGCCGCGGGTCGCTCTTCGCTCCGCGGCGGAGAAACCAACGAGAGAGAGAGAGAAGGAGGAGGAGAGGAGGGGCGCGGTGGCGGAGACTGCGCCACAAGCAGCGGGTGTCTCCTTACCACGGACACGGCGGGTGTGCTCAGACAGCCCCCCCACCCCGTCTTACTGCGCTCACACCCAGGGTCACGTGTGCCAAAGCTCTCGCCGAGTTGAGTCTGTGGGGTGGAGATTGGAGGGGGTTGGGGAGGGGGGCGAGTGCAGGACCCGTTTTGCTTGACGCGGTTGAATCTGAGACGGGAGCCGCGGGGCTACGAGCTTCGTGCAGGGGGTGGGGGCGGGGGGGGAGGGGGGAGGGGGTGGGGGGGCGCGTCCGTTCCCTCGAGAGGAGAGGCCGCATCTCGCCCCTGGCAGAGCGCGCAGAGCAGGGCGATGGGACCCGGCCCAACTCCTTTTGCCGTTGCTGTCATTGAGTCGCTGCTTTGGGCAGAGGGGGGTTAAATGTAGTAATAATAAGTAAATATTAATGATTTAATAATTAAATAATTGTGCTAAAATCATCACCGGCTCAGGCAGCACGGAGCGCCGCTAGGGGGGCGCGGGGCTCTGAGTCGGGAGACGAGAAACTCGCGCTCGCTTCCCCCGCCTCCACGCGGCCCCCCCCCACCCCCCTACCCCCGCTCCCCACCCCACGCCTAGAAATCGATATCTTCGCATCCTCGATTGTCTCCGCACCCCACGGCCATTAATACCCCCCCCCCCCCACCGCTTCCACTCTCATATTCACCTTCACAGCGCCTCCTCCTCCCGCGGTGGCCGGGGAGGGGAGAGCTCTCGGCCTGGGTGCGTGTGGCGAAGGGCTCGGAGGGTTGTGGGCTCGAGATGTGATGAACGTCAGAGTATTGTGAGGCTCAGTGGGACAGGGCGAGTGGGACAGGCCACTGTGTTAAGGGGCTGGCGCTGTAGTTATGTGGGGCGAGTCGCGTGACCGCGTTCGGCATGGAAAGGGCGATGGGGCGAGCGCAGTTTTCTGGGGTTAATCGCCGTGTTAGCAGTGGTGGTGCACGAGCAGTAATAAGAAAACAACCCAACACGCAATTACACTGTGGCCTTAAAATATATAATAGGTGACGTTTCGGGCAATGACCCTTTTAACTGAATTGCCATCTGGTCCCTTGGTGTGAAGTGTTCTCTCCAACTCTAATCGTCCACGGTCTCTCCTCTGGCCTCTCTACTTACGTCCGATTCGTGAAATATGTGCTGTGTGTATTAATAGCAGCGCATTTATACGTGCAACTGAAGAAGGGGCCATCACCCGAAACGTCGCCTGTTATGTGTTTCCCTCTTAAGGCCACGGTGGTGCTATTGACGCGCGTGTGGAGTGTGCAGCTTCGTGGTGGCGGCGGCTGTGCCACCTCGCACCCCGCGCATCGCTTCGTTTATTTACAACTGCGAGGGCCGTAAATAATTGGCAGGCAGCTGAGGCGGCTGACATCTCCGCGTGCAACTGCCGGGGGGCCCCGACGGGTAGAGGGGATCTCTGGGGCCCCGACGGGGTAAGGGGACCTGCGGGGCTGACCCTCACCCCCCCCCCCTCCAACACACCCCGTAACGCGTGCCACCCCAGCGCTTTAGGGGTTCCAAAATAAGAATCGCCGAGTGGTTGAATCGCACAGTTATAACGGAGTTGCGCGTGTGGGGGGGGGGGGGGGGGGGCGGTGGTGCAGTGGTTAGCGCGCTGCGCTAACAACCCGGTGACCCAAGTTGGATTCTCTCTGACTGCCGCAAACACTAGTGACGATTATTTTAACCGGGGCCTCCCCTAGGTCAACTCAGCAAAAACGAGTACCGTACCTAGTGCGATGTATTACCATTGCTACTCAAGAGACAAAGGCAGCCGGGCGTGGGGCAGGACACACACGGCCTCCACGTGTGGCGGGCCAGCCTACACGCGGTGCTCGCTAACAGCACTTGCCCCAAAAGTCTGTTAAGGCTATACGGGGATCTGTATGTTTGTGGTGCCGTGTTCACAATCGCAGCAATAGCAGAAGCAGCAGCGAGGCTTCCCAAACATGGGATTGCGCGCCCCTGTGTGCTCACGCGCGGGCATGTAGTCTATATGTGTATATGTGTAATGAATACGCCGGCGTGCGTAAATAAGTAAAGAGACTTCGACGCATTTGTACAAAAAAAAACAGTTGCCACGATTGCGAAAGGGTACCTACCACACGTTTCTAAACGAATACATTGGCGCCCTTTGTGAGATGTCACGGCCCTCTGCGCGTCCTCACGTGCAGGTGGGCCCACAACAAATGGCGCTGATAGGCCGCGCCTGCCACCCGGGCCAGAAAGCGAGGCACGACAGATATGGCACGCGGACACCAGTGGACCGAGCCCCTTGCAATCTCGCTCCCTCTCTCTGCGTCTGTGAGCCACCACGCCCTTTCTTAAAGACGCCGGCTCGTGTAGACTCAACGACTCTGCATCATCGAGTTGCATGTTCAACCTCTTTGGCACCGTACGTGGCCGACCGTGCTCATCGGAGGAGCGAGGATTCTCCTCCCAGTTGCGTCCAATGGTTCTCATTGCCCGACATGTTCCCTGTCAAAATCACATTCACACTCTGAACTTATTGAACTGAAAATAAACTGAACTGAATAACCACATTTCCATACGCTTCGTTCTTTAGAAATCGCACTTGCAACTTCATCAGCCTATCCAGCATCATCGCGAGTCCCTGCCACTCTCGCGTTAGTCTCGACCACTGCACTGACAAGGCTTGCGTAATCATTATGTGCAATATATGTGTACATTGTACGGTAGTTGTGTGCATGTGTGTTTGTCTTTACATGTGTGTGGCGGCTTTTGTTATATATGTGTGTGGATTTCGGGAACCAACACCCATTTTCCTCCCAAATATTTAGAGATGCAAAGTTGATGATGCAGAGTTGTATACAACACCACGGCACTTGTGCCAGGCTAGGTGCACTTTGAGTCCAGAAGATCACGACACAGACCCAGGTTCCATGGGTTGACTGAGTGATTATGACTGGCAGATGCGCCACCTGTGCTTCCTACTGTGCCAACGTGTGGCATTTTAGCCGCTCGGCGCTCTGCTCGTTGTTTTGAACTCACTCCATATCACCCCCAGTCGTCAATAACATTGACGTGTTTTATATTATATATGTTTAAGTTATAATAAGCGAAATTTCGGACAATGGTGCTTCTTCCCAGCATGTAGCAGAGGGCCCAGAGATTTGCGTGTCTGTGAGCCGGCAGTGAATGAGCACCAATGGCTCGATGCTCGTGAGATCGGCGGGAAGCAACTCTGACAATCCGGTGTCTGGAATCTGCTGGTCCTTTAACTAGATTGGAAGTCGAGCTGCACATATGACCATCCACCCGGTTTCCTCACCCAACCTCCTCCCCTCGACGTGTTGTTCTATTCCTACTTGAGTCCATGGCGATGGTGTCAGATCTCACGCTGCGAATGACGACTGGGGTCTCATTGCCGTAGCTGGAACGTCACGCGTGTTAAATATAAAGCTGGCGTGTGCGTGTGTATCCCAGCGTGTGGGGAGGTCGACTCAGCCTCAAACAAGTGCGTGGTGCGCTGTGTAAACATCTCCACTGGGTAGATAGAGGCGATCGGGGATGGTGTTGGCCACCCACCACTTCGTGTGCCGTGTTGGCACTTAATAGGTGCTACCCGCTAACAGCACTTGCCCCAACAGTTGGTTAGAAGCTATACGGGGGGGGGGGGGGCTTTGTCTTTGTCACCAAATCATGAAGTTAGTTGGGACTGGCGAAGTGAAAAAGAGAAAGTTGCTCTCTTACTCCGATTGCAAACGGAGCTGGAAATTCCACGTTCCTTTTCAGACGCCGAGCTGGTGGAGTTAATTCGCCAGACCATGCTCGGTGTCTTCCTCCCGCACGGGGTCTGGAGATGCTATTTTGATTCAGGAGTGTTACATGTCTCAGTGTATCAACACCACTGTGTGGTCTTAACATTAATATATATTATGGGCGAAGTTTTTGGAAAGGGTAAGCGCATACCTAAGTGCAGAGGGAGTTGCAGTGGTGGTGGTGGTAACAAACGCTTAGGCCGTGATGACTGCTCGATCTTCAAAATGCATTGGCAAGCTGGGCATGTATGATGTATGTATGATGCATGTAGCACGCTAACCAATACACTACCGCCCCCCATGATTACACTCCACTACCGCTCACCATACACGCACGGTGCGTGTCTGTACAGACGGTAAACAGCCCGTGTTGTCGCGTCTGCTTGGGTTCGTGCTCGTCTTGAACCACACCCGTACCACCTTCTTGCCCCCCCTACCCCGCCCGTGAGCGCCCCCCGCCGTGTTACATAACCGCGCTCGCCGGTGCTGAGTGCCGTCCCC